>NC_092772.1:34587388-35187388 GCF_047496795.1 Chiloscyllium punctatum
ATTTTTTTTGTGTGAAATCTCCTGTTTTTAAAATTTTATTTAACCCTCACGCTACCGCCTAACTGCGGTAGTGCTTTTTTTCCCCCCCCAGCACCCATGTTGTGTGTGTGTGCAGGTGTGACACACAGTGAGAGACACAAGGTGTACGAATCTTTGTTCAATTTCCACCAACAGGAAGAAAGGAAACACCCGAGTGACCAGTGATAAACAGTGCCTTTCACATCAAGTGCAATTCTGTGTGAACAAACAGTGACGGGGGGGGAGGGATTATTTCAAAATAAATTTGGAAGGGGAACTAAAGCACTCTACTCCCTGCGGCGCCCAACTCTCCCTGAACAACTCCAGGGTGTTGGTGGAGACCGCGTGCTCCTTCTCCAAGTACACCTATGCTCTAATGTAACTGCAGAAGAGGGGCAGTCATTCGGCCCTAACGACCCCCTCCACGATCCACTGCTTGGACCTGTTTATGGTCAGTTTGGCCATGCCCAGGAGCAGTCCCACGAGGATGTCTTCAGACCTGCCCTCCCTCCTCCGTAACGGGTGCCCGAAGATCAGGAGTGTGGGAGTGAAGTGCAACTAAAAGCAGAGGAGGAGGTGTTTAAGCAGTTGGCTGGGAGTCCGTGAACCACCGCAATCTGCGGTTTCAGGGGACCGCTGTGTGCAGCACCCTCCATCCCGAGAGAAAGGGGGAGGACTCCCGCATAGAGTGCCCTTCACTGGGGATCCCCACCGCCTACTGGCAAATGGGCATGCCAAGGCATATCCAGACGGTGGATGAAGAGGTGGACGTTGCGCAGCAGCAGTCAATACAGGGCCCGCCTTTTTACGTCCTTAAAATTGACAAAATTAAAGTTCCAGATGCAGCTCAGGTTGTGTGGCACAGGTTCCTGCGGGAAGTATGGGACCTTGGGGCCAATGTGAAATTCCGTCCGGGCTGGGGTGAGTGCGGATGGGATCCCACTGTACAACTGAGCATTCTCCAACTGGTGCACTACATCGGGTCTGAGCACCACCGTTTTAAGGCGTCGGTTGCCGGTGGCAACGTACCGGACGTCTACCGCTGCCCTGCTCGCTATGTCCTGCGGCAGCATCCAGCCCAGGCCCCTAGCACCAAGCACGTCCCTGACCCTGGTCACCCTTGCCACCACGGCCCTCCCCTCTGACAGCCACTCGAACCCACAAGTACGGAGGTGCGGATTCCTGAGCAATGGCTCCCTGACAACAGATGCTACTCCTGCTGGAGGCTAGGTGCGACGCGCTTCGACCATTTTCCAGACAGTGATCAGGTCCTGGTAAAAGACAGGCACCATCTTGAGGGCGACCTCCAAACCGTCACGGTCGACGAACAGGAGCTGCGTGTCATAGTTGACATTCTGGCGGAAAACGTACGTCACCAGGGCGCACCACCTAGGAGGAGGCTCGATGTAACGGTATCACTGCCAGGTCTGAAGGCGGAATGTCGCGATCTGGATGCAGACGCACACCTGCGACGGTCCGCCCTCCTCAATAGGGAGACCCAGAACTTTCGCAGTGACCCAGTGCATCTTTTTGTCCCAGAAGAAGTCGACCAACGTTCTCTGGATGTCAGCGACAAAGCCAGGAGGAAGGACCAAAGTGACCAGCTGGAACCACAGCATGGCGGCCACCAGCTGGTTTATGACCAGCACTCGACTCCTGTAAGATAGCACTCGGAGCAGTCCTGTACATCGGCCTATTTGATCCGAGACTTTGGCCTCCCGCTCCAGCCAGTTGGCTGGCCAGGATTCCTCAGCCGGGCTGAGGTAGACCCCCAAGTAGAGGAGATGGGTGGTACTCCAGCTGAACCCCAGTAACTCCTCAGGCAGGGAGTCCACCCGCCATGGACCGACCAGTAGTCCCGAACATTTGGCCCAGTTGATCCTGGTGGAAGACGCTGCCGAGTTCACGGCCTGGTACTCATACATCCTCCCCAGGTCAGCCGGGTCAGTGAAAGTGAGGAGCACGTCATCGGCGTAGGCCGAGAGGACTACCCCGTGCCCACGCCGTGCAGAACCAGCCCCGACAACCTCCTCCGCATGAGGAGCAGGAAAGGCTCCATGCACAGGGAATATACCGGGCTGAACAGCGGGAAGCCTGTACCCACTCCTCTCCTGAAGCGAAGGGGCGCCATCAGGGAGGCGTTAACGTTAACCAGACACTCTGCGGCGACGTTCAAAGATCGGATCCGGGCTACGAACTGCGTCCCTAACCCGAATGTCGGCAGAGTCCCGATCAGGGTTTCGTGATCGACCCTGTCAAATGTCTTCTCCTGGTCGATAGACAGGAAGGCGCTCGGCTGATCAGCCCGTCGACAGAAATAGATCAGGTCCCAGACTAGATGGATGTTGTCGTGTATCCTCTGGCCAGGGACCATATAAGACTGGTCCTCTAAATGTTTTTTATTCCCTGGTTATTTTATTTTTTTAAACTATTTCCCCCACACTACTGCCTAACTGCGTTAGTGCTTATTTTTCCCCAGCACCCAGGCTGTGAGTGTGCGTACTGGTGAGAGACACAGTGAGAGACACAAGTTGTACGAATCTTTATTCAGTATCCTCCACAAAGGAGATAGGAAATCACCCGAGTGGCCAGTGACAAGCAGTGCCCTTCACATCAAAGGCAATGCTGTGTGATCAAACAGTGAAGGGGAGTGCAGGGATCAAATCAAAATAGAGTTGGACGGGGAAATAATGCACCCTACTCCCAGCGGCACCCACCTCTCCCTGAACAACTCCAGGGCGTTCCTCTAAATGTTATTGAATGGTTTGTGATAATTAAATTGCTACATCAGAAATACTTTTTCAATTTGAATTGATTGCACATGTATTAAGTACCATCGATTGGCAAAATACTGAGAATAAAAACGTGAAGAGATGTAACAGATCAGAATCTATCGAAGTTTGGGACTGAACTACAGTACGGTGAGATCACGAAAGATTTCGAGAGGTTAAGTGGCTCAGCAGTTAGCACTGCTGCCTCGCAGCACCAGCAGACCCGGTTTTGATTGCAGCCTCAGGTGGCTGTTTGTGTGGAGTTTTCACATTCTCCCCGTGTCTGCGTGGGTTTCCTCTTGGTACTCTGGTTTGGTGAATTGCCCATGGTGTTAGGTGAAGGGGTAAATATAAGGGAATGGGTCAGGGTGGGTGTCTCTTCGAAGGGTCAGTGTGGATTTATTGGGCCGGAGGGCCTGCTTCCACTATGCAAGTAATCTAATCATTCTGCTGAAGTGTTGTATCTGCATACTAATAGCACGCCAGGTTTCCCCCAGCGCAACTCACAATACTGTACCAGTATTTTAATACCCTTATGCATATTGCATTATACTCTCAGTATAATCGATTCTAAATAAGAGTCTGAGTTACAATTAAATGAAAAAGCAAGGCGTTTTTGTTCACTTCTGTTAACTTTTTAGGAAATTAAAGCATGAAAAAATGTGAAGATAAAATCATACCTCTTTCCTTTTTAGCCAAGTTTTGTTCTATGTTAATAAAGAAGCGATATACAAATTGCACATTATTGCATAATAATAGCATTTTCCGATACTTTCCCAGCAGCAATCAAGGAAACACCAAAACACTCTAAATATTGACTCAGATTTCTAACAGAACTTAACACAACGATGTGTTTTCAAATTGCCCACAGATTCTATTGTACCAAGCCTTTTCAAATATGTTTATAGGCTATGGAATGCCAAGTATAGGATTTAAATCATAAATGTCGTTGGATTTGAATATAAGAAATCATTCACTTTTTCACAATGTTGCTGCAGAGGAGTGATTGCTGCTTATTGAAGACATTAATAAAAGTGATTTTCCTCTGAGTGAAATGCATATCAGCGTTATCAATTTACAATAACAACGTGCAGTTTCCATCCCATGAATTAATAGAAGGAAACCAACATAAAAATTGGGAACCCTGCCATGTTTCATGTGCTCTGTGTCCTCCACTTTGTGCGTCATTGCTATGAGATGCCCAGTGATAATTTATCTCAATTCAATTATTTCTTCACGAGGAGTTATTTCCTCGAAATTCAAAAATCAACAAATCTCTGCAATATATATATCCTATAATTGCTAATCTGAATGCACAACGCACACTGATTTTGTTATTGCAGCAGAGTCATTGAATTTTGTACTTTAAGTATTAATGGAGGTATTTGTTTAAAGGTGCTGTAGATTCTCAGTTTATTTTACCCCATCATTTTAAAACACCTCTTCGCCCACTCTGGGGAAAAAGCGTCTTGGTGTCCACCCTGCGTAATCCTTCATGATTTTTCGACCTCAATCACGTCCCCTCTTAACCTCTACATTACTAATGTAAATAATCCTATTCTACTCAACCCCTCTTCATTGCCAGTGCCTCCCACACTAGGCAACATCCCCGTGAATTTCTCTGCATCCCCTCCAAACCATTCACGTCGTTTTGGTAATATGACAAGCAGAAGTGTACACAGTGTTCCAAATGTGGACAAAACAAAATCACATATAATGGTAAGATGACCTGCCAACTCCGATACACAATACTTCATTCTGTGAAGGAAAGCATGTCATCTTGACCACTCTGTCCACCTGCATTATCAGCGTCAGAGAACACAAATGGACCTGAACACCCAGATCTCTCTACACATCGATTTTCTCTAGAGCTTTTCCATTCATTTTACAGTTCGCTCTTGAATTGGATCTTCCAAATTGTTTCACCTCGAATTTGACCGGATTGAGATCCATCTGCTACTTCTGTGCCCATTTCCCTTGTCTATCGAGATTCGGTTGCATTCTCCAATAGCCCCACTCACTATCTGGTCCTACGCTAAACTTCATGTCATCTGCAGACTTGCTCATCAGACTGCCTATGCATTCATCCAGATAGTTTATGTCGATCACAAAAAACAATAATACCAACACGGAAACGCGTGGAATACCGCTGGTCACAGTTTTCCATTTTGAGGAACTCCCTTTCATTGTTACCCTCTGTCTCGTGCTGCCTCGCCAGCTCTCTATCAATCTAGCAAGTATGGCCTGAACCTCATGTGATTTCACTTTCTCCATCAGCCTGCCATGTGGCATTGTGTCAAACACCTTACTGAAATCCATGCATATGATATCTGCAGCCATTCCCTCATTAATAAACTTTATCACTTCCTCAATGAATTATATAAGGTTTGTAAGGTATGAACTTCCCTACACAAAACCATGTTGCTTATCACTGATAAGCCCATTTTCTAACAAATGTAAACAGGTCCTATCGCTCAGTATCTTCTCCAACAGCTTCCCTACCACTAACATCAGTTTCATTGGTCTATAATGAACTGGATAACCCCTGATAGAATTCTTAAGCAAGCGGATAACATTAGCAATTTTCCATCCACCAGGACCTCACCCGTGTTCAAGGATGCTGCAAAGATATCTGTTAAGACCCCGGCTATTTCCTTTCTTGCTTCCCTCAGTAACATCTGGTAGTTCCCATCTGGACGTGGAGACTTGTTCCCTTAATACTTTTCAGAATACTCAACATTTTGTCTCTCCGTATGTCGACTTGGCTTACAGTTATCAAATATCTGTCCCTAACCTTAACGTCCGTCATGTCCCTCTCCTCAGTGAATACTGTTAGAATTACTCTTTATGAATCTCAACCATTTCCTCTGACTCCACGCATAAGGTTCTCTGGTTACCACCTTGCTCTTTATATAGGAATAAGTGGCGTTGGGATTTTTCTTCACCTTGTTGGCTAAGGAAATTTCTTAACAGTCTTAATTCCTCGTTTCAGATTGGTCCTACTTTCCTGATACAGTTGCAAAAGTTCATCTATTTTCACTCAACTATACCTTATGTCTGGCCTTCTTTTTCCTCTTCACTCGTCTCACATTATTACATTTCATCCATGATTCCCTAATCTTGCTATTTCTTTCCCTCATTTTCAAAGAAATATGTCTGCCCTCAATCGAATTAATCTCTCTTTAAAATCCTCCCATATATCACATGTGGATTTATTTTCCAACACCTGCTAATAATTCACATTCCCCAGCTTCTGCCGAATTTTACTGTCGTTGACCTTCCTCAAATTTAGCAAACGCCATTTCGGAACACTCACGTCTTTGTCCATGAGTAGCCTAAAACCTACGGAAATATGATCATTATTCCCAAAGTAAGACCCTACTGAAATATCATCCACCAACAGAAAGTCCAGTCTCGCCCCTTCCCGAGTTGGACTATTTGCATACTGCTCTACAAAACCTTCCTGGGTGCTTCTTACAAATTCTCCTCCTTCTAGTCCTCTAACATTTGGGAAATTCCAGTCATAGTTGGGAATATTAAAATCTATCACCACCATTGTGTTGCTCCTACGCCTTTCCATAATCTGTTCTCATATTTGTACCGCTATCACATGCTCACTGTTGGGAGGCCTGTTATACAGTCCCAACATTGCTACCGCACCATTCATATTTCTGAGCTTTGCCTACATTTCCTTACTAATCGAGTCCTCCATAGTGTCCTCATTCGGCCCAGCTGTGATATCCTGTCAGACCAGTGATTCAACGGAGATGCTGGTTCATGTCCTCCATTTTCTGATGCATGCTACCAAAGCAATTGTGAAATTTGAAAGAATAGTCCTTTGGATTAAAGTGCCCAAATGATGAGCTTTCGTTACTGGTACGATAATAAATTATTACAACGTGATCACTATACCCTGCGAGTAGATTACACGGAAACAAAATATAACTAAACATATACACCATGCACTTCATGGATATTCGGATACCCACTGTTTCACTCCACCCTATTTTCCTGTCTGCTCTTTGGGAACTTTTGCTTTAGTTGGCAGACTACATAGCAATACTTGTTGAATGCAAAACCATGTCATATTTGTGAAATTTCTCATATTCAATGCAAGCGTTATTTTACGTCTATCGATCATTTTAAGTGGACATCTCAATGAGATTTTCAAATTAAACGGACGCTATAGAAATAATTTACATTAGATCATCGCAGCCCAAACAGGTAGCACTGCTCTCGTTCGTATATTATGAATCTTGAAGTCTGTGGAACAGAAATGACTCTACAGTATTATATATATTAAAAAATTCTGAACCTGTTAGTTTTCCATTGAAAAGTATATGCTTATGAAATGATAGTCTCGAACCAACAAGGGAGACTTAGTAAGATTTCATAATGGCAAAACGATGACAACTGAGCAATCGAATTAATTTAATTTATTAATTGACAATTTCCGTCTATTCACATAAACAGTTCAATTTTCCAAATATATTTCATTTCATCCTCACACAACAGAATGATTTCATTCATTTCTTTATGGAAGTATTCCTTAAGTATTGTGTTATTCACTATCCACTGAAGGCGCAGCACCGGCTATATTGTGCATGTTGCTTTAGGTAGTCCTAAACACAGGACTTTGTGAATCTCTGTCAGAAGTTCCACTAAATGTGCAAGTGTGATGCAGATCGCTGTCAGCAACTACACCAGTAGGGAATGGAGTAAGCCCTCAAGTGAAAGCAGCATGCTAAACGTCACTTTTTTTTTTACAGTTTGTTTATTTGAGAAGACAACGCACGTTTTGGAGATGGTGCCATGAGACATGCATTAACTTGCTCCAAGTGCAATAGCGTTGAAAGCCGATGCATTCTGTGTTATTTTCAGTCAATAATTGAGGAGTTACTGCAGTCGACAAAGTTCTCAGGAGATCATTTTTAAATAGTTCAGGAGAAACTGTCTGCCCACAGACTCCCCATAGCAAATCAGACAATCGATTGTTAAGCATTCATAACATTATAATACAAAACAAGATCAAACATAGTTATAAAAATACAGAAATAAACCAAGAATATTCATGATTTGATTGTAAAACAAAATTAGTTTATTTACCAGTTTCATCAAGACTTTTATTCACGTCTTGCAATTCTGAAAATATATGGCACAAATCTTACTTCTAAAATCCATCAACACTCTTTTCCGTGCCAAAAGTCTAAAACTAATTAATGCATCTAGATGGGAGCAAAGCGACAGAAAAGTTTTCTTGGCTGTTAACTCAGGGAAGTTTGCACCAAGAAAAAAGAGAACTCTGCCTGCGCTGCAATTAGTTCTTGTCCATATGAAATATTGCATGCAATTGTAAGATGCTGCATATCATAGGCAGGTATACAGTCCTACAACACGGAGACAGTTCCTATTTGACAAACTGGTCCATTTCATCCAAAACGTCGGTCTATGCAAATTCAATTTTACTGCACTTGCCAATATCCTTCGTATTGTTTTCCTATCCAAGTGTTTGTCCAAATGCATTTTAAATGTTGTTCATGTAACCATCTCAAAAACTTCCGCTGACAGCTCATTCTGTAGATATACCACCCTCTGTGTAAACATTTGACCCTCAGGTTCATTTTATTCTTGCCCCTCAAACGTTAAACTAATGCATTTAACGTCCTCGATTCCCCAAACTTCTGAAAAAGGCTGAATTCATTCACTCAATCCATGCCTCTCTTGAGGCCTCAGTCTCCTCCTCTCTAAAAAGAAGGGTTCACATTTGCCCAACCGCCCTTATAATTTACTTTGAGCATTGAGTCATGGCAACATCCTTGTACATTTCTTCTGCACTTTTTCCAGTTTGTTAGCATCCTTTCTATACAAAGATGACCAAACTTCAACACAATGCTCCAAGTACAGCCTCGCCAATTTCCTTTACAACTGGAACATAACTTACCGACATCTCAACTCAGTGTCCTGTCTGATGAAAGCCAAATTGCTAAAAACGTTCTTCAGTGCCCTGTGATTGAACTTTCAGAGAAAGTTGAACATTAACTCCAAGACCTCTCTGTTTCACTCAATTCCTTAAGCCCACACATTTACGACGAAACTACTACCTTGCTGTGACTTTCGAAAATGTAAGACCTCACAATTTCCTGTATTAATTTCCGTTTGGCATTTTTTGGCCAACTGCCTCAGCTGATTCATGGCATGCTGCATTTTTGGATAACGTTCCTCACTATCCAAGGGGGCATAGCTTTAAATTAAGGGGGGGTAGATATAGGACTGATGTTAGAGGTAGGTTCTTCACTCAGCGAGTCGTAAGTTCATGGAATGCCCTGCCAGTAGCAGTATTGGACTCTCCCTCTTTATGGGTATTTAAGCGGGCATTGGATAGGTATATGGAGGATAGTGGGTTAGTGTAGGTTAGGTGGGCTTTGATCGGCGCAACATCGAGGTCCGAAGGGCCTGTACTGCGCTGTATTCTTCTATGTTCTATGTATGTTCTATCCACGATGCAAAATATTTTACTGTTATCTGGCACTTACGAATGATGCCTTCTACATTCTCATTCTAACCAATAGCACAGATTACACGGAGGACCTTATCGGCAACTGAGGAATTCCAATTGTCACATGACTCCATTGCTACAAACTTTCTTCTATGTTTTAAATAACATGGTGGATCTGTTGTCCTGGAATAACAAATTTTTCGATTAATAGAGTGATATTATAATGATTTATTTTCCTAATTGTGCTCTTTTTGATGTTCAGAAATACAATTAGACAAAACAACATTAGGTAAAGATTTTTTCCATCAAATGAGTGCATAGAAATTAACAGAAATTAGCAGAAAGGATGTAATTCGAAAGGGAGAAACCATTGGTTCGACAGAGAGAGAGTGATTGACAGTGAGAAAACGAAGGAAAGAAAGAGAAAAAAGAAGAAATGAACTGAGAAAGAAAAAGAAAAACCAGTTAACGATGTGTAGAGAGGCAGTTAGATAGATAGATAGATAGATAGATAGATAGATAGATAGATAGATAGATAGATAGATAGATAGATAGATAGATAGATAGATAACAAACTACTTTTTAACAAAACTTAAAAAAACTGATTCTGTAAATGATGATGATTGCATAGCTTTAAGAAATATATTTTAATCTGTTTTTATTAAGAGATTTTTCAAGGCAGACATGCCACACAGTCTGCAGGAGCAATTATTTAACCGGTCGTGTGATGTTGTTGTCTTATGTAAATTTGCAACAATGTTTACAGCCTGAATGAAGCAGCCCAGCTGCCACTGATACAGGATTTTTATTTTAAGCTTTCAGCAGCTGCTTTTGGTGTCTTGAGGAGTTGAATGCTTTTTTTTCCTGTCTTGGTTACAGCCAAAATCTGGCTAGTGACATTGCACTTTGTATGGACTGTAGTAATGCATTGGAAGGAAGTCCCACATGTCAGAATGGTGCGAAAACAAAATCAGATTGGATTCATGGTGAGCTGGCTAGATGGTTAGGAAACTTCCTTGTCATAGAAGGCGGAAGATAATGTTGGGGAGGTGTTTTTCAGAATGGAGACTAGTAACTTCTGGTGTCCAAAAATGATCAATTTGAGATTTTATGTTATTTGTAATGTATGTAAATGATTTGGAGGAAAATGTGGGCAGTCTGAATATTAGGTTTGCAGATGACCTAACGACTGGTGTAGTTGCTGACAGTGATGGTAATTGTGAAACAATGCAATAGGATATTGACAGATTGGTGACTTGGGTATAGAAATAGCAGATGGAGTTTCATCCAGACAAATGCGAGGTGATGCATATTTTAGGATCAGATTTACGTGTAAATTATATTGTAAATTTCTGAAACCTTAGAGAAATTAGACCGGTCTGCGCATGCAGGCCGACCGTTTCCTAAAGGTGGCAAGACAGGTGGTCAAGACATATGGTATTTTTTCCTTTATTGTCAAAGGCATGGAGTACAAGAATTGGCGAGCCATGTTGCAGCTACATGAAACCGTTGTCATGTCGTTGCTGGGGCGTTTTGCATAGGTTTGGTTGCTATCCTACAGAGGGACATATAAGCTTGGCAGAGAGTGTAGAGAAGGTTCGCCAGGATGTTGTCTGATCTCGAGGGAAATGTCTGTGAGGAAACGTTAAATCGTGGATTGTTTTCTCTGAAACGACGGTGGCTGCAAGGAGGCCTCATTAAGGCTAGCAAAATTATGAGAGGCGTAGACACGTGGATAGTCAGCGGCATTTTCCAAGGGTTGAAACTTCAATTACAAGAGGACACAGTTTCAAGGTTAGAGGGGGCAAGTTAAAGAGTGATGTACCTGGTATGTTTTTCATGCAGAGCGTTGGGAGCCTGGACTGAATTATCTGAAGAGATGGCAGAAATAGGCACATTGTGGACATCTAAAATGCATCTGGATGATTACATGAAAAGGGAGGTAATAGAAGGATACAGAACGTATTGGGCAGACTTTTATTTTAATTTGCTTCGAGCAGGATGATAAGCACAATCTTGGAGGGCCAAAGGCCTGTTCCTGTGCAGCACTTCTCTTTTGTTCTTTTGTTTCTTCCTCCTATCGGATTCTCCACAAATGCCTATGAGCCAACGTGTTTTTTTCTGAATTTGCATTTTCCTAAGGGTATGTTTATGGGATGTTACTTTAATGGAATAGGGGATTATATTGACTGTTCGCATTTTCAGCTGAATAGTTTAATAACAAAGTTTAGTTATCCCAATTTCTTCTATCCTTTGTTGTATTTTGACTGCAAAGGATGAATAAAATGTATATTACAACCGGGTGTTTGTCCAATGGAATTGCATCTGGAATGCAACACCTCACATTAACTTTTAAAAAAAGGTAAAGGTACAGCCTAGACTGTGTTTTGACGAGTGGAGGGAGTTTGGTCTGGTGTAAAGCTAAATCATTTGACGAATTATTAAATTGCCATACTTTTCAAAAAGTGTAGGTAACAGAAAGCATTCCAATATAATCCTCAATGCTGGTTTTCGCTGTATTGTATGCCATTCTGGTTTGTACATTGACATCAAATGCAGAGTCTGACACTTTATGTATTTCAAACAAGTGGATAACTTTTTTAAAAAAAATCCTAAGTTGCCCTCCTAAATATTGCAGGTAAAGATGGAAAAGATTCAGAAGGAGGGATATTCGGGAAAGTTATTCTCAACAGTGAGATATAACAGTAAAATATACAGTTAAAGTGAAAATACATGGATTATTATTTAAAAATTTGAAAGCGTGGATGTCATGGAAAAACAGCATGTTCCTTGTTAAAAAAAACTCATAATAACTTAGTTTTGTATATTGTATGAAGCAATACCAATACAATCAATATAAGGGCACCGAAAAGACATTCGAGTGACAACACAGATGTTGGAGTGAATACCAGATGAATCATCTGGTATTTAGTCTTAGAAAATATTAATAAATTGCTTAAGATGGATGCGATTTTCAAAATGGTGGAAAAAATGATGTTGCAAGTAATTCGAATTTATGAATTTGTTTCTCTTTAAAGTGGTGAATTACCCAAGAGTGCAAAAGCGGAATACGACCAGGAAATCCATTTGGAACTTTAAAAAAAATTACAAGCATGGCATGAATGTTGATCCCACAGAACTATGATTAATTGAATCAAGCGACAATCTTCCTACAGAAATATGGATACCTAGAACAGAAAGTAAATTGCATATCGATGGATGTGCACGCACAAGCTACGTTTTTCCACTGAATGTTTTCTTTTCTGAAAGGTTAACTTCTGTACCATATATTCAACACATTTACGAGGATTGTCTTCGCAATCAGGTACATTAAATATTATCATTGAGAAACGAAAGCACTTTCTGGGAATGAATGACAAATGGCCAATTGAACATTATATTTTCATGAGAAAACAAAGATACAGTCATATGAAGGAGAACAAAGTAAATAAGTACCTATCTAGAAACATATATTTGAAATGTTTTGACAGTTAATTCTATGGAAACCTGTCTATTTGCGTTGAAGTCTGAAAGTCTTTGCATAATGCTAGTTGTTAGTATGCTAACATTGCAGCATAACAATGAATTTCGACAGTACTAATTTACAGAAGATATTAGAGTCGATTGAATGCGATGCAATTTGTCAAAAGTAAATTGATAGCGGATCATGCAGCTGAGCAAGAAGCTTAAAAATAGAATTACGCATCACTCCAAACTAAAATAACTTTGATAAGGCAGCTTCGATTTTTTTTTCGGCAACTTTGTGTGAAAAAAATTGGACCGTACTTTGTTCAAAGAATAGTTTCAACCTCTTGTAAATGAATTCAATTATTGGTCACCACAGTAAACAAGATGAAGAATAATACGAAAATGGAAACACATAGAAAAAAACCTGTACAATGCGAAGTGAAATTTCATTCTGAGTTATTGTGTCTACAATATTATCTTCAACTTGAGTCATAATATGACAGAGAAGAGCAGAGGAAACCTAAAGTTTGAAAGAGCATATGATTGGTTGGTCAGTTAGCACACGAGTAGTTTGGACGTTTGTCTGTGAATCTACCATAATTACGTGTGTTTTTGTTTTCTTTGACTGTCATGATGATCATAATTTGAACAGTTAATAATGTTTAATACAAGTAGATTCCAAGGTTATAAATAGAAATAATTTTATTTATTAATAGAATATTTGCCAAATCTGCGAAGTCATGAGAACTGAGTTGAGAATCGAAATATGGTTGTTAGAGCTGTATTGCATGTCAAAATACTTCAGCAAGCATAAAGCACGGCAGGGCATATTGATGACTGGGTTATCTGTGATGAGGGAAACACGGCTTGGAAGGACATGTTTTTAAAGTGAAGCATTCTACATTTTTGTTATGTTTTGGAAAAACATCAAAATAAGGAAGAACATTGAATATTGCAGTGGCAGTGGGGCCCTTTTTTGAATTTCAGGAGAGAGAAACACAAAGTAAAATTTGTGGAAACTGAAGATGTGGTCTTTGATTTGATATCTAATGATCATATGCAGACGAATTTTTCACTGAAGGGAAAATGCAGGTTATAAACATCGATGTTGAACGTGGTAGTCAGAATAGCTTTAATGAGAATGAAGAAATTCATAAATTATCCAATTTTCGTTGATGATGTTGCGAAAGGATGTTCTGTGAAACTTACTGCTGGAGTCATGACATGAGATAAATACCAACGCTGAATTACACTCAGAAACAGCAAAAAAAACACAACATAAATAAAAAAATCATCCCAGGAATTAAATACCGATGTACCCGGTGAAACTAGGAAATACTTTGAGTATGTGTTGCAAAATGTCTGCATTATCTTGCCTTTCACCTCCATTGAGCAATGTTTCGAAGCCATTGAAACATCATTGCTCCAATTTCGCCAAATCTTATTGATTACAATGGACTTTTTTTTTTGATGTTGGCATCCAGGTATGCGTTGCAAAATTTAGATTTTAGTCACAGTAATTGAACTCCTGCATTAAATAACTTTTAAAAAATTCAGTTGGGTTAATTTCTTTTAAATAATCCTTGGAACAGGCTTTGCACTTCTTCAGAGACATCATGAAAGTTTTGTTATCAAGATTAGAAATTAGTTGGGCAGCTGTGTAATGTCTTGGAAAGGATACTAAAACCTGATTCAGTGCTTAATTGGTTTTAGTCAATCTTGCATTTCACACTTTATATCTTTAGTAAGACAGAATTGCTCAGCCTCGAGTGAATAGCTCTAGTATAACTGAGAAATTGAAAAATATTTATGACAACTGAGGAGATTCATTCTGTAGTAGCAATGTTGGTTTCCTTTTTATTTTGCTCTGTGTTTTATCACAGTAGAATTGAGAAGTGTGCAACGAAATTATCCAAATTCTTACCTCTTTCTTTCTTGCTCAATTTTTGTTCTGTTGAATGTAGAGATTACATGATATATTACGAAAATATGGTAAGAATATATTATGAAGTTACCACCACTTTATAATATTTATATTAATTATTAGTTAGCAGATTGGCGGTTTTGACTGAGGATTGCTTTTTTCAGGCACTTTTTTGTAATTGAGTAATTGATTAAAATACAACATTTAGAGTAAATGGTCTTTTCATAGATTTTACAAACTATTTATGTCATTTGAAAATTCATACAAGAAGCTCAGTTACTGAAAACAGAAATATATAGTAAGATAAAAAACACCAGATACATTTTGGCAGAGCTCGATAGACTAGTTAATGAATCGATTGGACTGAATGAAATTGTACGGGCAGCAAACATTTATTGGACAACAGGTGAAGTCGCTTTTAATTTCACAGACCGCATGTCCTTTTCTTGATAAATATATGATATTTTGCAAAATGATACAAAACGATACACAACTATGATAAGAAGAAATGTTCTCAGTGAAATGTAATAAGATTGATATGCTTGTTAAAGCAAGAGATATGCGAACGTGTTTCAGATTGTTTCAAGACAGACAGCATTAAAGTCATAGAGTGATAGAGATGTGCAGCATGGAAACAGACCCTTCGGTCCAACCCGTCCATGCCGACCAGATTTCCCAATTCAAGCTAGTCCCACCTCCCAGCACCGAGCCCATAACCCTCCAAACCCTTCCTATTCATATACCCATCCAAATGCCTCTTAAATGTTGCAATTGTACCATCCTCCACCACTTCCTCTGGCAGCTCTATCCATACACGTGCCACTATCTCCGTGAAAGAGTTGCCCCTTAGGTCTCTTTTATATCTTTCCCCCTTACCCTAAACCTATGCCCTCTAGTTCTGAACTCCCCGACCCCAGGGAAAAGACTTTGCCTATTTATCCTATCCATGCCCCTCATAATTTTGTAAACCTCTATAAGGTCACCCCTCAGTCTCTGACGCTCCAGGGAAAACAGCCCCAGCCTCTTCAACCTCTCCCTTTAGCTCAGAATCTCCAACCCTGGTTCACAACATCTTTCCGATAGGAATGAGACCAGAATTGCACGCAATATTCCAACAGTGGCCTGAGCAATGTCCTGTACAGCCGCAACATGACCTCTCAACTCCTGTTCCACTCTACCCATTTTCCAATTTGTTACATCGGGGAAACATGTTTCTCTTCCCGTGTCTAATGTATAAATTTACAACTCTCCAACAAAGATGTTTTCTTAGCTTTTTTCTGTTCCACATCCTGTAACATTTAATCTCCAGTCTTGAAAAACAAAATCTAAGGTTGAAATGTATAGTGCTTGGACAGAGAATGAAATAAAATCACTAACATTACCACTGGAAGTGGTTAACTTCCTTAATGTCATTTATATAAATATTGTTCAACGTATATAAAATCTGAGTCTGTTAAACTCGTACAGGCAATATTCATAAGGTTTCTACTTTTTTTGATGCATTCAAGAGATGGCAGTGATGCCGACTGGGCCAGTATTTCCTGCCTGGTTGGCAGATAAGGATCACAGTTCTCACTTTCTCTGAGCTAAGGAACAAACACTCGTGTCTGAAAGAAGATGTATTCCTCGTCTGATGGTTGTATGTTTTCCGACAATGGATGCAAAGTCATCATTAAAGTTTTAACATTTATTTCAAGTTCCAACACCTGCTGTGGCATGAGTGAACCAGGGTCCGCAGAGACATTATCTGATTCACCATACTAACAGACCAGCAATAATGCTATTAGCCTCCCAACTCCACCACGTGCTTGAATGAATTTCGACAATCAGGTGAACTCTGCAAAGATGAGGACTGTTTGGAAAAACCGAGTTTGCAATCTCCTGATGATCAAAGCATAATTTTGAGACGATAAACTTTCTTTTTAAGTTACATGCATTCATTAGCTTTTATCCATGATTGCTTATGGTGTGCTGTCAGAGCATCAACAGTTAGCTGGAAATGTCTGTTCAATTACTCACAACTGCAATGAGAAACTACTGGATGGAAAATATAATTCTCAAAAATTACTCTTCTACAAGAACGTAATTCTCGATGTAAGTGGCCAAACAATGATGTGCATTAAAAACAATCATCACGGCTGTTGAACAGCATTATGTTAATGAAGGTAAAAACAATGACTGCAGATGCTGAAAACCAAATACTGGATTAGTGGTGCTGGAAGAGCACAGCAGTTCAGGCAGCATCCAACGAGCAGCTCGTTGGATGCTGCCTGAACTGCTGTGCTCTTCCAGCACCACTAATCCAGTATTATGTTCATGAAGTTCAGTTAATAACAATTCTGATGAAATCGAAAGGAATATAAAACAGTGGGCGTATTTTGTTTTCGCTTTGTGCTGCGTAGCAAAATGCAATGAGAAGTGTGGTGTATTGTTGCCAGTCTCGGGCACCTTCTTGAAATACAGCAAAATCAACTAAAGCATAGAATATATTGGCATAAGAATGAACAGGCCAAGAAAGTGTCAAACTTAAAAATTCTTCCTGTTCAGTGCTCTGTGATGGCTACGGGACTGATATCTTCTTTGCCGGACTGATAGTCTTAGAATGCAAGGCACCACACTACAGTGCCATCTAGCCTCTACCGATGCCCTCCCTACTATAAGTCCTGAACAAACCTTGCCAATGCAGATACCGACAAGGCTACCTGATATCACAGCGGCCTAAACTGTAGTCCACCGCGATAATGCATCTGCTTTAGGCTAATAGCACCAATGCAGCTAATCCCAACGCCATTGGGTCCGGTAGTGAGTCCAAACCTAACTCCACTGCTATCCTAATAATATTTGCTGGACTCACATTCCTCCAGGAACTGAAATTTGCCTCAGCTGCAGGCATGAATTGTTGCAGTTTCTACCTCGTCGACGACTGCCAGGAATCTAAATTCATCACTAACATCAACATCAAATTGGTCAGCTAATGGTCCTTTTCAGTTCCACTGTTGTTATTGCAATGACAGAGCTCTTCAATAAGAGATGAGTAAAATAAAATAGAAGAGAGAAAGAAAAACGAGTGAAAAGAGAAAGATGAAAGAAAACAATGAGTCCCAGGTCAGAAGCCTTACTCACTGTCATCTTAGAGACAGTAATGTCTCATTTCATGTCCTTTTTGAGGACATTAATCTCATGGGCAACGTCATGGATAGATCAAATAATAGCTCAAGGCATCGTACATGACGTAATAATTTAATGGATCAGGTACCTATATATTTTTCAGTATTCTTGGATTATGTTTTGATTTAACATTTTGATCTTTGCCTTCAAACCGTTCAGTGCTGTTCAGCGTTTTATGCCCTTCGGAAATACAAGTGGCAACAATATTTGTGTGAAGAAACTTGTCGCTTTCTATGACAAAGCAAACTTGACATGCATTTCAAGAGTTTTATTATTATTCATAATCCACCATGTCATAATTCACTGTTTCAAACCTTACTCTTGATGACAATATATTATTTGTAATTAAGGATTACTTTCGATTGAAAATTTCACCACAAGATAACCATCTTAACTCTCTGAAATAGAGCAAAGATTAAGTTTAATAAAAATTCAAGATCATCCCTCTTAGATCAGTATTATCAGAAAAACCGATGTGGCACACAGGAGTATGCCCCGTGTCAAACAAATACCCTAAGAATATTAGCTGTGATTCTTTACCTGTGAAAACTTCGGAATAAACGTTAAAGAAAACTCTCTGCCTGAATCGTACACTTTGTAAAAAAATTCGTTTGTATGGACTTGCATCTGAAATGCTTCTTTGACAATCCATATTTCCAAATATCTGTTATTTGCATATTATTTCAATTCTCACTTTTTCTGTCAAAATTGCCAATTTCCCATTTCAGCAGTTCATTTTCCATTCATCTGGAGGATTATAACGCAATCCGTGTGTCAGTATATTTTTCTCACTACTTAATATCTTCATCAATTGGTGACAATGCTAAGTATGAGTTGTGCCTTCAAAATGAATTTATATAGTATTGATGCACTTTGTTCTCAAGTATTCTTCACAACATATGGGGTTCCGTCACATGCCACCACTTCATGAATTGGAAAGATAAGCATTTTTCTCCGTTGTGAAAAATGTACCAAATTGTACAAATTCATTTTGAACTTTTAGTCACAAAACGGGAAAATGAAGCACAACAAAGAGTACCAGAAACAAATATAATTGCTAAGTACCCGTAATGACAATTTAAAGCACGATATTAATATTGCCACGTTTATTGAACTGCTAACTTTGCATGATGTACTTTATTCCGTAAATAGGTATCTCTGATGGTGAATGCTACGTCAGGTATTATTTATGAACATAAAAACATCAAATTGTTCCGATGAACGTTTGCAATCATACCTGTTTCTCCAAGAATTTCAATTTTGTCTTCCAATTCTGCAATTCATTTTAAGAAATAATTTTGCTGGTAAATTCGCCTGACGAATCCATAACTTTATTCCAGTAAAATGAGAACAAAATAAATATCATCCGGCAAGTAGCAATGAATGACGAGATATTTTGAAAGCAATTTTGTTTCTTTTAGGAATGAAGAATGATAATGACTCTGAAATACTATTATTTGTGATGGTGAGGGTTTTTTGCTTCAACTGATATAGGCAAGGAAATAAATATTATGCATTAAATGTAAATATAATCAGTTTTAAGATAAGTGGTGCTTGAAAAAAGGCAGATAGATCAGTTGACACTCATCCAGATTGAGATAGATAGATAGACAGATAGATGGATAGATAGACGGACAGAAAGAATGGATGTTGAATGAGCAGGGGGCCATTGGTCTTTTTAAATACACATAGTTTGGGATTTGTTTTCTTCCATATTTTATTACTTCACAATGGGAGTATTGAAACTGTTTGAACCTGTGTGATGTTTACCTTTTCCTTTTTGGCGAAGCTTGTTGTCTGTGAATAAAAAAAGAAGGCGATGATGATGATTATTATGATACTACTACTCATAGTAAGAATGATAGATGATAACACTTATAGATGATAATATTACTGACAAAATGACATTATTTACTGCACAGGGCACTCGTTCGTTAAGCAATCTTTGGTTCGAAGTTAACTTTAGAGACGTTTAGCATTGAAAGCGATAATAAGTTTAAAATGTACATTTACGTATGTGAAGACAAAAAAAATTGTGGCATTACTACAGAGGTGTGGATGCGGAGGTGAGTGAGTAAGGAGAGCAGAGTGTATGTGTGTATGTGCCATAAATTGCTTGGGTTTGCATTCACCCAGTAGTGATATAAGGAAAAAGAATTGTGAGCAGCTGTGTCAATAGCTTGGATTCACATTGACATACATTTAAATATGCTGTCCTTGAATCTATCTTTAATTCTGTATAAGTAAATAACACATGTCTTGAATGGCAGGTGACTATTTCACTGGAGGACGTTATGGATGATTTAATTTTAGATTAGTGACTTGGATGGATGGATGAATCCATCCATATTTAAGTTGTGTGTATGTGTGTGGGTGTTCAGGTATGTGGTCATATAAGTGTGTTGTTCTCTTACTTATGCATGCTTATAGTTGGACATGCATAAGACATGTGCACTGGGATAATAGCTACATTAGCGGAGAATTCGTGCAACTGTGCATATGTCCACGATATAGATGTTGGATGCTTTGAGTTATAGACTATTTGAACAGTAGGCGACATGTGAAATCGAGTCGGGGAGTGAGCTGTAAAGTGATTAGATGTTTATATTGGTTTATGAATTCATACAACCCCAACAGTGTGAAAACAGGCCATTGTGTCCAATTTTTGCACAATAAAGAGGCAAAAAATGATTCCTTCCAGACCCATTCCTTATCCACATTCTTTTTCAATACTAACCTACCTAGCATGCAGATCTTTGGACTGTTGATGGAAACCAGAGCACTGGGAGGCAACACATGCAAGAATGGGGTGAATGGACAGATTCCACGCAGACAGTCAGCCAACATTGGAATCAAACTTCGGTCTGTGATGATGTGTGTCATTAGTCGTCGGGACTGAGCCACCGTACCACATATGCTGTGAACGTTTTGATGTGCTTTGCGAGATAGGTGAGTGCTCAGTGAGTGGGTTGCTTTGTGACAGTGTAGGCTGTCAGTTAACAAGTTACAGTCACTTGGGAACGCTATGCATACATCAATGTTTTGAACCGTCCAGTAATCCTTTTTGAATTGCAAGTGAAATTGCCATCATCAGTCTATAAATTCAGAATTTACCAGCAATATCGGAATTCGTCATTATAAGAATAGATATTCTCTCCAATTCCTGAATACATCTGCACAGAGTTCTACCATCTCCAGACATACTTGACTTGTAATACATTTCGCTAGTTGCAATGCTGAGACAAGAAAGTTTCTGTCATTCTGTTTTAATAATGACATGGTTGCAGCAAACATGTCAAAGAATTAATAGTTGCACAGAAAGAGCGTGTTAGAGGAAAGTGAAACTGAAACATTACGTTTATCACAGGTATTTGCAGCAATGGTTACAGCTGCAGAACCAGATTAATAATCTGTGCTGACCCGTTTTTTTCCTAACTAAACCAGTCTAACTGTGCTGAATTTGGCCCACATCTCTCTAAACTTTTCCTATCAAGTACATTTCCAAATGCCTTTTAAATGTTGTACCTGTTCCTGCACTTTCACTTGCTTTGGCAGTTCGTTCTGGGTAAAAATCATCCTGTTTTTCTTTAAAAGAAAAGGCCGTCAAGTCCCTTTTACATCTTTCTCATGTCAAGATAAAAATATGGCCTCTAGTTTTTAATTCCACCAACCGAGGGAAATAAAATCCTTTGCTATTCACTTTATCAACGTTGCTCCTGATTTTATACACTTCTCAACTTCTTGCTCTCCAGTGGAAAAAGTCCCAACCTATCTAGCCTCTACTTTTAACTGA
This sequence comes from Chiloscyllium punctatum, assembly GCF_047496795.1. Classification (NCBI taxonomy): domain Eukaryota; kingdom Metazoa; phylum Chordata; class Chondrichthyes; order Orectolobiformes; family Hemiscylliidae; genus Chiloscyllium; species Chiloscyllium punctatum. Next base: position 34,609,027 of record NC_092772.1, read on the forward strand.
ATCTCTTCAGTCCTGGCAAGATTATAGTTAAAGAAAAGAAAGGACTGTGGATACTGGAAATTGGATAAATAAAGAGAAATGTTTTAGTAATGTGATAACAATATGATAAGAGGTATGGCATATGGGAATGGTCAAAATGTAGATAAGATTCTCAAGCCCTAAAATTGTTGAAATCGACATTAGAACATAGAACATAGAACATAGAACAATACAGCACAGTACAGGCCCTTCGGCCCTCGATGTTGCGCCGATCAAAGCCCACCTAACCTACACTAACCCACTATCCTCCATATACCTATCCAATGCCCGCTTAAATACCCATAAAGAGGGAGAGTCCACTACTGCTACTGGCAGGGCATTCCATGATCTTACGAATCGCTGAGTGAAGAACCTACCCCTAACATCAGTCCTATATCTACCCCCCCTTAATTTAAAGCTATGCCCCCTTGTAATAGCTGACTCCATACGCGGAAAAAGGTTCTCACTGTCAACCCTATCTAACCCCCTAATCATCTTGTACACCTCTATCAAATCACCCCTAAACCTTCTTTTCTCCAAAGAAAACAACCCCAAGTGCCTCAGCCTTTCCTCATAGGATCTTCCTACCATACCAGGCAACATCCTGGTAAACTTCCTCTGCACCCGTTCCAGTGCCTCCACATCCTTCCTATAGTATGGCGACCAAAACTGCACACAATATTCCAGAAGCGGCCGCACCAGAGTCTTATACAACTGCAGCATGACCTCAGGACTCCGGAACTCAATTCCTCTACCAATAAAGCCCAGTACGCCATATGCCTTCTTCACTGCACTATTTACCTGGGTGGCAACTTTCAGAGATCTGTGTACATGGACACCAAGATCCCTCTGCTCTTCCACACTACCAAGTAGTCTACCATTAGCCCAGTAATCCATTGAGTCAGAAGGCTGTAGTGTTCTTAAGTGAAAAAAGAGGTTATTCTTTTAATTTGCAATAAGCTGCGCTGTAGCACGGCAGAAAGCCTGAGACAGATAATTTGGCCAGTGCTCCAGGTAGTGTGTTGAAACGGCAGGCATCGGGAAGCTCAGGGTCTTTTTAATGGACAGACCATAGGTGTATTGTGAAGCAGCAACCCAGTCTGCGCCTTTATTCCACTGTCAACTTTATCACCATTCTGTGGTCTTCAGAAAAGTTAATAATCTTGTCTCTGAGCGACTCATCCAAATCATTTACATAAATAACAAGCAATTGGGGAAATCCACAGAATCTCTGAAGGACACTGCTGCTAACAGGCCTCAAAACAAATTGCTCTACCACCACACTGTGTCTTCATTCGTTACGCCATCTGAATTTAATTGGCTAGCTTACTCTAAATCCCAAGAAATCTATAACTGATAACACAATTGAGCGCTGGGCCGCAATGTTTTGTTATTTTTTGCGTCAAAATGAGACGCAACTTTACACTCAATTAATCTTATTTCCGGTTTTATTTGGATTGGGATTAGTTTTACTATCTACCTTGATTGACTGATATTAAATATTGATGGAAATGCCTATACATGGAGTTATATTAAACAAATATTGCGCTTTCTCTATTAGAATGCATCCATTTAAAACTGAAATAACCTGAAATGTTAGCTTATTTTATAGGCATATTCAATCCATTTTTCGAACTAAGATTCAATTAGTCCTGTCAAAAAAACTCAAAATGAAATTTGTTACAACTTCTCACCAGAATCTGCAAGACTTTGCTCCAGCTCTTTTATTTCTAATGGAAAGAACAGAATGACACGTAAATTATATAATTATTATGTGGTTTTCAAATAAGCGGACGCTAAAACTATGTGCTAGATAAAAGTAACAGAATCTAGTCTGCTGCACTTCTTCTGCCAATTTGAATATGCTGCATATTCCTTTCTAGACAGCAGCACTACAGAAGGGTCATAACTAGTTTTGTAGTTATATACAAGAAAATTGCGTCACCACGAAAAAAATTCTATAATTTCTCAGAAGGAAAAATGAGATTTGTCTTTGGCTGTACAGATCATTCCACCATTCTGCAGTGGCATCTTTTCACTATCGCAGTTGTTGCAAACATCTTCTCTGATCTATACTGCTCATTTGCGAATACTGATAAATGCTTGAAAAACATGTTGCATTTTCAAGATATGAAATATCCAATGAGTGAGAACCAACCGGCAGCCAGTGCCTTAAAACGAAATAAGTTAAGTGAGAAGAGGACTATGTCGTAATCAGAGGAAAACTGTTTTGAATTTGACACTAATATTTTCTGGAACATGTGGAACAAGTTTTAAAATAAAACGTAAGATGGAAATTTATTGAAGAATATGTGTGAGAAAGAGAGCGATTTAACAGTGACAGAGAGTGAGAGAGGGAGATGGAGAGAGACATAGAGATGACAGATATCTGTGACTTTATCCGTGCTGAGAAGAGGGCAAAAGGGTTCACGCTGAGGTGGCATTGTTTCTCAGTGCTTAGCACTGCTGCCTCACAGCGCCAGGGACCCGGGATCGATTCCAGCCGCTAGGCGACTTTCTGTGTGGGTTTCCTCTCACAATCCAAACATGTGCAGGTTAGGTGAATTGACCGTGCTCAATTGCCCATAGTGTTCAGGGATATGCAGATTAAGTGTATTAGTCAGGGGAAAATATAGGGTGGGGGAATGCATCTTGGTGGGTTAATCTTCGGACGGTCGGTGTGGACTTGTTGGGCCGGGTGCCTGTTTCCACACTGTAGTGATTCTGATTCTGATAATATGTAAATGTTGATAAAGCACTATGTTCATGGACAAATTTATTCCGAAACAGATACCATGCTCAGTTAAAGCTGATAGCTGGAGAAATAAGCTTTTATGTTTATAGCTATTAACACAGAGAAAATATTCAAGGCTATTAATTGAAGAACATCCTGAAATACCATGCATTGCTCTTGCAACAGATCTGAATTCATGAAGTTCAATCTTATTTTGTTTGCATCGGACGTTGATTGTGAATGGATCAAAATCTTGAATTTGATCTAATCTGATGTTTTTTTTGTTTGCTCAGGAATATGACCAGATTTCGATTTTAGTGTTCCCTTTCCTCGATTGTGGCCTCCTGTATCATCTGAAATTATGTGGAAGTCCACACACACGCTACACACACACACACACACACACACACACACACACACACACACACACACACACACACACACACACACACACACACACACTCTCTCTCTCTCTCTCTCTCTCTTGAAACATCCGAGGAAGAGGGAGACTTCTTTGAATGGGAAGATTGAGACATTATTAGTAACAGACTAGTTTCTTCTTCACATCTGAATGGCCAAAATGATGTTATTAACTTTGTTGGTAATAACCAGTATGTCGATTCTAACATTAAAGGTTACAGAATAGTGGAAGTATAGAAATAATACAACACAAAAGAAGGGGAATGCATGGCTCGAACCATCTTATCCACTACGACCCAAAGATAACCTAAATGCTTTTGTTAATCCCATCTTCCTTCATATGATCCTGAGCTCTTCAGCTTAGAACACTAAGTGTTCAGATTGTGGATGTATAGAGGATAGCTATTACCTGCAAGACAATATAGGTGGGTCAATTATGGGGTAGGGCAATGTCAAATGGAGAACAATTATGATCACGGAGAACATTAATAGAGAGTTTAACGTCTCCCTATTCATCACCAAGACAGGCAGCGAATTTCAAACGCCTGCCACTATGCTTTCCAATAACTTGATTTTTTTCCACTCACGTCCCATAATGTATTTCTGAAGCTTAAACTTGAATCCGTCATCACTGATATGGAATTTTTTCCTAAGGGAAGCAAGTTCCTTCTGTCTACTCTATCCTTGCCACTGAGAATTTTGTATACTCCAATCATGTTACCACTCAGACTTTTCTGTTCAATCGAAAACGACCCAAACCTCGAATTTTTCGTCCTGGCAAAATGATTCCAACTTCGTAGCGTTCTCAAAAGGTTTCTCCAGTCTGTCGCCAAAGCAAGTGCAGCATTCGTATAAAATGATAACCAGAACTGCAAACAATGTTCCAATTGTGGTCTCACCAGTGTATTATCCAGTTTATTTTTAAAACCCTAGTTTTACCGTAAATGCATCAGTCAATAAATGAAAGTATTCCACAAAAAGAATTCCACATACTTACCTTTCAACTGCATCTACCGTTAGTGATAACTTAAGGGACAAGTGCACTTGCACCACAAGATCTCAGCCTTAATTAATGCTTCTCAGTATAATCTTGATAATTGTGCATTTACATTTTGACAACACTTTCTTTCCTAATTTCCTCTGAATCTTCACGCACCTTACTGTCTTCATCTTTTACAAGTTCCACTTCTTCCTTATCGACTCCATTTGATCTTTATATACTGTTTTTATACGTTTGGTTTTGACCTTTCACTGTCAGTGATGAACTTCATTTGCTGCTTTTCTGATAATGCCACGAGCACTTCTAATTTTCGTTGGAACTTACACATATCCTTTACATTTTCCACTGAAAGGCGAATTTGTGAGTGTTGTGAAAAATTCAAAATTGAAATCCTCACTCTCAATTCCAAATCGTTAATGCATAAAACAAACAGCATTGGACTGAAGACAGAGCCCTGTGGAACACCAGCTGAGATAACTGACCGTCGCACATGCAGCCATTAACCATAGCATTTTGTTTCATTGAACTAATGCAATTCTGGATGCACATCGACACAGAAACTTGCATCCCTTGGATTTCAATTTGTTGAATCATCTGATTATGTAAATTTTTGAAATGTTAGCAGAATCCAAATAAACAACATATCCTGCTTTATGCACATCATTCCTCATTATCAATTTACTAAAGGACTTAATCAAATGTGTCATGCATGATCTGCTCTGATCAAGACCATGTTCACTATCTCTGAGTATTCTATGCCTGTTTAGCATCTCAGGATTGATTCAAACATATGGTGCACGACTGAAGTGAGACTGATTGGCCTTTAACGATTTTTCTTTCTCCTCTGTACATTTTTGAGTCAGTGGAGCAACATTTGCGTTTCGACAAGTAGATGGCATATAATGTGTGTCTAGTAAATACTGAGAAAAAAATGATAATCATTAGAGCATTTGGATTTTCCACCATGATCGTCTTCAACATCTCAGCAAACAGTCCATTCGACCATGGCAACTCATCCACGTTGAAGCTACTTCAACTCCTCTAACATCTACTGCCGTGTTATGATTGCTTTGTCGAATATTTCTCACTGTGCCCGTTCGTTGACTATAGCCTAACCATTGCTTTCCTTTTATAATACGGACACAAAATAACTTTTTTTTTCTAATTTCTTCTGCATCTTCATACACCTTACTGTCTTCATTTGTTACAGGTTCCACTTTTTCATTATCTACCCCATTACCCTTGATATGCTGCTTGAATAGGTTTTATCTTCCTTTCCTTTTCTTACTAAAATATTTCCTGCCCTCGCTTTGATTTGTCTATGTCCTTCTTCATATGATCCCTGTACTTTCAAAGCTCATAATGTTTTGAAAAGTGTTATGACTTTACTTCAGTATAAACGTTAGGAAAAAATAAAACTTTCGATTTGAAGAAAAAAGGGGAAATTATTAATTTTCTGAAAAAACAAAGGTGTTGAAGACAAAACAAATAAAGAGAAAAAAAGATTATATCACAATCTGGCTATGTTATTTTGGCCAGAAATGCTGACTAGTTATCATATTTTCAGGATTCATTTTCGTCTAAACTTCTGCAATAATTTATTTTAGATATGTCACGTAAAACGTGTGCAAATTATCAGTTCACCTGCCAATGCCTTATTTATGATCTTAATATGTACTCGTAATTGAATGAAAGTGAGTACCGTGGCTCGGTGGTTAACACTGCTGCATCACATCGACAGGGACCCGGGTTCAATGTATGCCTAGTTCCACTGTCTGTGTGGAGCTTGCCCATTCTCCCCGGGTTTGCGTCGGTTTCCTCCTACATTCCAAAAATGTGCATGTCTGGCAAATTGGCCATTCTAAATAGCCCATAGTTTATGTCCATGAGTCAGTATAAATGTCAGAGAATGCGTCTGGGTGGGTTACTCTTCAGAGGTTCAGTGTGGACTGGATGGGCCAAGGGGCCTGTTTCTTAAGGTATTCTAACAAAAGTCGGAAAGGAAAAGAATTCAGACAGATGTGAGGTATGTCGAATGGAAAATTTGATTATTGTTTTCGTTTTTTGTATCATGAATGGGGTGGAGGGTTGGTGGGAATGGTGGAGTTTGCGCATTCTCTCCGCGTCGGTGTGGGTTTCCTCCAGGCGCTTGGGTTTCTTCCACAGTCCGAAGATTTGCAGGTTAGGTGAATTGCCCATGCTAAAGTGCCCGTAGTGTTAGGGGAAGGGATAAATATAGGGGAATGGGTCTGGATGGGTTGCTCTTCGAAGGGTCGGTGTGGTCTGTTGGGTGGAAGGGTCTGTTTCCACACTGTAAGTAATCTAATAGTGTGTAAACATCGTAAATTGTCTTTGGTTTCCGTGCATGACAGCTGAAATTGAGCTTGATTTTTAATGTATGATTTGATGGCTTCTTGAAACATACTTGCAGAGCTATCAGACCAAACTGAAGAGCACATATCTTAGGAATAATTCAGCTATTCGTTTCAATGTCTCTTTTGAAGGAGAACTGGAAGCATTACAACATTCCTCCTAATTTGTAATGAAATGTGATCTGTGATATATTTTGTGAATACTCGTATTTGTTGTTTTAGATGTCATAAACAAATCGAAACCGCGGATGAAATGATATAAGGGAATACTCAATATGTGAGTAAAGACATTTTATTTCACTTCCTAACCTTTTTCTCTCCTTTTCAATTTTTCCTCTAGAATGAAGAAGCAGAACTTTAAAAGCTTGAAAGAGGTTATTTTAAATAAGCACGAAAATTCCATTCAAAGATGATGTATTCAAATACCTGTGGCATGCACTCGATGAAGACGATTTTCAAATCATAAACATTCCTATTTCTGAATCGTGAACAGTTGACGAAGGAACGATTTTTCCATCATTGTGCCCAGGTTAAAGAATATCGATCATTTTGCCATCATTGTGGCCAGTTGAAAGAACATAGATCATTTTGTTAAATTATTATGCAGTCACCCTGCATCCCTTTGTTTACAGCATACACAGACCTGAAACGCACGAAAAATAAATTATCTTGTGTATTGATTGTTTGATTGCACCGAATGACACATGCTTCATTTTCTATTGAATGATTAGCATTTCCAATCACACACAATAGATATTGATAGACTTCAAAATTGTCTTCTATCAAAAGAAGGTTGGCAAAATGTTTATGGTTGAATTAATGTCGAAGAATATCGTATTTTCTCTGAAGAATAATTCAATACTACTTTCCACCAGTCTGGGTAGTTAGAAATTCACAATGATTTGCTTAAGGACTGAAAACAAAATCTTTTTTGAGTCCCACGTGTCACTTGAATAACAACCAACGTGCTCGTCAAATAAGTGGTGACATTTTCACCTTAATATTTAAATTTCTTGCGTTCTGAATAATGGATTGACTCCTTGAAATTATACAGTTGGATGCGTTTGTTAACATGGGATGCACATAGCTGATAATCATACAACATTAGTTTGTAGTCCAACAGGACTGGTGGACTATAATCTTGATTTGGAAACGCCCGTGTTGGACTGTGGTGTACAAAGATAAAAATTGCACGAGACCAGGTTATAGGGTAAAAACAATGGCTGCAGATGCTGGAAACTAGATTCTGGATTAGTGGTGCTGGTGTCTCATCAGGAATAAATAGGCTTTTGCCCGAAACGTCGATTTTACTGCTCCTCGGATGCTGCCTGAACTGCTGCGCTCTTCCAGCACCATTAACACAGAAGAGTAGGTTATACTCCAACAGGTTTATTTCGACGCGTTTCGGAGAACTCTGAAAGATAAAGCTTCCAAGTAAACATGTTTGACTTTAATTAGGACTACAACCTGGTGGTGTGTGATTTTTCAATTTAACATTACATAGATTTAGCAGTATCACCTTCAACAATGTCCCTATCCAAATAACAGAGTAATTCCTTTTTGAACTTCATTATTGACATGGATCAATCGTGATATCATGCAAGCCACTATGAAACTAAACAGTCGCAGTGGAATTTTATTTCTCAGCAATAAGTGTTCGTTTACTTTGCCATCATTTTGCACCAATTATCTTTCCTTCGTCAACTGTTCACGATTCAGAAAAATAAAATTCAATATTTCCTTGTCAAACCCTGAAAAAAATGAATTCTTCCTCCAAAACTCCACTTCCAAAATGGAAACGTTCTAATCTGAATGACGTTTAATTCTAAAGTAAAGTTCCTACTCACTGTTTTATATTTGTGCGAATCCTCGATCCCCTCTAGCTTTCCAAAACTTGCACGTACATCCACACGAATACAAATTGTTAACTGAACATAACTTCCTTGTTCTTTTACTTTGTGATCATACGAGGAAAGCTTGGTATATAGCATGCTTTACTGAAAAAAAAAGTATTCCAGCCTTCTTCAATTAACTGCACAAGCATACACTAATGTTTGACTATTCTTGTACCTCCTCAAAGTTTATATATTTTTATATTGTATATGTTTTATATTGTATATATTTTATATATTTTTATATTATTTTATTCTATAAAGGTGAAATGGCTCATATTTGCAGAAGAAAACCTCTTCTACCAATTGTCCACGCATTCCATTCATTTTTCTGCGTCATTTTAATGGTCTGCATGGTGCAGTTCAGTTTGTAACGTCTCTAGGCTCAATCAAATAGTTTAACACTTGCCTCTGGACAACTGCACAATATGTCATCAGACAGATAATAAAAAATGAATAACTATTTCACGCCATTTTCTACCATACATTTGTCTCGTCTTAATGATGTCACAGTAATGTCGATTTCATGTCGTCTTCAATTGCTGAAAAATACTTTGTAGAGAACGCTATAGCATGGTTTTCCAAGATCCGTGACACACCAGGAATTTTAAAAAAAACTGCCCTTGCCAATAATCTCAATATTCTCTTAGAACCGTCAAAGATGATACCTTAATCTAATATATAATCACTACCGTATCTCATTTGAATGTTTTTCCCCAGATAACTGTTTCTCGAAGTTTCATAATCACCAAAATGACTTCGAATGTCAAATGGTGGTCTGTTCATCAAGCAAATTCCAGTCTGAGTGTTTCATGCCACACCAGGAGAATATATGAAGGCACACACACACCTACGCAAAGACAGACAGACAGGCAGACACACACGCACACGCACACACATACACGAGCGCGCACACACACAAACACACATGATCGCAGACACAGACACAACACACACACACACACAACACACGCACACACACATTCTGAAAATAAAACACTTTGACCAGAATGTACTTACCCATTCCTGCTAGATCTAGTCCACTATGGTCTGTATCTGTGAAACATATGTAACTCATGAACGACCATTTTAAAATCTCTGTGCTAGATCTATTTCAATGCACAACCTCGGCCAGAAGTAGCCATGCACCCACACTTAATTTCTCTCCACAGATTTTCTCTATTGAAATGATCATACAACATTCAAACCTATGGTTTTCAGACAACTGATGAAAGTAATAAATCAAATGAAACCGTGAGCATACTGAATTGGAAAATCATATGCCCGGCAGGCTGACGTGAAAATAACAGGGAGAATTAAGGAACCACTTATCATTAATGCTCAGCTTTAGGCGAACATTAACGAATGGCAACTGCTTACCGGTAGCACATTGTCCTTCATGATGAATTTTGGTTTTTTTTTACCGATAATTACCAGTTGCATCTTTCAGAACACAAAAATGTATTCGAATTTAAGAGCAAGAAAAACTGTCATATAAAGCAGAATGACATTTAATGTCACAGTGGACACATTATTCAGGAAAGTGTGGGAACCCATTTGGCAATAACGTCAGCATGGACCTGATGATTCGAAAGAGTTGTTTTATTTTGCATTGTTATGATTAAAGTCACTGTCGCAACTGATTTCTGTCTCTCTGTATCTCCTCAAAACTCTTAACACTGCAAATTGATCAGCAAATTTTTCAAGTGATTTGGAAAAAGGTAAAGAGCCACATTTCTGAAAATTCTGCCGTTGTTTTGACTTGAAGTTAAACTGATTAAAATGCACTTCAATTTTCTAGGCATGTTTTCCTTCTCACATATCTGCACACTTTCCTCCAAATCTTGCTGACGTAGAGCATAATGAAATCGCGACAAATAATCCAACACGGGGTATTGTCAATTAATTAAACTGTAACCTACTATCGTACTGAAATTGCAAAAGTAAGAATCACTACGCAATATTCTGACAGTGGAGTATAAATTTATGCAACATCCAAAGTGTGCCTGATAGATTACTGAATAAACATAATTCTGTAGTCAACAACTTACTGCACTTTTGCCGAAGAGCTTCTAATTCTGAAGAAAAGATAACGTTACCAGTTTTAAGCTTTGATATTCAAGGAAGTTTGCCACACCAAATTAGCAACTGTTTACCCAGTTCTATTCAAGGAAAATGAGAAAAACTATGCATTCTGAAGTCATTAACACCTTCTTAGGTCTATGTTCCAAACATTATATTTCACAGCTTTAACCTGGACCTTCCCACATGTTCACCTTAGATTTCACTACAGCATTATTCTCCATTAAAAAACATGATTTGCAGCTGACAGTCAAGTGAATAAACTGATGTAATCAAATGATGAGGTGAGCAAAGTAGATTTGGGAAACAAAATGTATGGCACACAATGTGTAAATAACAAGGTAAATTAAATAACTACATTTTACAAAGTGGCTATTTTGGATTCACTTGCAAGTAATGAGAACTGTTGACTGGTAGCACAATATGCGACATGAGGGAATCTCCTTTGTAAATGACAGCTATGTAGCACATTTACCCAACATGGATATGTAGTTTAACGTAAGGGGAGCATGTCTGTCATATAACAGGAACTACTGTGTTACACTGCAAGAGTTATTAAGGAAAGGATAAATTGACTATAACGTTGTCAGACTGTAATTTTGGTGGTGAGATTTTGTTGTTTCGGTGGAAGTGATCTTCCAATCCCCAAAGATAACAAATAATGCTCAGATCTGAAAATAGTGCAAACAGAACCCAGCTATAACACAATACCTTGACTCATAATAAGACAAACAAGCAACGGAATAACACGGTTTTGGACCTGTTTTTCTTTCTTCGATTTACATTAGTGAATATGTTAAATTCAATATTCAAAAAAAAAGTCCTCCCTGTGCAATTCTGCCAAAATAATTTAGGAAATCGTTGAGTATGCAGAAAGCATTTTAGTCATATTTGTGCGATGTATTAGGTCACTTATGTGAGTTAATTGGATACATATTTTTATAATAACACGTTCACACACTTCCACAATTTCTTATGCCATTTGCACAAGTCGACAGAAAGCACATAGCAATGTCGTGTAATTAGCATTTTGATCAATTATTCTTATTCATTACAAGCAATTGCATTCCAATTACATATAACTGATTTTTTAAAAAAATCCTGATACTCACACAAAGACAGGGACAAAAGAATGGCTATCGTAGTTCTCTCCCTTAGGATGCTCAGAGATGGTCCTTTCAGCCGTGTTCAGTCTTGTTGTTCCTTGATTCATTGTTTTCAGGAGGCATCCAGTACTGATCACATTCATAATATATCTGACATACTTTTAAAAAGGCATATCTAACAGTAAACTTTGAGGAAATAAGCTATCTCTCCGCAAGATTGTGACTGCTGCATTTTGTTTCTGCAGGGAGGAAAGATAAAACCACCTTTTGTTTCCAGAGATCCAAGGGCTCTTGCTCAAGTATATACACGCACAAACTATTCAGTTGCCTGGGAAGCAATGTCATAGTTGTTAACAGCTGAAAGTGTATTGTCAGCGACAATGCAGCACCCTTCTGCAGACTAATCAATTGTGTGCTAACAGCCAATTCTCCACTTGGATAGAACTTTGCTGCAACTTCTATTCAATCAGATTTCCAGAACTGTTTAGATAAATAACTTTGATTAGAAGAAAGCAATGAATGTTTTATAAACAAATGCAGAAAATTCTGGTAAAACTCAGCAGGTTTGGCATAATCTGTGGACAGAAATCAGCATTAAATGTTCAGCTCCAGTGACCCTTCCTTAGATGTGCCCGGGAGACTGGTCACTGGATCTAAAATACAAACTCTGATTTCTGGCCACAGAGACTTTCAGACCTGCTGAAACTTCCGAGAAATTTCTGCTTCTGCTTCTCATTTTCACGATCTAAAATTCCTTCATTTTTAAAAAATGTTTTTATTATATAATATGACTTCACTACTTTGCTTCAAAATAACCAGTTTACGATTTCAGACTGTCGTAAAAAAAGCAGAAAATTTAAAAAAAAACATTTATTTTGCACGAATTAAATATTGAGGGTATATTCCAGAATTATTATTTTCAATTGTGCAAGACCATGAAATATGAAATGTCTACCTACCGTTTAAGTTACTGGCATGTTTTTGAAACTACCCGCTTGTTTAAGTTGCCACAAATCAAATAAATATATACAATTACACTCTTGAAAACCTAATTCATACAGCGCCTGGAATTTCCATGTCTCCAGGATTGGAGACTTGATGTCAGTGTATTCAAACTCCAAACATTTTCAGTGACTTCACATCTTTGTACCCCGTTAATATATTTTTCGTGTTACACATATATTTTGACCAATATTTCTTGTATCAACAATTCTAATTGCTACTTGTGAGTATTGTTGCACTTAAATTTGCACTGATCAAATCCTGAGGTATGTCATTGGCAGTGCTGTGACATCACAGGTTTCACAAACATAATTGAAATTGTCATAATAACCAGTACGAAATCAACCAATCCTATCTCTTCCAAGTGAAATATATTTAAGTGTGGATGGCAAAACGGTCCGAATATATAAAAAATAATTAAAATGTTTATCACCTTACCATTTTTTGTATCGCTTAACAGTTTTTCTGCAGTGTCAGAATAATTAAAGTAGACAATGTAAAATTCACAGCATCAGGAAATTTTACAGTTGCTAGTGTAAGACTTGCTTATGAAACTCGGGAAATGGCTATCGACATTTTTTTGTACGAACTTAGGTTTAACAAACTAAAGACAATGTTTAACATCAATGTAGAGAGACTTTAGCTATGAAACAATTTAAAATTTAGATAATATTACTTAGCCAACATACTCATCACAAAGTTCAAAACTGAAAATGCTAAATTAATAATCTTCAGTATTCATCAATAAAATGTTTAGCATGTGCTAGATTATGGTGGTGAATTGAGCCTTAACACGTCCTTATCTCTGTTTCGATGTAATAATTTATTGAGCAGAATTGCAGCCATTGCTATACTTCGACTAATTTCAAAGTCCATTGATTTAAATGTTTCACAGTGAAATGGAAAAACCGTAATTTGTTTGAGCATTTTTGATTTGCACTTGCATTTTAGAAACACAGTTATCCACACACGAATAGAAAGGCACATCGTGGAATTGGAATGTTTCTGAACAAAATATGAGCTGTGAAAATTTTATGGAGAAGAATTATGGCAGTAAATCCTGCAAGGTTTGATTTGTACAATCGTGCAAACATACTGATTACCGTCAGTAATAACAAATATCATTAACATTAGTAACGTGGTCGAATAATCAATTTCACGCATGGTTAGAATACTATTTAAATATAAGCAATGTGAGGAAATATAACTTGCTCAGTTTGTCAGCTGATATTATAACTTGTAAAAGGAGATGAGTGTGGCAAACTGAAGACCGCATGCTATTTCACCACAGACAAGGTCCCGGGATATCTAGCTCTTACAATCTAACTTTACAGCTTCTAACACAAAACGCAGAGCCAAAGAAACAAACTAAGAAACCTTGCATGCTAACAGATATATGAAAACGCCAAACTATGGAGAGGAGTGTCGAAACAGAGAAGCAAGAAACAAAACAAAAACATTTCTGTTGATACTGCTACTAAAAGTGACATGTGAACACCAATTCAGATTTAAAGGAAATGTTATAGGTACAAGTAGGATGAAACCAAGAGCTTGTCCTCACTTGCGAATGTTATGCATGTATTTGTTAAGCTGAACACTTTATGCATTAATATGCGCTATGAACCAGACCAGAGGTTCTCAAAATACATTAACAAGTTAGCCTGGACGATAGATGTATCTAACATTAAAGGCAGATTTGAGGTGGATATTCTGGATGTGATGCAGTTGGTCAAACCACTTGAGTTTAAACAAAACTAAATTTGTTTAGAGTGGACAGCTGAAACACAACCAAAATAATTCTGAAATTAGAAAAATCTAATGAACCTTAACCAATCCGATGCAGCAAATACTACAAAGTAACCGTCCCAATATAAGCACACCTCATAAAGACACCCCTTTGCAAAAGGTTAAAATTCAGACACATTCTTACAGGCAGGAGGAAACAACTTTCAAAGAGAGATTTCAGAGAAAGGTTAGTGGAATCCTTTACTGTGGTTTGCATCTCCAGTGGATTCACACATATTTTGTCTGTCTCAGATAAACCAAGCTACTAAAAAACTGAACTGGGCGAACGAGGCACTCCCTTTTTGAATCTTCAGATCCTCTGCCATTACGACGATTCTTGAAAAAAAAATAGAAGGACAAAATGATCTTATAGAAGTGAAACCATTGTCACATACATTGGAAAGGAAACATACTTCGTATATACCTAACAATCAGTTATCTGTAAAGATGCCAAGGTGGTTATGATAGAGGATTTAACTTTCCGAACACAGAGTGGGAATGCCATTGTGTGAAGGCTTTACATTGAGAAGAATTTGTAGTGTGTGCACAAGAATTTTTTTTATGATTTAGTCTGTGGATGCATTTACTAGATAAAGCGCAAAACGTGCACTACTTTTGGGAAATAAGGCAGAACGAGTGACGTAGGTGTCAGTGGGAGAGTACTTTCAGGCTCACGACCATTATTATATTAGTTTAAAAATAGTGATAGAAAAGGATAGACTGGATCTAAAACTTTCTGATTTGCAGAAAGAACAAATTTGAAAGTATTATGCAAGGGACTTCAGAAGTTGATTTGGTGTGGATGTTAGCAGGTAAAGGGATGTTTGGAAAATCAAAATTTATCAAAAATGAAATAGACCAGAGACAGTGTGTTCCTGTTAGGTTGAAAGACAAGTTTGCATTGTGCAGGGAACGTTGGATCACGAGAGAAATTGTGGATTGGTCAAGAAAAGGAGTTATGAATATGTCATGTGTAGACAGCACAGATTGGGAGAATCCTTCGAAGAGTATAAGGCAATGGTAGTAAACTTAAGAGGGAAATCAGGAGGGCAAGAATGGAGCAATCATAACTGTGTAAAATAGGGATGATGAGAATGAAAAAGGAATTTGATAAATACATGAAGAGCAAAAGGGTAACTAGGGAGATAATAGGCCCCCCTCAAAGGCTAGCAAGGCAATAGTTGTGTGGAACTGCAAGAGATGGAGGAGACACTAAACAAGTATTTTTCATCAGTGTTTACAGTGAAGAGGGACATGGAAGACGTATAATGTGGGAAAACAAATAGTGATAGCTTGAAAATGTCCATTTCCAGAGGAGGAAGTGCTGGTGGCCTTAAAACGCACAAAGGTAGATAAATACCCTGAACCTGCTCAGGTGAAACATAGAATTCTGTGGGAAGCGTGTGAAGAGATTTTAGTTGTTGAGATGATTGGATCATCGACAGTCACAGGTAAAATCTGGAAGTTTGGAGGTTGACACCACTAGTTAAGAAGAGTGGCAATGAAAACCAAGGGACCTATTGATCATTGAACCTTACGTTGGTGTTGGAGAGGTTGTTGGAGGGAATCCCAGGAGACAGGATTTCCAAGTATTTGGAATGGCAAGGCCGAATTAGGTATAGTCAACATAACGACATACGTGGGAAATCATGTCTAACTAATTTGATTCAGTTAAGAAGAAGTAACTAAGAACATTCAATGAAGGCAGAACGTTGATGTGATCTATATAGATTTCCACAAGGCATTCCAAAAGGTTCCTCATGGGAGAGTCGTTTGCGAGGTTAGATCACTTGGAAGACAGGTAAAACTGGCATTTGGATACAGAACGAGATCAAGGGTGGAAGACAGAGAGTGGTGTTAGAGGTTTTCTTTTCAGACTGGAGTGCTCTAAACATTGGTATGCCACAAGGATGGTTGTTGGGTCCACTGTATTTCGTCATTGATATAAATGATTTTAATGTGAACATGCAAGATATAGATAGTAAGTTTTCAGTCGACTGCAATACTGGAGGTACAGTCTGTAGTTTAATTTCGATAAATTAAACTTTGAAACTTGAAATGGTTCAGGTAAGATTTGCAATGATTTTGCCAGGGTGAGCGGGTTTAAGATATAACGAGAGGCTGAATAGGATAAGCATTTTCTTTCCTTGCTGGAGCGTTAGAGATTGTGGTGTATAAAATCATGCGAGACATGGATAGGGTAAATAGACAATGTATTTTCCTTGGATTTGGGAGTCCAAACGAGACAGCACAGAGTCATAGACGTGTGCAGCATGGAAACATACCCTTCGGTCCAACACGTCCATGCTGACCAGATATCCCAATCCAGTCCAATCTCATCTGCCAGCACCCGGCCCATATCCCTCCAAACTCTTCCTATTCATATACCCATCCAACTGTCTGTTAAATGTTGCAATTGTACCAGCCTCCACAACATACTCTGACAGCTCATTCCATAGATGTACCACCCTCTGCGTGAAAAAGTTTCCTCTTAGGTCTCTTTTATATCTTTCCCCTCTCACCCTAAACCTATGCCCTCTAGTTCTGGACTCCCCGACCCCAGGGAAAAGTCTTTGTCTATTTATGCTATCCATGTCCCTCATAATTTTGTAAACCTCTATAAGGTCACCCCGCACCCTCCGACGCTCCAGGGAAAACAACCCCAGTCTGTTCAACCTCTCCCTGTAGCTCAAATCCTCCAACGCTGGCAACATCCTTGTAAATCTTTTCTGAATCCTTTCAATACTGCCGCAACATGACCCCCCCCCCCCCCCCGCCCACCCCCAGCTCCTGTACTCGGAGAGGGGAAAAATTTAAAAGGAACCTAAGGGGCAACATTTTCATGTCAAGATGTTGATCACATGGAATGAACTGTCAAAGTGTGTGGTGGAGACTGGGAATATTACGCACTTAGAAGGTATCTAGATGGACACATGAACAGGAACTGTTTTGAGGGATATGGGTCAAGTGTTAGAAAATATCACTAGATTAGTTCAGAATATCTGAAAGGCACGAACGAATTGGACTGAACGGCATGTTTCCATGCTGTACATCCCTATGCCTCTAAAACTCATGAACTCAAAAGTGACTACCGATATTGGCAAGAAACGAAAGCAGCACCAAAATTGTCTGAAATTTCAGCAGAACACTCAATCTACCATTATCAGTTTTAGGTTTGTTGCTGATAGTTTTCAAAGACCATATTCTGTCGACAAAGTAGAACAGTGTATAAGGGTCTTCAAATAATTATTAATTAATGTTAATCATTTTCCAAAAAAAAAGTAGATAGGTAATTTATTACAGAGGACTGGAACCCGAGATGTGCTCCTCATGCTGTATGTGAGAAACGAAAACATTTCCAGAATCAACTTCAGCATTTGTGGGGGAAATATCTTCAGCTGCAGCGCCTGAAACGCAAGCTTTCGAGCTGTTTCAGCGGGTGGAGAAACCTGGGAGCACAGTGAGGGCATACCGTGTCATGCAGCAGACAGAGAAAGGTTAACACAGAACATACTCGGAATCTACAGGCAGGAATGATAATTGTCACAGTAAGAAGATTAATTATGCACACCAGACATCGTGATCTGCAATTCGTCTGCAGAGTAGACACACTGATTTCATATTTTGAGCGGAATGATCTGTCAGGGATATACAGTGAAATTGTTAGCACCACAATTGGCTCTACTGCAGACGGCGAAGAGCTTCAAGGCAGACGAGATGACCTGGGGCTTGCAGGGAGAGAGAGAATTACTCCGATCCTTGTAGAGAGAGGAGGAGAACTTCTTCAAGGTAGGAGTCCTTGGAAGTGGATTCGCAGCCAGGAGGAGTAAACCATGTAGGAATGTAATAGGCATCGCGTTTTAATTGTACGGCGAATATACATTCTTCTCTGTGATGATAAATGAGATTCCAGGATAGTATGTTGTCGCCGGATTCGGGACAGAATAATGTCTCGTGCAGCTACTGCAAATGTGGAAGGAATAGGGTGAACGCCCAATTATTATAGTAGACAATCGTATGAAATACAGACAGTATTGGTATAAATGAAGATAGGAAGCAAATTATAAGGTAGAACATCAAGATGGCGACAAGATAATTGTAAACAATCTGATGTGCTCCACAGAGCAGTCAGAGCAGGACAAAATAATCTTGTGTTTATAGTGATGGTGTAAATGAGGAGAGTTTCAAATTTCAGTGGTATTGTCAATGGCTCTGGGGGTGTTGGGGTCTTTCCAGTATTAAGTTGGAAAAAGAGCAGAAGAAATTGATAAGTATTTTGCCGTGACTCAAGAGACTGCTGCTTCGGGAGAGTTTGGATAAACTAGAACATTTTTCGTCCCAGCATAGGAGAATGTGGGAGCGGGGGTGGGGTATGGGTGGTTGGGTGGAGGTATCAAAGAGAAGTATGTAAGATCATGACAAATATTGAAAGGATGAATGCACCTTGTCTTTTTCCAAGGGTTGGGGAATCAAGAAGTGGAGAACATCAATTTCAGATAAGAAAGGAAAGAATAAATCAGAATGTGACGGCCTTTTTTCAAACACAGGGTGATGTGGCTATGGAATGAGTTGACAATGGATGTTGTGAGGCTGCTGCATTAACAACACGGAAAAAGGTACTTTGAAACATCCATGGAAACGAAAGGCTTCGAAGGATATTGGCCAAGTGCAGCGAAATAGGTTCTGTGTTAATGGTTATTTTGTTCAGCATGGATGAGTTTTGCTTCCATTCTGTAAGACCTCGTGCTTAAAAATTAAAAGGTTTCACTAGGCAGGACAAGAAGTCAGATACCAGCCTGCAAATTTGCGACACAATTGCGTGAGGCTTTACAAGAAAATGGCAGGGGAATGGGGAACCTTATCATGGAGTGTGAGGGAGAATAATCAAGTACTTGGAGAAAATAAAATAAAAAGGATTGGCAAATTCATAAAGGTTCATGACTAAATAGAGAGAGTGAGAAATTCATGCCACCATTTCAAGTCGCTTAAAAACATTTAGGGATATATACCTTAATGCGCAGAACATTCACAATATTATAAGAAAATCAAAAGAATATTTGTATGGAATTATGGAGAACATAGTACACAATGAGGAGGGATGAGAAATTAACATCTGGATTTATTTAGCTGTGATGAAGGATGTCCAAAAACCTCTTTTAAAAAATCAGTTTTTAGGCAGTGTTGGTAAATTGATTTGTAAGCAGATTAAAACATTAGGGAAGAAGGATGTTAGTTCGGATTATATGGCAATCGTACTGCTAAATGAGAGGGAAAAAAAGAGTCAACAAAAGTGTTACTCATGCATAGAATTCCGACAGTGTGGAAACAGGCCATTTGGCCCAAAATTCCACACCGAACCAGCAACCAATAACTCACTGAGAACTATTCCTCTACTTTTACCCCGAATGAGCACACTCAGCCTACAGATCCCTGGACATTATGGGCAAATCAACATGATCAGTTCACCTAACATGCACAGCTTTGGACTATAGGTGCAACACACACAGACACGGCTCGACTGTGCAAACTCCACATAGACAATCACTCTCGGTTGGAATCCAGCTCGGATCCGTCGCACTGTGAAGCAGTAGTGGCTGATCACTGCGTCACCTACCATGGACAGCATGCTGCCGAAGTGATATTAAATACGACAGTAATCAGGAATTTAGAAGTTAGAATTTCAATAAAGGTATACATTTAATTCTTGGTCACGTTGATCTGCATACAGATGGGGAAAACAAAATTGCTGATACTTGAAGAAAGCAGAGTAATTCTGTGGGAGAATGCAATACGTTAGAGAATGGACGATTCAGCATTGATACTGGGGTCACAGAGTCAATTGGGATTAGTGTAATGAGAAATTATTTATAATCTAACTGCGTCAGGTCATTTCTGAATAAGTAAACATTGTATGCGAGAAGCCTCATCAAGATGGAGAATAACGTTGTTAATTCTGAGGATAGAGTCCTAAATCCAAATAAAGGAAATTGCAATGTTAGGAGGTACGATTTCCAATGATATATTAGTGATCATTACTGAAACTAAGAGCAGAGAAAATGCAATGGCAATCATTTGAAAGAGTCTCAGTGAATTGCAACATCAGTTCATTCGACTCTGGTACAAAAGTAAGACAGGAGAGATGCCACACAATAGCTTACATCAGAAATTAAAGACTTTTTGAGATCCAAGGTAAAGGCTTACAAATTGTAAAACGAATAGAAAAATAAAGGTGCAACTATTGAGAGCAGTATAACATGTAGAAAAAAAAGAACAGAGATTGATTAAGAAGGGGAATAAAGCACACGAAAATGTTTGCAGAGATGATAAAAACAGATTATAAAACTTTCTACAGTTATGCAGAAAGAAAAAGGAAAGATTATTTATGACAAATATAGTGCACTTGCATTCAGATAGAAAATGATCTTTAAAGAGAATAAAAGTTACCTAAGTAAATGCATTCTCATCACTTTTTTTTATCGGGCTCATTGACAATGCCGAAGCTGCTGCATCACTACCTGGTTCGAGAATTGAGCCATCTCAGATTGTAAGACCATACAAAGGATAGTGAAGATAGCTGAGAATATCATTGGGGTCTCTCTTTCAGCATTGCATATACTTACACCACACACTGCATCCGAAAGACTAACAGTATTGTGAAAGACGGCATACATCTCTTACATAAGCTCTTTTCCCTCCTGCCACCTGGCAGAAAATATTGAAGCATTGGGTCTCTGACTGCCAGACTGTGCAACAATGTCTTCACCCAAGTCATCAGGCTCCTTAACACAGTATGATCGAACTCTTTCCAATTGAATGTAATTGCAGGACATTGGATTACTGCAAAAAAGTCTTATTTTACATTCCTTTGTTACAATATTTTGCCCTTCTTATGCCCTTCATGGCATATAGATGTGTATAGTTTACATAGTCTAAGTAGCACCGTAGGTCTTGAAGGAGTGCTGATTCGTTTTTCATGCATCAGTTGCATATGGTAGAAATGACAAATATTTAAAAAAACTCTAGTCTACTCTTGTCGTTTGGTGTTCACAAGGGACGAGACAAATAATTTATCAGAAATGTTGAAGAACACAGATATATTAAAAAGGACAGCGACTTAGTGGAAAGTGAATAAATGGCTGATAAATCCTTAGAGAAGCTTTATCACACTGTACTTCAAAAAGTGATTCTCTAAATATTGAATGGATTGGTGATCACCTTCCAAGATTCGATAGATTCCGGAACAATTCCTGCAGAAGTGAACCAAGCTACAAAGAAAACTTGCAATTACAGACCAGAGAATCTCGCGCCATTCCTGATGAAGGGCTTATGTCCGAAACATCAATTCTCCTGCTCCTCAGATGCTGTCTGACCTTCCCAGCAACACACCCTCGACTCTGATTTGCAGCATGTGCAATCCTCACTTTCTTCCAGTCTGACGTCAGAGGTAGGCAAAGTGCAAGAGCCTATATAAATCTGACTGTATTCCAGCATTTACAAAACATTGGCAGAATTGGACAGTCAGCATGGACTTATGAAATGAAAGCCATGTATGAAAAATCTTTTGGAATCCTTGGAAGATCTCACTGGTAGAGTTACAAAAAATAAAAGATGACTGTCAATGTAGCTTGTTTGGAATTATAGACATCCTTTGTCAATGTTCTGTTTAAGAGATTCGTGTGTAAAATAAATGTTCGATGGATTGTGGGTGGTGTGCTGTTTCGGAAACTGTAAAACAAAATAGTGTTGCGGTTGCTGTAAGAGGGATCATCGAATGCAAAATGTTAACTGTGCTTTCTCTCCATGTATGTTGAGTTTCTCCAGCTATTTATGTTTTTGTTTTGGATAGAAAACACTTTGGCAGACAGAAAACAAAAAGTTGGGAAAACAGCACTGAATCAAATTGCAGATACGTGATATTTGAGTAACACAGAATAAATGAAATGTGGGTGAGTGTGTCACCTATGTGGAGAGTGTAAGGCTTTTTAAGCCGGATTTACTAAGCTGAATGACTGAGTAAATTTATTGCAGATGCAGCATATTGTTGATAATTGTTTCGTTTTGTACTTTGGGAGCCAAATCAATAAGCCATATTCGAATGTTAATAGATGTACATTAAGAAATTTAATGTGCAACGATATCTGAGAGTCCTCATAAAATTTTGCTGGAAATAAGCAGGCAGATTTACGAAGTGATTAAGAAAAAGGGAATGGTGCTCATAGCAGGAAGATTCAAGATAATGTGCAAGCATATTTTGCTACAATGTAAGTCTAAGAATAAATTGAATGAAACACTTTTGGCGAAAATTAATATAATTTATCTGAAACAAAGAGAAAGAAATGATTGGGTTGGATGATCAGCCATGATCATATTGAATTTTGGAATAGATGGAGCGGCCCAAATAATGAAATTCTGTGAATAAGTTCGATATATATCGTTGTAGGAATGGACATCACTTCCGTCATTCTCATTTACTGATATGACAAGAACATGATGTAAACTTCATTTCATCTGGCAAAAATCTATGACCGATAGTGGAACAGTGTTTAGCTGTCTCAGCTCGAAGTCAAATGGTTACACTTTTGATGTTGCTTAGACAACCTTCAGAGATGTATGAAAACAAAACGTGCAGTGCAGTAATCAATGAGTGCAGCTGGCACATATTGTGTTACTGGCAGCCCTCATATTTTTATAATATTTGCTTCTCAGCAAAGACAGCAAGGAAGTTGCAGTATTGAGCAGATTGCAATTGTGCCAGTTTCCTCATATATAAGTATTTGCTCTCGTCAATGTTATGATAGTGTGCCACTCTGGACAGTGCTGTGATGCCACATGTTTATCAAAGTCTATATGCATTAATGGAACAATTCAAAATTTTGCTTAATAAACTGCAAATGAATTACCATTTGCGAGAAAATAGATTTCTGAAGAAGAAGCAATGAAAAAATGTGAAATTTAATTGATACAGAAAATGTCTACGAAGTGGAATGAAGGTGCAAAAATTTGATATTTTGACCTTACTGTCCTGATGAAAGAATAAATTAAGAAATTAAAGTAATTTCATTTAAATTATTAGAAATTATTACAAATTTAAATTATTAGAAATTGAAAGAAAAAGCTCAGAATGCCATCGGATCTCGTTAGTTAGTTCATTAAGTTACTCAGGTTCAAATGCAGGCAGAGCAGATAATGAGAAAAGCAAGTCATATTCTTATTGCTATTATGAGGAAATTAAATATGAAACTGAGGTAGTAATTCAGGTACAAGGAAGCCATTTCTTACATCATGTCTGAAATTCCCATATGATATTAATATCTTAAGAAATAGCAGTTTTGTTTAGATTATGTAACCAACAGTGTTGAAACAGGCCATTCCACCCAAGAAGCTCAAAAGGGCCTCCAATGAAGAAGCACCACAGACACATTTCCGTCTGACTAATTCAGCTAACGCTCTGGGCAATTTAGCATAGACAATTCACCTAACCTGCACATCTTTGGATTGAGAAAGAAGAACTAAGCAGATACAGGGAGAATGTGCAAACTCGACACAGACAGGAATGGAATCGGGATTCGGGTGGTGCGAGGCAGTAACTACTGAGCCAGTGTAACATCTCATGAAGCTGCCTTGAAAACGGTTCAGTGAAACCTCAGTGTGCAAACACGTGGAAGAGACATATTGCATTATTGGAAGTGTTCTGGCATTACCTTGCCTCCTTAATAGTTGAAAAAGTGCATTTTTGCGGAAATTTGTGATGATCTGATGATATTTCACGGAAATAAGAAAGTACGTTTTCACACGTTTAATATTTTGGATCAATATTTCACTGTTCATGGAAAGTAAATGTTACATCTGACCAGTATGGACGGGAGGTCTCCCTCTTTCAGAATCTCCATGCGTGTGTGTGTGTGTGTGTGTAAGGGAAATGTTTTGAATTTCCGATAAGAAGGCCCACAAAACCTTCCTGTATATGATGAAAATATGTTTAGACAGGAATTTTGTTTTCATTAAATTGGAAATGTAGCTTGAGGTTTACTGTGATCAGCTATGAACTTGTTTCATGCTTGAACATCCTCAAAGTTTCAAATAGCCTGCAATTGAAGATAACTGGCAATGTGATATGTAGTTTCAAGCAAGTTGTATTCTTAAGGTGTTCCATTGTCATCGAATAAACAAAGCCTATAATATGCTACTTCTGAGTTACCAGCTATTTTGATATACAGGGGACTGCAGATATTCTCAGAAATCAGAATTTGGCACCTTTTCTTTTAAATGTTTTGCCTACCAACTGCAGACTTTAGGACTTAAATCTGAGCTGCATTTAAAAGCAAATACACGGCTAATTACAAACGAATTATGGCAATTAATGCCACTATTTGCTTTTCAACTCACGTGTATCTTCAAGAGCCTTTTTCACATTGTTCAATTCTTGACAAAAGGAAGAGAAGTTTTGATAATCGTGACACGTTCTCTAAAATAATTTCGAAAATGAATCTCATAATTGCTGCAATGACTTATTTTGTCCACAACACAGCCATTTTATTTTCACCATGACTGATAGCTCGTCTTGCTTCAACTTTTGTTTCATTGTTTTCAAACAGATAACGCATACGGCAGACAAATGTGAGGATCTGATAGTTAAAGGAATGAATTTCTACCCACTGAAACGTAGCCAAATTGAAACATAGATGATAGAAACACAGAATGATGACAGAACAGAAGCATGACATCTGAGTTATTCAGTCCATACCAACCTTCTGAAGAATATCCCAACCAGAACCTCAATTTATCGCTGTTACCTTGCATCTGAAATGGCAAATCCACATCGGCTGCAAATCCCTGGAGACTATGGGCAATTTATCAATGCCAATCAACCTAACGTGCACATTACTGGATTGTTGGAGAAAACCGGAGCATCCCAGAATAAATTCCACACTGACAGTCGCGTGAGGCTGGAATCCACCCGTTTAACATACCTATGCTAAACATTGATCTGCCCAAATTCAATATAAAATAATCAGAAATTATAATTGAAATAATTCAGTCGACAGTAATATAGGATAAATAGTTCAGCCTACTTCATATTGTTTGAACACTAGAATTGACTAAACTTCCTGCGGATTAAAAGATTAAATCTTACTAACCTAACTGTGGATTGCTTTGTTTCTCGTGAAGTTGCACATTATCATTCAAAAAAAAGCTGTGATTGTTTTAATGGTTACCGTAATTCACAAACAGATCATCAATATTATCCACAATACACAAAATACTGTTGTTTCGACACATTCATATTACATATGGGGGAATCGCATTGAAGACTTCTAACCAAGCAAAGGCAACAGCGTAAAATGTAATCAGTTTTGTGTCCCCTACCTTTTCCATTTCCACTTGACTTTTCTTCTACAATAAGATTCAGGATTCAGCACATGACAACCATACTTCGTTTTAACTTGTATTTTTCATGACAACATCAAAAGTATATCGCAACTTTAGTCCCAAAATCAAGGGCCCATCTCCCTGCTGGCCAATGGTTGATTTTAGTCATAACAAAACATTGGTAGTCAATCAAGGATGTTTTCCAAGTGAAAGTAGGCGGAAAGTATTTGTTTCTTGGGCCAATCCAATAACTACTGGTAGCAGTCTTGATGAACCCACTTTGCCAGGTTGGCACTATCGATATTTCCTTTTCTCGTTGAGTTCAAAGTTTGGGAGAAGATTTGGGAGAAGATTTGTAGCTCGGGTGCTCCTTGTTGTGGTTCTGTTCGCCGAGCTCAGCGAACAGAACCACAACAGTCATGACAAGGCTTGTTGGTCTCAATGTTTCCCTACATTGCTCAAATTAACTTTTTTTATCACATAATATTATGTGAATTAGAACAACTGTTATCTGACGGCGATTAATAATTTCAACAATACCTTATTGACTCATGCCCTTAATAAGGTGAAAGTGAAATTGCAAAGCCTGCGCCCACACCTCTCCCCTCATTTCCGTCCAATGCCCCACAGTAGTCTTCCACATCCATCAAAGTTTCACCTGCAGTCCCACATATGACATTTACTGTATCCATTGTCCCAGATGCAGTCTCCTCTAGACTGGGGAGACAGGATGCCTAATACCAGAGCGCTTCAGGAAGCATCTCTGGGACGCCAGCACCAACTATACCCACCGCCTGATGGCTGAATCCTTCAACTCCCCCTCCCACGCTATCCCATCATTCATGTCCTTATTCAAGGATTGTTTACAACTCCCTAATGTGGCTGAGTTAACTACATTAGCAGGCAGGACATTCAACGCCCTTACCACTCTGAGTAAATAACCTGCTTCTGATAACTATCTGAAATCTATCACCCCTCAATTTATGACTGTGTCCCCTCGTACAAGCTGACATAATCATCCTAGGAAAAAAGACTTTCACTGTCTACCCTATCGAATCCCCTGATCATCGTGTACGTCTCTATCTAATTCCCTCAGTCTTCTGCTTTCCAATGAGAACAGACCCAAGTCTCTCAGCCTTTCCTGGTAAGATCTTCCTCCCAGACCAGGCAACATCATGGTAAATATCCTCTGAACCTTTTCCAAAGCTTCCACATCCTACCTGTAATGAGGCCACTCTCCATCTCTAAGTTTATAACGTTATATATTTAGCACAGTTTTCTTCACGAGTCGACGATTGCAGATGTAATACTTTCCGGAATACAACAACAAAAAAACACACGAGTTAGCATACAATGGAAAAAGAATAATGACATCACGGAAGTGCTTATGAAATACACTACATGTACGATAAGTTTGGGATGCCATGTTGAAGTTATGCCGTACAAGTCATTTTTAGACTACAACGTAAAATTCTGGTTGCCCATCGTTGGGAAATAGTTTGTTAGACTTCAAACGGTGCAGAAACGATTTTTAAGGGTGTTGTAGGACTGGAGCTTTTGAGTTATGTTCAGATGCTGACTA
Source organism: Chiloscyllium punctatum (assembly GCF_047496795.1). Lineage (NCBI taxonomy): Eukaryota > Metazoa > Chordata > Chondrichthyes > Orectolobiformes > Hemiscylliidae > Chiloscyllium > Chiloscyllium punctatum. The sequence continues at coordinate 34,636,390 of NC_092772.1, forward strand.
GGCTGGAGCCTTTACTTCCCTTGATTTTCGAAAATGAGGGGTTATCTTACAAACTTTAGAACATCACGCGGGACACAAATAGGGTACATAGGCAAGGAATTTGTCTTAGGTTGGGCAGTCAAAAATTTCCCAAATTATTTTCTGGTGACAGACAAATATTTTTAAACGATCTGAGAGTTACACTTTTCACTCAGATGGCGGTACATTTACAGAACGAGTTGTCTGAGGAACTGATGTAGAAGGGCATTTACGGATTTTGAAAGACATCGAGAAGTGTATTTGAACAGGGTGGGTTTGGGTGTATGGAACAAACATTGGCAAATTGGACTTCATCAGTTTGAAATGTATGGTATTCACAGTTTCTTTGATTTAAGAATCAGTTTCTACACAGTATGACTACGACAGTCTACATTAAAGTACCTCAGCTATGTCACAAATATTTGATTAGATTAATGCTGCGCAATTATACTTCATGTATAGAAGTGGAATTCTTAGGATAACATAATTATGTGCGGAACCTTTTGGAACAAAGATGATGGATTGTAAAGCTTATCTACCAGGAGCATCAAGTTGACAAAACGATAAGGTATTTGATCAGAATCGCAAATGACTTGATCCGAACAATTAAAAAAAAGATCATAAGGCCATAACACAAAGGATTGGAAATTAGGCCATTTGACCCATCGAGTATCTTCCGCCATTCAGTTATGGTTGATCAGTTTTTCGCCCAGTTTTCCTGTTTTCGCTTCGTAGCATTTAATCACCTTAACAATCTAGAACTTATTTGCCTCTGCTTTAAATGTACTGTTTTACCAGTCCTCTACAGCCTCTTGCAGCAATGAACTCCAAAGACTCACCACACTCTCGCTAAAGTAGTGCCTTTTAATCTTTGATCTAAAAGGTCTTCCCTTTCTTCTAGAGGTGTGTCATCGTTCCTTATCTGTCCAGCCAATGAAACATCTCCAAACATCCATTATGTCCAGGCAACTCAGTATTCTGAAAGTTTCAATGAGATCCCACCTCGTCCTTCTGAAATGCATCGAGTACAGTCCCAGAGTCCTCAAACTTTCCTCATATGTTAAGTTGTTAATTCCTGGGATCATCATCACGAACCTCCTCAGGACACATTCCAGACCTCTATGCTTCCTACCAAAATGCATGACTTCACAATTTCCCACGTTGCATTTCATCTGCCACAGTTTATCCAGTCTGCTCGAATGTCTAAATCTTTCTGCAGCCTCCCTGCCTCCTTGCCATTACCAGCCCTGTCGTCTATCTTTGTACCATCTTTATGTCTAACTTCATTCAAAGTTAGACACAAAGAGCTGAATGACTCCATGGGATATAGCAAAAGCTAACTTTTGCAAAAATTATCTCGGCTGCTGTTTTTGGAGCATATGTGTTTGCCCACGACAATTGCAGTAAGCGATTCATCTGTCAATCTGGAGCAGTTTCCAGCTTTTTCAATCTTGATTAAGTAATGCAGAACTAATACAATCCAGCCACGTGGTACAATATAATTAACTTATAGTCACAAAATTAAAATTATGCCAAATATAATGCTAGCGCATGCCATTTTCTGACAATTAACATGTGCAGCTAGGTGTCGTTTGTGGAGTCTGAGGGATGATTCATTCGAATTCTCACAATAACGTTTCTCAATCATGACACATACAACGGATGTCATGACTGCACATAAGAGTGGATACAACTGACGTGAAACATTTTGTTATTGTGTTTAACTTCCGTATAACTGAGAAAAAGAGAAGGTTGTTCGGATAAAATAATACACTTGAAAAACTGTTGTTAACCCCAGTGAAAATAAACAAAAAAAGTCTCTTTTACGTTATGCTAATATTTCCACGAAAAAGAATTACGTGACTGCTTTTCTCCAATCCAAATTTCTTTAATTATTTCGATGTTCTATGTACCTCAGCCCCATTAAAAGAAAAATGTGTTATGCACATATAATTGCATAGTTTTCTCTATCATTGTGATTTGAAAGGGTGGCAAATGAGAAAGACAAGACAATTAATCAGAGAAATGTTTCTTTAAATTTCCTTTTTCCATTGCTGGCAATTTGCAGTATTTGCATGATAGAAGGACATGCAGTTTGATAACTTAGCAAGATTAATATCATCTTTGTTGGCACTATCACCAAGATGCACCATTAAAATCTTGACTTTGTAAATCAGAAGGAACTGAGCTGGACGAGTAAAACATTATCATATGTCTTAGTAACAAGAACGGTGGGTATTGGTGCCAGTTTTGGCTAACACTTCCCCGTTTGATTCTGCAGTGATACATTTGCCGGGAAGTTTCTGCCACATTTGGATCAGTTAAAAAGGTATTCGTCTGAATAGATGCCCGGGTTTCCCGATGTTTCCTTTCTTCAGACTGTCCTCTGGCTGGTTGAGCTTTTCGATTCTTCAAAGCCTTAACAAACAATGAATGCCCAACGTTATGCTTTTCAGCGATTGTCTCTCAACTGTCATTTTAAATGTAAAGTAAGTCATAACTTGTAATCACCTGTCCAGATTGTGAGGAATGGATATGCGACAGGAATTGGTCCTGTGAAACTTTTACTATGTGGAATATATTTTAGTGCACATGTGTCATCAATCTTATTAAAATGAATGGAACTATCCATTTTCATGGCAAGGATTGTGCAGTGATGGATCACCGACATTGAGACTTACTGAGTTCAGATGTTCTTTTATTAGGACATGAATTTTATTTTATTCAAATAAGCAAATATGGAAATATTCTTTGCAATTTCCCAACATTGTTTATGTTGTAAAGGCTTCATCACTGTTGAAGATTTCACTTAGCTGCAAGGATAGTTGACCTTGCAATCTGGTATTCACAGTCTGGTTGTTTTAGCTTCACACTTTAATTTTATTCAACATGGACATAAAACCACAGGTGTCACAATGTGGCTTTTTCCGATACAAACCATGATTAATTCAATTGTCGATGCATAGAAAGAAAAGCATTATTCTCAAATCACCACTAACACTAGCCATGATGCTGCCAAAATACAGGACAATGAATTAAATAACGCCAGGAGCTTAAGTTGAACAATTGAGCCATGTTATCCAACTGTCACAGGGAAACGGTTGAAACAGTAGACTCTGTCCTCTTTTCTTCATGGATATCTGAATGCAGCTAGACAACTGAGAACATAATGTGATTTGTATATATTGCAATCCTGAAAAAAAAGTGGAATTGCCTTTGGTTTGTTCAGAAACCACCTGCCCATATATAAAGCAAAAGTGAGATTTTGTTTTCAATACCTTAAAAATGCTTATCTAATTGTTTGCATTGCAACTGTCGGCTTTGTTTTCCTACAAAATTAGACTGTTTCATCACACATGTAATGGCTCCCACTAGGAAAAACAACGAACTCTGTGTAAATGTTTCAAGTGCACAGAGTATCCACTTCAGATGGATTTCCCCAAAATTGGATCACCATCTGAACATTGCACATAACAAGTAGGTGCATAACTTTCACTCACTTCCTGGTTGGAATTATTCTGGCAGCTTCTCCGTGGTGTTATATATTGTTAGATACCCCTTATGCCAGCATTTTTCTTCGGGCATATCTCAAGGCAACATTTTAACTTATGCCTTCAACAGTTTACTGTAGTTAGCAATAAATCAGCCGTGAGCTGATTCTTTCAGGTTGGATAGTTTTACAATCGTGACAAATGAGCGTCATACTTTCCTAAGTGACTGAGCATTCCCTTAAATAATATCATAATCTTCAGTTAATGTCGCAGAGTAAAATAATTGGCAAATGTCCAAAAAGCCGTTTAAATCTCTAATCACCTGCTGCATTCATTTTTGTCATCATCACTTCTTTCCTTTCGGTATTGATACTTGGCAAGTATCTTCGATGAAAAAACACATCTTAACAGCGTTGCACACCAAGATCTTCTCATTGTCTATCTCATGTTTAAACAGGACAAATGTGCAATAGAGTAAACAATTATGCTCAATTTTATCTATTCGCATTTAGAATTCAACTGATATTTCGATCAGTTGATAGAGTTGTCAATCTTTTCGGAATAGGCAGCACAGCTGACATTGATAATTGTCGAGAATTTCTGATTCACAAGATGAAAACATTTTTGAGTGTTACTGACTGTCTATCAGGAGTACTCTGGCACTGCCAGCATACTTGAGTCTGTACTTATAAAATGATAATTGAACTATCAAGCCTTTGGAGTGTAAGATGCAGGTCTTACTAATGTCCTCATCTTGGCTGTCTCCAAGTTACATGATTACATGACATAGTGTGAGAGAATGTTTTAGGTCCACCAGCCGCTTGTTCAGAAGTATTCAAAATATTGCTGTCCTTTTATTTTCAGTTCCAAAGCCAGTAAAGACTGATGCATAAAGGGCATGATAACTGTTATATCCTTTGCAAGTAAATTGACTTCGAAGTTATACTGAGCGTAATTTAATATTTCTCAAAGAAGGGTGCTTTTCCTTCTGTGATAAACATAAAATAGCACTATCCGTATTACTAATGATAAATGTCACACTTTTGAAACACTTGTTGAAAATTTCAAATTCTTAGCTGTGTAAACTCTATCCTGCATGCATGCTGTATCTCTCTGCCAGGACTCCCCCCATCCACAACCAACAAAATATTATTTTTCTTTGTTTTCAGAGATCATATCTCCGCCAACCTTACTGCTTGCAAAGTTGCTACATAATCCACGGATTTAAAATTACTGTTTTGAAAACAGCATGTGTGATTTCGGCAGTTTGTAGGTCATCTGCGATGTTCAGTATGCGTTCTTCAATTGCATGCTTAATAATTGAATAAGTCCTATTCTGTTCTGTCAGTTAGATGGTTTTGTTTCCCTTTTTGGGTAGAGACCCGAAACATGATACGTAAATGATTGAGAAACATTTATTTCATGCAAGGTTACACAGTATAAGGTTACCAGTTCCTGATCTGTCGAATAACATTATTTGTTGCTATTATAATATGCCCACAACAGTTCATCTCTATGCATACCAAATTTGAGGGTTTTTTTTCCCAACGTGACTGGTATTTTCTGTGTTCATTTAACGCACTGCATCAAAATTGAAGTTTCATCGGCACGTAGGAATATAGTGTGGCAGATGCACGTTAGATTATGCAGACTCAGTTATATTCGTTCCCAATTTTGACCACGAATACACACCCAATTTGAACTTTTCTTAGCATCAGGGAGTCATAGAGAAGTAAAGCACAGGCCGTTCAGTTAAAATCTTCCGTGCCGACAAGATATCCTAACCAAATCTAGTCCTATTTTCCAGCACGCAGCTCAAATCTGTTTAATCCCTTCCGATTGATATAACCATCCAGATTTCATTCATTTTCTGTAATTGTACCAGCCGCCACCATTTACTCTGCCAGCTGATTCCATACTCGCAACAATGTGAAAACATTGTCCATTACGTCTCTTTTATATATTTCCACAATTAATATAAACCTGCTTCCTCTAGTCCTGGACTCCCCCAACCCAGGGAAAAGACTCTGTCTCTTTATCCTACCCATGTACCTCATGATTTTATAAAACTCCAATAGATTTCCAGTTAGCTTCCGACGATCCAGAAAAAAAATAGTCCCAGCCTATGCTGCATCTCCCTATAGTTAAAATCCTCCAACCCTGGCAACATCCATGTATATTTTTTCTGAACCTTTTAAATTTCACAGCATTCATCAGTTGCTAGAATAACGACGTATGTGCATGGTTTTGAGTACTACTTTTTATTGTGTCACCATATTTTACAACTGTCGACTGTAGTCGTCTGAAGTACAATGTGGGAACAGAAATATTCTACCCTAGGTAAGTGTTTGGCTTAAGAATTGTCGGAGCTCTCACATCTGGTCGAAGTGAAAGCTACTTGTCTAGATTACCAAGTATACTCGAGTTCCTTTGAAATTGGAGGGAAATGTTTCTGATTGTTTCTACATATAAACAGACTGAGACCTTGTCACCGTAAGGTAAGTACATAGACCATTGAAACCCTTTATTCAGACTTTATTTAGTAAGTGACGTGGGGAAAATTGAATCACAATCCAATCTATTCTAATATCCTGCTCCTCAATGTTCTCCTCGACAATATTGTCTTTTTTATGTAACTATGATGAAAAATATTCATTTGCGCCCCTTCTACCTCGTCAGGCTCCACTGAAAACCTCCCTCTACTGTCCTTGACTGGTGCTAAGCTTACTCTAGTCGTTTATTTTTCCTTCTGACATATCTGTAGAAAGATTTATGGTTTTCCTTGTTCCTTCCTGCCAAAGGCTTCTCATGTTCCATCCTGGCTGTTAGCTCTCTCTTTCAGTCCTTCCTGGCTAACTTGTATAGATTAAGCACCCCAACTGAGCCTTCACATCTCAAATTGATATACGCCTCCTTCATCCTCTTGACAAGAGATTTAACTTCTTTAGTAAACCACCATTCTCTCGTTCAAACACTTTATCTCTGCCTGACAGGTATGTACGTATCAAGGGCATGCGGTAGCTCTTCCATGAAAAAGCTCCGCACTTCAACTGTGCCTATTCTCTGCAGTTTTTTTTTCATATCATATGCATTCTAAAATTTGCCTATTCGTGTCATAATTGCGTTTACTCCAGGTACAACTCTTGCACTGCAGTATATGCCCATCCCGTTCCTTTGCTAAAGTTAATGTAACTTAATTCTGGTTACTATCACCAAAGGCTGACCGCCCTCCAATCTGACACCTGACCTGATTCATTACACAGAATCAATTCCAATGTGGCCTCGCCTCTTTTTGGCCTGTCTACATGCTTTGTCAGGAAACCCTCGTGTGCACATTTGACAAAAACTGACCAATGTCAGTTGGTCTAAAACTATAACATTTCCAGTCAATGTTTGGAAGGTTAAAATTCCCCATGCAACTGAATTGCTACTTTCTCTCCTTTCGAGAATCACCTTTGCAATCCGTTTCTCTATATCTCTGGAACCTGTGAAGACCTATAGAAAATTCCCAATAAGGTTACCTCTCCTTTCCTGTTTCTAGCCTCAGCCTTTATTACCTAAGTAGACAATTGCTCATTAAACGTCATTTATTGACACCGTACTACTGCACTTGACTAACAATGCCGCACATTTCCCTTTTTAAAAAATCATTTTCTCGGTTTTTACTGAAATATCTGAATCTGGAAACTGCAACAACCATTCATTTCCCTGCTCTGAAATGACTGCAACATCGAAATTCCAGTGCTGGGACAGTCCTGGTTGTTACCTATATCAACGGTTTGGATGAGAATCTATATGGCATGACTTGGAAGATTGCAGATAATGTTAAAATATGCTCTGTAGTGGACAGTGAGGAAGGTTATCGGAAATTGCAGCGGTACCTTGAGCAGCTGGGAAGTGAGACGAAAAATGGCAAACGGACTTTAATTTTGGTAACTGTCGGGTCTTGCATTTTGTGCAATCCAATCAAGGTAAGAGTTCTGCAGTAAATGATAGGGTCTTAAGCAGTGTAGAGGATTGAAGAGATTTTGCAGTTCAGGTGAACGGTTCACTGGAAGTGGAGTCCCTGTGAAACAGGTTAGTGAAGCAAGTTTTTGACACACTGGCCTTTCTCAGTGAAGGCATTGAATATAGAAGTCAGGAAGTTATGTCATATTTGTGCAGGAAGTGAGTGATCCGGCACTTGGAGCTTTGTGTGCAGTTTTTGTCATCTTGCTACAGGGTGCATGTTATGAAACTGGAAATAGTGCAGCAGAATTTTCCGAGGATGTTGACAAGACTGCACAGTCTGAGTGAAAGAGAGAGATTTGACAGATTAGATGTTTTATTTTCAAGCACCAGAGACTGAGGGAAATCTTACATAATTGTATATGATCATGAGGTGCATGGATAGGGTGATTGTACTCAGTCTTTTTCCCAGTACTGTGGATCGAAAACTACAGGTCGTCAGTTTAACCTTACAGGACAAAGAATGAAACAGGACTTGAGGGGCAATTCGTTTCCACAGACAGTGACATGCAGATGAAACGAGCTGCCAGCCGAAGTGATTCACGTTGGTACATTCACAACATTTGAAACGTATTTGGACAAATACATGGATAGGAAAGGTTGGGAACGATTTGACCAAGTGTTAGTAAGTGGGGTTATTGTGGATGGACATCTTGTTTGGGGTGGACCAGTTGGATCAAATAACCTTTCTCCATGCTGCATGTTTGTATGACTTTATTCTCTAATGGTAAGATGATGTTATTTGACAAATTAAGAAAGAGAGGATAAATCCGGTAAGTAGGATACAAAATGTAAAACAAACATCACTGTTACAATGACCAATGAACTTCAGATCCAGGAGTATTGTGTTATATATTAATGGATAATAAACGTTGATTTCTATCTGTTTTCTTGTGATAAGTCATTCACGATTTATCTTTGGCATGGTTTCAGCACATGGTATGGCGTAATGAGCATTGATGCTTTGAAGAGCAAATGTTGAAATGCGATATAATTTTGAGCAAATATTATCCCTCATTCTTTTACTCTCTACTGCAGGAATCGTCCAGAATTCTAGTTGAAATGATGCTGATTTCTGTCAAGAACCGGGATCTTTGGAAGTTTGATTATTCAATGTTAATCTATCAAAATGAATTATGCTGAAGTTTCACATATCACAAAGTTTCACATTCCTACTCTGCCACTGTAGTAAGAGACGTTTTCTGTATTTTAACGATTGTTGGAAATAGCACGTTTCATTTTCTGCAGTCTGTTATCGCCATGGAATTGCAGTCAGTTTAGTAACTGACTGTTCCGTTAAAATCTTTTTTTTTGTTCAATTGTTTTCTGCGGTCTTCTGAAGGTGGGATCTATACATTTGTGTTTTGTCAACATTAGCGTCAAGATGTGCAGAGAACTTTTTGTTTTAGACTTTGTTTTTCTAAGCAACAATATTCTTAAGGAGTAATACACTATAGCCATTTTAATGGTCCACGATGTGAATTCATGAAAGAGAAAGCAAATTCATTTATTTTTCTTTCAAAAACTCGATCAACAATAATTGAAATAATTTCATTTTATCTAACATTGAAACAAATGTATCGTATTATTACACCATTACTATGTATATATAGTGGACACAAAAGAGGTTGCATTAGTTTCACCTGAATGGTCTTTTCCATCAAGTTCTGCAAGAGAGTTGGACAATGATTTGAATCCTTATTCTGAAATCAACGTAAGTTTCCTTCTTTAAAAAAAAGGAACATATGGAGAGAAAGCTGTAATAAATTAATTAATACCAGGATTATCATTGGGGTATTTGTCTTTGCAATGTGTGAAGGACTTTAATGAAAATAATCATTCGTGCATGTTTATTCGTTTATATACATCATGGGTTATTATTTCATTTTAAAAATGCGACATCTGTTGGATAAAAGACTCTTATTTCCACATAATATGAAATATGAAGAGTGTGAGTTGCACTCAATGAGTCCTTTTTAACTAGTATGCATTCCTGTTTTACTTTAAAGCATAATGAATTTCAGAGTGATTGTTGCTGCATCTTTGAACTCAAGTAAAGTTATTAATTTCTGTGCTGGTGTCAGTTTAGATTGTCAACAATTGTTCAGCCGAAAACATGTTCCCTAGATATGCTACCATGCACAGAGGGACTTCAGACATGTACATCTTATCTCTCATTCAGCCATTCTATCCAACCATATTTTCCATGGGCCTCAGCTATTTCTGAGTCAATTTCATCACGTGGATCTACACAAATCCACATAGTTTCCAGAAAACAATACAATACGACATATTCTCTCATTCCAATCCATTAGTATATAATAAACATATGTCATGAATAAATGATCCTCCTCCCTTTTCACCAATTTCAACAGGGCAGCACCACCAAAGTAAACTACCCCTCTCCTCCACAGTCATTATTGCGCAGCAGTCGTCTCTGCGACGAAATACAGTTTCACTGCATCGTGATTCTAAACATTTCCTCGTCCAAGCATCCCTGATGGATTCTAATGCAATTACAGAATGTTGACAGTTTAATGTATCTATTCTAACTGTCCAAAATACACAACCGCAAGTTTCAGGTGAAGCTGTGCTTCACCTTTCCTTTCATTATAGTTCAGCGAATTTTCAGCTAACTATACGATCTATATTGTAAGTTTGAGATCATATGCAGATTGGGTGATTACTTTACTGATGATTTTGAGATGGTCGTAAGAACACCAAGACAGCAATTGAATTGGAAAATTAGATCCAAAATTGCTGGAATGTAGGATGGAATCGGTAAATATGGGAACATGCTTGTCAGATAAAAGGCTTCTGATTAGAGGAGTACCTCTGAATTCAGTGTTGGGCCTATTCCTGTTTTTCACCTAGATCAATGTTTTGGCTCAGAATAAACAAAGTATGAATAGAAACGGATGACAGTAAAATAAATGGTATCATGAACAGTGAAAAAGGTTATCAGAAATTGCGGAAGCAACTTGATCAGCTTTGGAAATAGACCGAGAAATGGTAAACAGTGTTTAATATAGATTAGTGGGAGGTTTTGCAATTTGCAAACGTATTTCAAGGTAAAAATTTCATGGCGAATGGTAAAGCCTTAAGAAGTGTAGTGGAACAGAGGCGGCTTGGAGATCAGCTTTACAGTTCTCAGGAATTGGAGTTACAGTTAGACAGGGCATTGAAGAAACCTTTTGGCACACTGATCTTCTTTGGTCACGGCAGTAGTTAGCCAGGATGTTGGTGAGATCCCACTTCGATTATTGTCTTCAGTTTATTTAACCTTGTTATTGGAAGAATGCTATTAAACTAGGAAGACTGCATAAGAAGTTTACAAGAATGTTTCCTGGATTCACTGGTCTGAGTGAAATTGAGAGATTGGACAAGTATTTTTTTTTCTTTAGAGTGCAGGAGAGTGAGCGGGGGTCCTTGTAGAATTGCATCAGATTATGAGAGTTTTGAATACAGTGAATGCACGCTATCTTTTTCCCAGGTTTTGAGAGTTTGTGGTGGGGGGGGGGGGGCGGTGGGCGGAATCAGAATAATTTAGAGAGAATGAATAACAGGGAACCTGTGGGTCAACTTGCTTTCAGAGAGGGTAGAACGCATATAGAACGTACTGCCAGTGGAAGTGGGGTTGTGTACTTTTAGAATACATAAAATGCATTTGGATAAATGTTTGGATATCAAAGAATTAGAAAGATATGGGCCATGTGCATGGAAATGGGGTTAGTATGGACTGATACTTTCCTTTGCAAGACCATGCTGAGTGAAAGGTCCATTTTTCCGTGCTGTGGGAAACTATGACTTCATGACTCTACATTTGTCGACATTTCAGGAAGCCATCGTCTTCCCATTCAAATATGTCCATCTTGGAGCTGCTACAGTATTACAACAAATCTCATCACAAGCTGTACTTGTTTACACTAACTTGTTTTTGTTGACACGTTTCAGCTTAGCGAATACGGCGTTGAAATGAACAACTGTACAACTTGATCTCTAACTTGCATCTTGATTGCAATACCCGTTCCCACAATACTTCTTTTTGTGAACGTCGATCCTAGGTGAGCGGATTTGCTTTGTGCTTTTAATGCCTGTCTTTTTTTGTAATTTGCATATCTACAACCAATTTACAATGCTTAACATGGCGTTTATTTCATTCACTTCAAGCAAAATCATCATTTATTCCACTTTCAATCCTTTTCCACTCGCGACAGCACAAAATAAAAGAAAGCAAAACTGCTTGTTTTAGAGTTGAAAAAGAGCTATATCGTATTCCGAGTCTGAGCTGAATTTGTTTGCACAATTGCTGTTAGATATGATTATTGACTAGAAATTTTGTTGTTTAACTTCAGATCTAATATCCATAGTATTATTGTTTTTATTTCTCACTCATCTTGTGAAGCAAAGAGTTCACATGAACCCTTCAAATGGTGGGGAATTTCCAGGTGGAATGTTAAGACATCGTGTACTTTCCAAATGGCCCGTTTCTTGAGCAAGCCATATGGAAGCTATACCTTTTTGTCGGACGATTGCAAACTTTATCTACTGAGCAGTAAGAACAAGCCTTCTCCTTTTGTTTAGCACCTATCCAAACACGACTACATTGCACATCTGTCATTACTATTGAATTGATTTCATTTTTTTTGTGGGGGTGGAGGTTGAAGTCTAACTGATGCAGACCATTCTAAATACCAGCATGATCACCTATTTCACCAGATGACAGATATCTCCTGTGATTCTCTTTGTTAAACATTAATCGAAGTGAGATAGAGCTACCTTGCTTATTCCCTTTCAGATAATTGTGTTTACTCTGCAAAAACAGCAGCAATCCAAAATCTTAACGATCGATAACATCCAGAACGCTTGTGGTGAAACTTGCTTTCAGAAACATGGCTTCACGTTTGTAATAGCGTGTAGTGGACCTAAACCGAGATTTGTTTAAAATCACATTCACATATACTGAAATTATTGATGTAATTGAAGACAGAAAATTATGAACAAAGTGTTCATTCATCCTTCTAGGCGGAAGCAAAAAATGATCACGATGTGAATATGCTTTTTTACTCACTGCACTTCAGCTTAAGATCCTCAAGTTCTAGAAAACAATGTGGACACAATGACAAAATGTATCATGGTTTATATGCGTTTTGTCAACTTTAAATTTAAAATTAAATTCAGTTCGGCAGTAAATGCGTAATACCTCGATGTTGGGTATTAATAATCATCCCATTTCCATAATACTAAATTCCTACAACAGTTCCTGAATTAAGTAGCATCCTTCCTCAATTCGTCCTACCATTGCTGACAGTGAGAATCATATATTTATATATATATATATAGTAAAAGCAAGTGTTCGACACAATGTTGCAACAGATCGATATTTTCTTCAAATCACGATTAAAAATCTTTTGAGTGACATTCTAGAAATGTTTCGGTTTGCATTACCATTTCTCTGAAATGTTCATTTTGTGCGTGTAGGCGTTGCTGGTTGACCAGAATTTATTGCCCATCCCTTGTTGCCTTTGAGAAGGTAGCGATAATCCTGAACCGCCCACCTATTGTCAGTTGACCCGGTATGCTATTAAGGAGGGAATTCCAGGATTTTGACAAAGTGACACTGAAGAAAGTCCTATATATTTTCACGTCAGGATGGTGAGATACTTGAAGGAGAACTTGAAGCTGGTACTATTAAAGCATGAAAGGACCAAAATAATTGGTGCATCAGAATATAATTGAGATAAAATCAAAATTCATTTACTTTGAGGTTATGAAGGATGTGAGTGAAGGTTGTATTTTCCTTGTAAGATACGTGAATTGACTTACTTCAGATTTTTTCAAAGTAGAACAATAAAACACAAGGCATTAAGTTCGAGGATAGAATGAAAAAAGTTATGATAAGATGCATTAAGTTCTATTGGATATGTGAAACCATGCTCTACATTTCCTAGTTAAAACAGAAGTGAGAAAACACCGTATTGGAGATGATGACTTAATTCAGTGCATATTATAATAAGAATAAAATCGTGTTTGCAGGAGGTTAGTCAGAACACATACTTTAACATAAGAAAAAAGTTGAGCAGGTGATGAGAGGCCGCCTTTAATTCGTCAGAATTCAAATAGCACTACTTACTAATGAATAACTGTGGTTGTCAGCTTTATGAAAGTCAAAATGGAGATTAATGACGTTATGAAATTTTGAGTGAGATCAGATTTTAACAATTCACTGAAGAATGAACTTGACCGTTAGAACTATCCATTTTGATTACAATGTTCGTTTGTTCTTGGAGAAGATATGGCGAGGGACATTTTCTTTAGTTTGAAAGTGCTATGCTTTCTTTCTTTCTCTATCCTAACGATGCTCACGTTAAAAACGAATATAATGTAGTGTTCAGTCTTCTTGCCTTCAAACGTTTCGATCTTAAGAGAACAGTTATAAGGAATCCTTCCCTTGCAAATAGTCAGCAATTATGATTATGCAAAACTGTACTTAAAATTGAAATTGGCCTCGTATATTTTTTTTAATGTCATTGAACAAGGGATAATTTACAATGAATCAATCAGAAACAGTGCAACCAAACTGATGGATCTGGAAATGGAATTAATACCCAATAAATTTTAAAAATGAATCAATGGACAAAAGATTTAATGCCTCAGTTATTTAACTATCATTAATAGGAGAAAGAATTAATCAACAAACAGGAGCCAAGTGATTCATCAGTCAATCGTGCAAATGCAAAGATGTATTCTTTCAACTTCCATGTGTCCCTGTCATCACTTATCCACTATGCAGTTGCAGGTTACTTGGACTGAAGTAATAAACACAATAATACGTCTCAGAATTCAACATCTTAGTGATTATTCATTCCTGGGAATGTAAGCTTCCCACGCTAGACCATAAATTACTGTGTAGGGAAGTGAAGAGTCAACTAACTTGCTTGGTTACTGGAATCATCTGTCCCCAACCAAGACCAAACGAAATAACGATAGCAGCTTCTTGCCGTAGCACATGAATGAACCATATTTTTCTTTTTAAAAATCCGTTAGTACTCACAATTATGTTGTATTTATCTGAAAATTGTTAGTTCCAGATTGATTGAATTTAAATAAAAAAACATCTGCCTAAGACGGATTTTATCCCAAGGTCCTGACATCATCACTTGGGTCGTTGCATTAATAACCTAGCGATAATAGCACTAGATAGTTGCTTCATGGTAATGGTAAGCCATTATATCCACTTGAGAGGAAATGAAATAATCTATATCACGGAATTAAGAATGGTAAAACAAAGTTAATATTCAATGTGAAGAGGATTGTTTGCAATCAGACAGAGATCTTTGATTCATACAACACAGAAACAAACCATTATTTCAAACAGTTCATGCTGAGACAAATGACAAACCTGTGCACCCCCACCTGCATGCTCCTGTCTCAGACCCCTCAAAACCTTTTTCCAATTGCTGTAGTTACTCAAGCGTCTTTTAAATGTCTAAGTGTACCCAAATTTACCACTTTCTTAGGAAGTTCTTTGGACAAAAGCACCGATGTCTGTTTTTAAAAATGCCCTATGTCCTTTATAAAATATTTCTCCTCTCACCTTAAATATGATCCCCCCTAGTGCTGAAGTCTCCTACACTAAGCAGAGAGCAACGAGAATTAGCACTATTTGAAAACAACCTCAGTCCTACTCCAGATTTTAACAAGCTCTATAAGATTATTTGTTAATCTTCTCTGCTGCAGTGAAAAAAATGCAAGTGTATCCAACCTTTTTTGATGATTCAAACATTCCACAACTGGCGACATTTTGTGTACACTTTTCTAAACCTTCTGTAGCTTAATGATATTATTCCTAATAATATACTTAATGACATCCTTTCGTGGGGTGGCATGTTGGCTCAGTGGTCAGCACTGCTGCCTCACAGTACCATGCAAGCGGTATCGATTCCAGCTTCTGGTAACCGTCTGTCTGTTCTGATTTCCTCCCACAAACCAAAAATGTGCAGGTTTTGTGAATTGGCCAAGCTAAATTGCCCATAGTGTTCGGTGCATTAGTCGGGGCCAATAAAAGTAAAGGTTCTGGTTGGGTTAATCTTCGGAGCATCGATGTGGACTGCTTGGGCCAAAAGGCCTAATTCCATACTGTAGGTAATCTATTCTATTACAGTGCGACTAGAACTGGGCAGCGTATTCCGATAGATTTTCAAAGTTTGTGGGATGATGTGTAGCTCGGGTACTCGTTGTTGTGGTTCTGTTCGCCGAGCTGGGAATTTGTGTTGCAGACGTTTCGTTCCCTGTCTAGGTGACATCCTCAGTGCTTGGGAGCCTCCTGTGAAGCGTTTCTATTCTGTTTCCTCCGGCATTTATAGTGGTTTTGCTCTGCCGCTTCTGGATGTCAGTTCCAGCTGTCGGCTGCAGTGGCCAGTATATTGGGTCCAGGTCGATGTGCTTGTTGATAGAATCTGTGCAATGAGTGCAATGTCACGAGGAATTCCCTGTCTGTTCTCTGTTTGGCTTGTCCTATAATGGTAGTGTTGTCCCTGTCGAACTCATGTTGCTTGTCATCCGCATGTGTGGCTACAAAAGATAGCTGGTTATCCTGCCCAAACTGAGCAGGATTTCCCAATTCGTATACTCAAACGACTGAACAATGAATGCAAGCACACTAAACGCCTTTTTAACTATCTTGTCTATTTGTGCAACAATGAATTGTGTTGCTGAACCCCGAGGACCTACTGTTCTACAATTTTTTCTAAAACCCTACCATTTATTATACATATCCTTCCCTGTCTGTTGTCTGAAAATGAAAAATATCATTTTCATTAAGACTGAACTCCACCTACACTTTTCAGGCCAATGACTCGTTTGATTAATATCACTTTGTAATCTTAAAAAAAACTTTCTTCAATGTCTACTATGCCACAAATTTTGGCTTTAAAGCAATTTTACGAGCCATGCCTTCTATATACTGATCCAAATCATTTGTACAAATGATAAATAAATCGATCATTTAAGCAATTCCCTGGTGAAATGCCAACTGGAATAGTGTCTCAAACATTGGTCTCCTTATACTGGAAAGCATGTAACTGCATTGTGGCTATTCATAGATGATTCACAAGACAAATAGCAAAAATTAATATTTTTTGTCATCTGAAAAACGGCGCACGAAGTGTGCATCCAGTTTTCGAAGAATAAGTGATGATACAATTCAGGAAATTTCAAAATTAAGTTAAAAAAAACTTTATGAGCACTTAGTTCCCATGTCTGATCCTTGATTTTTTTTCCACTTCCGATTTTCCAGAATTTGCATGGTCATTCTAACGATTCTAAATTCTAAAACCATATCCATAATTTAAGAATTGACATGCAAAATGCCGCTCAACCGGTCCTTGACTGGGAGAATAAAAGCTTATCTTGCACATTTCAACTATGAGTTCCTGACCCTCGAGAAATATCAAACGGTTGTTAAACAATTATATTCCTACCACCTATTCATTTTAGATGAATCGAGGTTCAGAAAATGAACGTTTAAGTGCAATGATTATATCGATTTCTGCTTGTGAAATCTCACCCGCTAACGTATGTTACACATCCAGTAGAATCATCCATACAGTGCCATAAATCTCCCGGATATAAAAAAAATATAAAAGTAATCCTTCAGTTATATGAATTATGTTTTACTTTAACTTTCACGCATACTTTGTTAATTGGCATCATTATGCAAAAACAAATTGCAAAGAAGAACTCAGTTAGATTTTTGTACCTTTTTCCCTGTTACTCAGTCTTTGTTCTGCCGTAATAGAACAAAATGTAAGTGTGGGTTAGAAATATGAGGCAGAAACACATTAGTGATGCCTTATATGTACAATGTTCATGCAGTGATAAGATGATAGCAGATCATAAAAGAAGTGAAAAGAACGCAATTTCGAAGCATTAATCATCTATTTCAGTCGTTCTCTGTTTAGTTCCATTGACATCAAATGTATTGAAACTGATCGATTCCGTTCAGCAGGGAAGATTGCGATACTTTACATGCATTCAGGAAAATAGCGTAAAAAGAAATCAACTACTGAGTTGAATGAAAATTATTTAATGCTCACCTGACCGGTCGAGAGCGCCAATCGCATTTTCCAGTTCTAAACAAAATGTAGAAAATCAAAACGCAAATGTAATGGGCCATTGTACCTCCTAGTTTATAAGTAAAATACTAACATAATGTCACTGGCGTGATCTCAGAAAACATAAGACCACCTGAAAATGAATCATCACATCCGGATGTGGAGTGATTATGCAGTAATTGAAGGAATTTTCCGATTGTGTATATAAATTAAGTTACAAAAGAAACAGAAATGTGCCATGCCAGAACTAGGAATTAAAGTGAGATGCTTTGTGGATTCGTTCTGAGATACTGCAATATGTTGCCTCGTTTTCTTTTCATAATACTGCTGTTTTCAATCCGCTGAGTATCTCGAACTGATCATAAAGTGAAACAGTTCCAATAGCATAAATTGGCCTTCAAATTGCATCACCGTGTTAGATTTTATTCTTGTATTGCAATGTTTTGCGCATTCTCTCACACGAAAAATAGAGTCATACAGTACTGAAACAGACCCTTGAGCCAATACAGTCTATGCTAAACATAATCACAATGTAACCTAGTTCTACGTGCCTGTGTTGACCCATATACTTTTAAATATTGCTTTCTGAATCCATGGATCATTAGTAAGAAAGCTTCTCGTTGTTCGATGAAGTTTGACTTTCTGCAGATTGCATATGTATTGATGATATGCTCATTTTTTTCCAGACAAAAAACATTGATCTGACACCTATCTCTCTTTCACATTATTTAATAATTTTTTGTTCCTCTATTATGACTGATGTTTCTGCCCTGCCTTGCTTGAATAATGATTTGAAATTGATATGGCTTCAAGCACAATTCCTGCTGGTATACTGTAAGGGGACACTATATTGACAGAGGCGATGTCTTTCCTATCAAAGCGTTTATTTCATCTACATACCTTTCTCCTTCCTGATCAGCTTCTGATCTATTGAGATAACAGATGAAAACGTTTGGCGAAAAATAAAGCTGCAATAACCGCACATGCACAAAATAAAATCCACTGACACAGAGCCATGCTTTGATATGAACATTGTTTCGCTGATGGTATTAATGGTCAATGTAATCTCGACAAACTAAACTTAAAAATTAATGGCAGACACAAAAAATGCCATTAACTTAAATAATAGTGTGATGTGTAATTAACTTCATTTACGGAAATTTGCTGACAAAGTGATGCATTTAAGACAATATTGATGTTCTCTAAGAGATCCACGATTATGTGAACGATTTAAACCATTTTTTGTGAGAACTGTTGGGACAAATTACAAAGAAAAATGGCAAATCTATTCTCTAAATGTTAGAAAGGTGTAATAATATTGCCTAGAATTTATAAAGATAGAATGTTATATACAGGTAGCCGAGCATTTTTCCATTGAAAGTCCAATTTGATGAAGTTTAATGATAAATGCTTCACAATTAATCCCACAATCGTACCCTTTTGTGTGGCACAACTAATGGCATGCGCAAAGAGAGACAAAAATTTTTACCTGTCAAGTGAGATAGAGAGAGTAAGAGAAAGATAGATTTTAACAAATACTACAATCAAATGCAGATCAGAATCTGCTGTACTTCTGCCTTGAGTTAATGATTTATTAAACGTACAACTGGAATTCACAGAGACACAGTTCGTCCAAGCTTGATTGACTAATGGAATCCCTTTTATCAATATTGCTTGTTTGGTAAAAGTAGCAGCCGTGACTGTTTCACATTAAATTACTTTGTCAAATATCGATGGGAATTTCTTCAAAACCTATATACATTTTCGAGGTATCAAGAACATGAACTCTATCCCACAAGTTAGAAATGATTGAACCCTTGTCCAGCAACGCCGGAGACAACTAACTTGCAAGAGCTTGCATTTTGCTCTAAAAGCTCATTCATATCCTAAGACGTATAAGAGCCATCAAGGCAGAGAACAGTTTCAGTCCTGCGATATCAGAAGACAACCATTCTCACCTGCACGCTTGAGTGCTTCTTTTAAATACTCCAATTCTGTAAAATACATGTATAAGTGAATATGTAAATATATTGCAAACGAATTAATGCGCAGATATGCACATGCATAAATGAGGAATTAAACAAACGAAAGAATTGCAGAAGTGACATGATATACATATATATAGACAGAACAGAGTTTTTGTAGTTCGGATTAATAATTCTGTAAGAGCTTCTGCCTTCTGGTACTTTGTTTGCTATGACTGTAAACAAAAAGCTACTTTCCTTGGCAGCTGCTGCAGCATTATTTTTTCGAATAAGGCACGCTCTTGCTGTAATCAGGTGTAATCACATGTTATATGCAGAATACCTAAATATTGACATTGTTTGTTTATTTCCAAACACAACTCACATTGAATTTTTTTTTCTCATATATTCATTCGATAGGTAACAGCAGTGATTAATTAATTCATGTCGATTCGTATAAAATAAAGGACAACTGTAAACAATGGGATCAAGATTCGCCCATTCAAACTGTTCAGCCTGCAAATCGTTCATCACAGTCATCGACAATGGACCACTTTAATGCCTTGTACCCAAATCAACTCCATGACGTTGTTACAGCATTAGTAATCAGAAAGTTACCAATTTTTGCATTAGACTGCTCAAAGACTAAATGATGAATCACAACTTATTAGCCGCCTTCTAAATCTATATTGTGTCACTGGTTTCGAGATTTCCCACAAATAGAGATTTGTTACGAATAGAGATCTAGTCAGTGTATTTCTTTAAGTATTTTGCACATATGTAGAGATTTCTCTGTCTTCATTTGAAGCAATTATTTATCCTTCTTGAAATCAGTGTTCAAATCCTCTTTCAATAACATGTACTGTGAAATTGACAGTACGTTAGCTTCCAGTGATTAATGACATGTACGACTCTATCTTTCAATCCCCAGTTATGCTTTCAAAAGTCTCAAAATATAATAAGAACTGTGGAAGAGGAAATCGAATGCAAAAATTAGAAAATGCTGTAAAATAACCTCAGAAGACGTCAATGTTTTCATCCCAATGATTTTTTTTTCAGAACAGTTATTCAGATATGGAAAAAAAAGCTCAATGGACCCGAATTGTTAACTCTGATTCTCTCCAAATGTTATACCAGTTAGATTGATTCTATCTTTCCAGCAATTTCTGTGTTCATTTTAAAAATCTTATGAGTAATGACGTGCTACACACCTCTCTTCCCCATGTCAAAGTGGAAAGCTTCAGACGTTTCCAAACAACATGTTATCTGCTCATTGACTTAACAACTCCATTTCCTCTTGTGTATGCGTTACGTCTTCATTACAATGCATCTTCAAATAGATTTGTATTATTATTATTTTGGAAATGTTCCATTTGGTATCAACTTTCATCTCAGTGGCTCCATTGTTGGCGCTGCTGCTTCAAAGTGCCAGCGTCTCAGATTCGATTCCGGCCTCGGTTGACTGTCTGTGTTTTTTTATACATCCTCCCCGGGTCTGTGTGGGTTTCCTATCACAATCGAAAGATGTGCGGGTCACGTGAATGGACCATGCTAAATTTCCCACAGTGTTAGTCAGACAGGAAATATTTCTGGGTCGGTTAAGCTTCAGAGGGTCGGTGTGCACTGGTTGGGACAAAGGGCCTGTTTCCACACTATTAGGAATCAAATCTAATCAAACCAGTGTTAGGAAGGGAAGTTGTTTCATCTCTCCATTTCACGTATGTTAGCAGATTGTTAATCCTGTGAAAAAATATTCGCTTCTATCTAATGTGTTTTCGTTCATTTTGTTAGGTCTTCGGTACAGGTCATAATCAAAAGACTTCTGGAAGTCTGAGTTTCTAGACATTTTGGCACTTATTTATCAATTATATTGACAACAAGTCCAGGAAAACTAAAAATCTGCCAAAGCTGAGCAAAAAAAAAAATCGCTTATAGAAGCTCGTTCTTCTATTTCTTTTGTTCAATAGACTGCTTTCCCACTTTAAAGTGTTTCTTTTTTGTTCTTGTTCTTGTACAAAGTGTTGAAAAGGAGACTGCGAGCTGCTTTCCGGGATGAAAAACAGAGAAGAACTTGTCTGTGCTTGCATGAGGTCTATGTTTAATGCACGATCTAAAATAATACCTAATATTTCTGCATTCTGTGCCAAACAATGGTATGCATCATTCGATTCAAAAGAGCTCTGTTCATGAGCGTGTGCAAAGTGATCAGGTTGGGATGTAATGGGAACTAATAGGATATACAGTAAAATCAAACTTTTGTTGCATATTTTCTTTTGGCCTGTGAACAAAGCATGTTGAATATTTCATGTTACTCATAAGGCAAGTTTAATGTTCAACATGGCTTTTGTCATCATATGGGTGATCTTTCTCAAAGGGGGATCAATTATCATCCACTTTCAGAGTGAGTTCATAAGTGGCTATCCAGAGAGATACTGCGACAATACACTCTGTGAAACTTGGGACAGATGTCGGTTATGCGAAACAATTGTTGGGGCACTGGTTTTTTTCCACCTGGCATCTTTTTTCCCCAATGCTAATTCTCCAAATCCTCAATGCCTTCCTGGATGCTCCTCGTCCACTTTGGACTGTATTGGTCTGGTGATTCACAGGTGTCTGTGGGAATGCAATAATTCACTAGTAAGGCCTTCACTGATGCAAATCGTCTGTCCGCAATTTGATGCCCTTTCTTTAACGAATAACAGGACAATAAGTTGATGCTTTGTTCATAAAGAGAAACATTGGCATAAGTAACACCATGCTGAACAGAAATTATAGTCATATTTCTAGGATCTGTTAAGTAACATCAATTGTAAGGATTTCAGGTTAAAAAAATCTGGAAGAGACAGAACATTTTCAACATTAACAAGTTTACAATGACTAAAAAGAAGACGGTGGTGAACTCAGAAAGCATCAGACAAATTGTTCTCGTTATTATTCTGATATTGTTCCATACCATTATAAGTGAGCGCCAAATAAATTAACAAATTAAAATGAAACAGGTATTTCTATTCGTAGATATATTGTACTGCTTTCCATTCTGTTTGTTCTTATTAATTTGAAGAGAGAAAGGAGATTTGTGCTTTTAAGAGGCTTTTCGGCTAGGGTTATTCCAGAAATATAGTGCCTATTTCAATCCTTACAGCTCTTTTGTAGTCCAAATCAAATGCAGTAAATGAATCTGCAGTCACGTTTTCACAACCTTCAGCTACCAGTGTACAAAGTGTGCACAACCATTCCAATCAAAATCTGCAACTAAAGTTAAATAATGTGCTACCTGGTAGAATAGATAATAATGTCCCAATAAATTAACAGTGCAGCAAACTAAAAAGAATTGCAAAACTTTAGCTCTAAGTCGATTGAGAAAATACGTATTCTTCCTTACTTTGGATTGTTGTGAGTGCTTTCACTTTAAGAGGGTATTTTGTTGTGGTTTGAACCTTTTTTGAAGAGCACTTCTAAGGCAGAGGTTCGGAGATGTCTCTGAGAAGGTAACATATTGTGAGGTTTTTCTTTTTTCAAAAGCTGTAACAAGGGAAGCAGTCTGGGTATGACCAGCTCTCATTGATTTGGTATTCTAGATTTTTTTTGTTTAGTTATAAGTTTAGTTTTAAACGGGAACCTTTGGGTTCTCAATTCAGTTGTAACTTCAGTGAATGTCTCCTTGTGACTATTCTATCTGAGAAGTCACTTGATATTTTCTTTTCCTCCGGAATAGGAGAACTGCCTGTGAGTCTGTACCTGAATTTGCTTTTTTGCTAAAGGATTTTTTTTTTGAACTTACTGCATTGGGACAGTTAATTGGTAACAGTTACTATTAAAATAATAATACATATTATTTGGTTAAGTTTTCCAATAGTTAAGGTATTCTAAAATCGTTTATCTTTTGTTTGCATTTTAACTGTCGCGTTTAAATAAATTGTGTTTTGCCTAACATCGAGTAATTTGGACAATCACATCGCATCGGTTCCATCACCTTACATCTATCTTCAAAATAAGAATCAGTTAGGGTATAAGTTACTTTCTGGAGGGGCTATGGCTTGCTTCAGAATAGTATTCAATATTGATAATGAACAGCGGCTTGCCACACTTTTGTATAATATTTGTAAATATTTTGAACGATGTAGTAGGTAATACCATTCGAGTGACTGTCTTTTTCGTCGAGTTCTGCAAAAGCACAACAGAATAATCAGGCATGTCATAAAAAATGAATGATAGTGAAGGCAATAATACAAACGATTGCATGTACCTAACAATGAGATGCTTGCAATGGACCTTCGCCATCAGAGTAATTGTTTATTAATAATTTTAAGGATCATCGACTTTTTTTTCTTTCTACTTTGGTATATGAAACAATTCATGTACTGTAAAAATCAGTTCAAAATTGCAGCTTTTAAAGCAAATACGTAGCATGCTAGAGGGATATCGGAGCAGAACTATGAGCCCAATATACACCAGTATGATTCAGTTTGTTTATATCATCTTTCTTTTCGATACTGCAAAGTTGAAATCTCATTACGACTAATGTATTGATTTCTAGTTGAACGAGTGCGTTAGTGTTAAATTATCAATGTTGATAAACTCTCATAAGTGACTCTTTTTCTGATTAAAACAGGCAGGGGAATAAACTCATCAGAAGGTTTTCAGCACAGCATTGTATCAGCATTAGGGCAACGTTTAGATGAATTCTACTTTCCAAATATTGAAATACTTCTTACGTACTTGTTGATGAAAACGAAAACAATGCATTTAATGTTACATGGCATAAAATGCTGATACAAAAGCATGTTATTAGGAGAAACACTGTATAATAGCAAAGCAATATGAGAGGGATACATGGACTGGATTTGGTAGAAATCGGCCTTGCAAAGTTGAACGGTGATTGAATCGTAAATGGTGCAATTGTCAGAGGTGCATGACGAGAATTTCAACTTACTGCACTTCTGCTGAAGATCTTCCAGTTCTAAAGAATAACAGTGAAATGGTAGAAGGTTAGGGATGAAAATATGGCACCATATCGAAGGAACAGGGAACATTCTGAACTCTGCCTTTAACTGGCGATCTCTTATGTTAAACTGAATAAAATAATATGTGATTCATGGCTCTAGATTCTCCCAAAAAGTGAGGGACCCTAGCTACACTCAATCAAATCTCGTACAACCTGCACATTGTACAATTAAGTTATCTTTAGTCTTCCAAAGTTCAAAGAGCACAGACCAGCCTGTCGATCCATTCTTGATGAGTCAACCTGTGCATTCCATATTTGACTGTGTTAAACGTTCACTGAACTATTCAAAACTCATCAACGTGCATCATTTATTTGCAGTCCAAGGCTGTATACAGTATTCTAGTGCAATGTGGTCTCATCAACATTCAGTGTAACTGAAGCATAACCTCTTCACTCTTGCATCCAACTCACTTCGCAGTGACACGAGAGTCACAGACTCATTAAGTGTACAAGTAGACTTTTCACTCCAAAGAGTCCACTCCAAACATAAACACAAACTAAATTAATGTTGTTAGCATAAGAGAAAGATTTCTGTTTTTCCCCACCAAATACCTTGGTCTAAGTACGTTGATGCCAGAGCGTCACTCACCATATAAAAAGTTGCCTGATAATATCCGTTTAACTGATCTTCAAAGTTTGCATTTGGGTCGTTCGTATGACTAGCAATGGCATGGTGGCTCAGTGGTTAACACTACTCCTCCATAGCGCCAATGAATTCTGTTGGTTTCGAACTTTGGGTGACTGTTGTCTGAACTTTGTGCATTCGCCCCGTGTTTGTGTGGGTTTCCACTGGGTGCTCCGGTTTTGTCCCACAATCCAAAAATTTGAATTGGCCATGTTAAATTGCCCATAGTGTGCAGGGATTTGTAGGTTAGGCGCATTAGTCAGCACTGAATATAGAATAATAGGGTTGGGGAATGAGTCTGCATGGGTCACATTTTGGAGGGTCAGCTTGGACTTGTAGAGCCGAATGGCCTGTTCATTGTAGGGATTTTATGAAAGCAGTAGCATATGTAATCATTATTCTGTGAACATCAGTGCTTCTCAATCAAACATGACTTTATCAAGCATACTAAATTATTCTTTGTTATTCAATTCATTAAAGGGGTAACAGATATTGAGTGGGATCTTGAATAAGCCATATCCTCATTGTATATCAGAATATGCAGAAGGGGGCATGTGATCTATTCTCATACTCTCATATGAACTGTCCCTGGTGATTATAATTTCAGAACGATTAGCCAAAGTAAAATGAAATTTGATGGCAATAATAAAAGTCAAATTAACAGTTAGATCTGTATCACAGCCGTTATATTTTCTCAAAGTTACACTAACTATCGTCCCAAAACGTTAAAACTGTGCATTGGAAGCAGAACAGAACTCAAGAACAAGCCTCTCCTATTTGTGTGAATGCCTACAATTCCGCAGTTCTGAAAAGGAATACAACTATTTGCGGCTTTATTTGGAACTGACAATGTCAAAATAAACAACAATATTTTTCACGTGTGTTCTCTTTTACTTTTCACTCATTCTGTCCATTTAACACACTAGAACGTCGTTCCTTGCCATAAAAAAAATGCATGCATTCTTCTGAACGATATGGTGATAATTGCAAAGTTGTGAATTAGGATATTATATCAAAGAAATTCATTCCAGGTGCCAGATCGGTTTGCAGTTTAATTCAATAGGAATCGGTACTACTGCTGTATCTACCACGATTACAACTGATCCAACTATAACTGCTACTATCATGGCCAGTTCTTACTATCATGATAATAGTAAAATTAATAATAATAATAATAATAATAATAATAATAATAATAATAATAATAATAATTCACTGAATTCCATCTTTCGTACGTATTTTATAATGAGGAGGTAACAATTATCCACGTCAACTGGATATCAGCTATTGCTGCAGGACACAATTCTTTTGGGAATCTTTTTTTCGATTTGCTTAATTCAGTCAGGAGTGCACTTATGACTTTGCAAATCGGAAGGTCTATGACATTATGTGACTCAACGAATCTTCATTTTTCAGACAGAACTGTAGCATTCGGAAATATTTTTCAGAATGTAGCTCCTTGGAATGTTGATAAGCATATGCAATTTTCTCTTCCATTTGTGTCCTTGCAATGACAAAATTAAAAAAATTGGAAAAAACATTGAAAATGTTCAACCTTGCTCGTAATCCTACCTTTCTCCCTATTACTCAGTCGTTGTTCTTTGACAAGAAAAGCAGAAGAAAAAAAACATTGTGTGAGGTTTTGAGAAAGCGTGCATTTTGACAGCAATTAAAATTGGGAACATCTATTAAAATTTTGTGATGGAACATAATTTCTATAAGAATAGAATTCATGGTTTAGCCAGTTTCTTCTACTTCCCATCAGTGATTGAAGTTGACTGGCATTAACTTTAACAAAATACACAGCACATCTTTTGAAGGGCTCCTTTTTTTTGAATTTCACGCTGTCAGATTAATCAATTCTATCTTCCACAGTCTGACATTGATCAGTTAGTAAATTGAGCAGAGTAATGACACATCGAATTAATTCACATAAGTACAAGATGATGTATTTTGGTCCAATGAAGAGAGGACATACGCAACAATTGGCGGTTCATTGGAGGAAGGTAGGAACAAATAAACCTTTCTATGTTAGTTCTTGGATCAATGAAAGTGTCAAAATCTGAAGATAGGCTGATGAAAAGTTATACACAATGCTTGCCCTCGTTATCCTGCGTAGAATAAGCGAGCAAGGAAAACTTATTTCAAATTTATCAGACATTGCTCAGGCCACAGTTTGAATACTCTCTGCAATTCTGATTACCACAGACTCGAGAGGATATGATGCATTGGAGAGATTGAAAAAGAGGTTTATCCGTTTGTTAACGAGAAAAAAAAACATAACCCAAAGAACGGCTGACAGTTGAAATCAGAAAGGGAATTTGATATCACTGGAATACTCAGCAGGTTTGGTAACATCTCTGGTGAGGAAAGTGTTATCCTTTCGTGTCCAGCGACCCTTCTTCAAACAGTTGACAGGAATACAAATATTTGTGTATCTTCTGAGATTGGTGGGATGAGAGCGGGAAAACTTGATATTTGAAAGTGGAGCCCAAAGAGAAGGAGAGAGAACAATAAATTTGGGCATACAAGGTATGGGAAAGGTTAACCTGGAAGAGTTAATAGCTGCTATTGTGGACCATTTTTTGGTGGCACTGAGGTAATTGCGATGGCAGCCAATCTCACGACAATCCCTGGCGTGTTTGACTTTGTGCTAAGGATATCAAAGAAAATGTTATGCCCATAAACTAATCAAACTTTATATTGAGTCCTGACAACTGAAGGATCACCAAATAAAAAGTTGAATGTTGTTCTTCCAGCTGAATCTGACCATCTCTAGAACACTGCAGTAAAACTGAATTTGAGATGTTAGCCAGGAAAACAGGTTGGTAATTGAAGTAATAAGCAAAACGAAGTTGAGGGCCAATTTTCGTGGAAAGAATGTCGCTATTCTACAAAGTAGAACATAGAACATAGAAGAATACAGCGCAGTACAGGCCCTTCAGCCCTCGATGTTGCGCCGATCAAAGCCCACCTAACCTACACTAACCCACTATCCTCCATATACCTATCCAATGCCCGCTTAAATACCCATAAAGAGGGAGAGTCCACTACTGCTACTGGCAGGGCATTCCATGAACTTACGACTCGCTGAGTGAAGAACCTACCCCTAACATCAGTCCTATATCTACCCCCCCTTAATTTAAAGCTATGCCCCCTTGTAATAGCTGACTCCATACGTGGAAAAAGGTTCTCACTGTCAACCCTATCTAACCCCCTAATCATCTTGTACACCTCTATCAAATCACCCCTAAACCTTCTTTTCTCCAATGAAAACAACCCCAAGTGCCTCAGCCTTTCCTCATAGGATTTTCCTACCATACCAGGCAACATCCTGGTAAACTTCCTCTGCACCCGTTCCAGTGCCTCCACATCCTTCCTATAGTATGGCGACCAAAACTGCACACAATATTCCAGATGCGGCCGCACCAGAGTCTTATACAACTGCAGCATGACCTCAGGACTCCGGAACTCAATTCCTCTACCAATAAAAGCCAGTACGCCATATGCCTTCTTCACTGCACTATTTACCTGGGTGGCAACTTTCAGAGATCTGTGTACATGGACACCAAGATCCCTCTGCTCTTCCACACTACCAAGTAGTCTACCATTAGCACAGTAATCCATCTTTGTATTACTCTTACCAAAGTGAATCACTTCACACTTAGCTACATTGAACTCCATTTGCCACCTTTCTGCCCAGCTCTGCAGCTTCTCTATATCCCGCTGTAACCTGCCATATCCTTCCTCACTGTCTACAACTCCTCCGACTTTCGTATCATCCGCAAACTTGCTCACCCAACCTTCTAACCCTTCCTCCAGGTCATTTATAAAAATGACAAACAGCAATGGTCCCAAAACAGATCCTTGCGGAACACCGCTAGTGACGGCACTCCAAGATGAACCTTTGCCATCAACTACTACCCTCTGTCTTCTTCCAGAGAGCCAATTCCTAATCCAAACCTCCAACTCACCCTCAATGCCATATCTCTGTATTTTCTGCAGTAGCCTACCATGTGGGACCTTATCAAACGCCTTACTAAAATCCATATATACCACATCTACCGCTTTCCCCTCATCTACCTCCTTAGTCACCTTCTCAAAGAATTCAATAAGGTTTGTGAGGCACGACCTGCCCTTCACAAAACCATGCTGACTATCCTTGATCACATCATTCTTATCCAGATGTGCATAAATCCTATCCCTTACAATTCTCTCTAAGACTTTGCCCACAACAGAAGTGAGACTCACTGGCCTATAGTTACTAGGATTATCCCTACTCCCCTTCTTGAACAAGGGAACCACGTTTGCTAGCCTCCAGTCCTCTGGCACTACTCCTGTCGACAAAGAGGACACAAAAATCAAGGCCAATGGCTCTGCAATCTCCTCCCTTGCTTCCCAGAGAATCCTGGGATAAATGCCATCAGGCCCAGGGGACTTATCTATTTTCACCCTTGCCAGAATTTCCAACACCTCTTCTCTACATATCTCAAAGCCATCCATTCTACTTATTCGTGCCTCAGTATTCATATCGACAACAATGTCCTGTTCCTGAGTGAATACTGACGAAAAGTATTCATTCAGCGCCTCCCCAATCTCTTCAGCCTCCACACGCAACTTCCCATTACTATCCTTGATTGGACCTATTCCTTCCCTAGTCATTCTTTTATTCCTAACATACCTATAGAAAGCCTTAGGGTTTTCCCTAATCCTACCAACTAAGCACCTTTCATGTCCCCTCCTTGCTGCTCTTAGCTCTCTCTTCAGGTCATTCCGGGCTACCTTATAACTCTCAATTGCCCCTATTGAACCTTCACGCCTCATCTTTACAAAGGCCGCCCTCTTCCATTTAACAAGGGATTCCAACTCCTTATTAAACCACGGCTCCCTCACACGACCCTTTCCTCCCTGCCTGATAGGTACGTACTTATCAACGACACTCAATAGTTGCTCCTTGAACAAGTTCTACATATCAATTACGCAACAAGTAGTTGCCGAGTTTACATTTCATCTCCACTATATAGAGGAGGTCACATCGTGAGTAGAAAATGCCATAGACACGATTGAATGAAGTGCACAGAAATCATTGCTTCAACTGCTAGATGTATCTGAAGCTTGATTTAGAGAGGAGGAATGAAGTAAAAGACCATGTGTTAGCCTTTCTGCGATTGCATGGAAAAGTGTCATGGGGATGTTGGGGGTTGCCTGTTGGGAATGGAAGAGCATTGGAACTTATGTATTCAAGGGAATGATCCGTGTATAATGCTGACAAGGGAGAATTGCGCAATATGTGTATGGTAGTGTTATTTCACTGGATTTGACAGAAAAGGCAGCGAATTATCCATTTTATGCAGAAGGAGGTAGGCTGTTGACTGAGGATCAGGGATCCCTGTCTATATTGTTGGAAGGAATTCAAGGGTCGAGAGCAGAAATGCATGAGATAGGTCAGACCCAGCTAATGACTCTGTCAACCATGGTAGCAGGGAAAGCGCCATTGAGGAAAATGTTAGACATATCAGAGTCCCCTTGTAAAAGCTAGCATCATGGTAACAGAGGAAACAAAGAAAAGAAACAATGAAAGTAAAATAGCGTTTTTAATGGAGGCAAATTGGCACAACGTGTAATAATTGTTACAACGTATGCAATGTGGGTGTCTATCGGCTTTTAGTTTAAATGTTTGGCAAACATATCTCTAGAAATGGAAACAAAGATTTCGAGGAAGTGAAGGGGTTAGTCAGAGATGGACAAGGTGAACTTTGGAGCAGAACACATTTGATAAATCATTTCTAATTTTGAACGAGAGCCAGTTGCAGCATCAATGATGTTCGCACCGTACTGGAAAAAGTTCTGAGGGGACCAGTACAAGTGCAAGTCAACTGAGCATTCCCCACGCACCCCACGACATGACATGCATAATTGGAGCACATGTGGGTAGCCTCTGACCAGAGCAAAATGAGAAGAGAACTTGTTCAAAGTGAGTGCATGCTCAGTCAGGCATAAAACGTGCTTGTGTCTAGGGAAGTTTCATGTCTTTCCTCCATGGAGTATTGGAAAACCCTGACACCATCCTGATGAGGTTTAAACGAGCAAATGGATTGCACTTTAATTTTTAAGAATCAGTGTCTGTTGCCTGCGAAATTGACATTTTGGAATTGAAATGCAGTTCCAGAACAATAATGGATTAAAATAGGAAGGCACTACAAAATAAAATTAATTATTGAGATGAGATATGAATAGATGATTTCTGAGTGACATGAACAGGCAGAAGCAATGAGTCTACAAAACCCCTTCTGTTTGTGATATTTTAGGAAAGAAGCAGACGTGCAGTGTAGAGGGTAGAGGCCTATGAGCATGGAGACAGCTGGTGAGAATACCAGATGAAATTTGAATACTGACCAGTGCAGAAAAAAAAACCTCATGTTCAACGGTACACGCTAAGATATGAAGAAGGTGTTCCACAGTTAAATCTCAATGTGTATGATGCAGAGGTCAATGCATTCGCCATCAACGTCACCATTATGTGTTGCAACATTTGTTTGCAAATTCTAGTTTGAATGTGAGAGATAACGTGCAGCCCGTTCAGAGGAAGATATATTCAAATGGGAAAGTAGTTAGAGAGATTAAGCCGACTACTATCATGTTGACAACTCTCAAAATTTATGTCAACTGCCAGTGAATGAAAACGAGGCCAGAAAGAGGATTCAGATAGAGGGATAATGTGGGAGGTGGTTGAAGGTATCTGTTCAATAAGGAGAGAATTAGTGTTCAAACAAATTAGCAGCTTGGCGAAGGGGTAGGAAAAAAAGCTCGATGTTATATTTTGGCTGAAATTCAATGAGGTGGTAGTTTAGAAGGTTATAACTAAGAACTGTGATGAGTACAGAACGTTCAACATCAGGCATTGGAAAGGTAGAAGGAAAAGTCAATACACAATAGGCTGCCATGTTGCGGAGGGAATAAAATGAGAGGAAATGTGAAGGAAAGACGACTCCACAGGAGAGTGAGTATCACCTCATCCCAAATCATATAAAGGCACAGTTATATTCAGCTATTTTATTTGCATGCATCGCATCAGCTCTCATGGAGCTAACATGTCCAAGGAAGCTACCGAACTCTCATCATTCAAGAATTCACCACGAACGTATTGACAAGGCTTCAACTATGTCAGATACATCTGCCAATATTCTACCCTCAACCTTTCTCATTGCTCCCAAGCATCAATCGGGTTCGCTGTCGTACTTTCCACTTCACTACAATGTGAATGTAAATAATCATGAGCTATCATTATCGCCATCTGCAACAAAATGGCACCACCAAGCAAATATTCTCCTCCTCTCCCTTCTCAGCAGCCTACAGGGAATATTCTCTTGGGGCATCTTATTCTAGTGCCAACACGTTTGCACATACCCATGGCACTATCTCGTGCAATCGACACATTTTTCCAATAGGCCCATTTATTTACTTTATCCTCACTAGTCATAGTTCCAGGCATTGTTTCTGGGTGAAGCAGTAATTTGCCTGAACTTCACTCAGCCCAGTACACTGCATTCACTGGTGTCAGTGTGGTGTACCCGACGCTGGCGAAACAAAATACCGACAGGGCAATTGTTTTGTAAAACACCAGAGTAACTAACCACACGAACTTTCCACCACCAATCACTTCTCTAGTATATTCATTGGCCACAATCAACCTCATGTTTACAACAATGTGACAGTGAAGATCTTCGCAAGCCGGATAAAAAGAGACATATTGTCAAAGTATGGGAGCATCCAGCCTTCTGAACTGGATTTCAACAATTTCTTGGCCTGAACATATTCCCTCTTGCCTATTCACTAAAATCCTCATATCAAACTTTCGTGGGACTTCAACCATCTCAGTATCAGATAGGAATGGCTGATATTCACCCTTATTTTATTTTTCTCCCCAACTGGAATGATCTATCTCTCTCTCTTTCTCTGGGTGCTATCGCCACAACTTACTCGAATCTCCACCACACTATTTGCATCCATAGTGTGATAGAAATACGGACTGTCTGCCCGAGGGTAGGAGGAGATACACTCTGCAACATTTTGAAGCATCTGAACGATTATTCAAAACATAGCAGGCTACAGACCAAGCCTAGATAAATGAGATTAATATGTCAGGTTGATTCTGAGTCAGCAGAGAATGTTATGTTTCTGCATTGCTATGACACTACGACTATGACACTGTGGCATGCATGTGATCACATAACTTATTTTCAGGTGTATGACATTAGTCAATATATTTCTTCTGCACCATTCAATAACTTCATTATGGAAATTATAGTGGATCTAATCTCACATTCCCTGTTACCTCCTGCAATCCTTGTGAACACAGTAGGCAGGTAATTTTATGACAGCGGACAAAAAGTATTGCACAGTGAGCCTGCCCAATTCATGCACTGCAAAAGGTGCGGTCAGTTGGGCAAAGGATTGAGTGAGTATAAAGTAAATATGAAGAATTCCTTTTAAAGAGAGCAAGAGGACAATTGATAAGCACAACTCCATTCTGAATGACAGTTTTAGTTTCACTAAGACACCCCCATCTCCTGCATTGTTCCTCGCCAGCAGAACCCCGAAAATGTTTTCAATATCCTGCACAATATGTTTGTAAAAGTAGGTAACAGCTCATTACTCATAAAGTGCCAAGAAATCAAAAGCAACTCCAACTCAGGGAAGAGCTGAGAATAGGCGAGAGCTGATACTCTCCATTGTTTAAAGTAATCTTAAAGTAGTCATTCAAAACTCATTTTGAAATTGATGGTTGCAGTGGACCTTTTCAGCTTATTAGTTTTCTCATATGCAACACATCTGTTTGCGTAGCATATATGCCTGTTTACACGACCTTGAACTGTTGGTGAGTTAGCTGTGACAGGCAAATAAATTGAAGAGTTTTAGAGCATGACTGCAATAAGTGGGAATATTTTAGCCAAAAGTCAAGTAGAGGTTTAACTTATCATCCCGAAACTGCATGTTGGCTCTTACCTGAACGTTCCAGTGCTCCTTTCACATTTTCCAGTTCTGAAAAAAAAATGAACGTAAAAGCAAACTGCGGTATATATACAGATTAAATCTAAGGTAAACAATACTGTTCAACAATCTGTGAAATTCAAACTTTGTATTCAAAACGAAGATTCAAATCAAACTTCCAAAGTCTCAATTGTGAATTCTGAAATCAAAAAGTATCCTTATTCTTTATTTCATGACACATCAAGTCGCTAGTAAGACAACTTTTTAAAACACATGTTTCACGTGGATAAACTATTTTGTCCATTCCAGGACAACAGCACCATAAGTCTGAATCCAGTCGGACAGATCAAATCAAGCATACTTGCACCTCCAAATAACAAAAATCTCTACCCTTCATCTAGAACATAGAACATAGAACAATACAGCGCAGTACAGGCCCTTCGGCCCTCGATGTTGCGCCGATCAAAGCCCACCTAACCTACACTAACCCACTATCCTCCATATACCTATCCAATGCCCGCTTAAATACCCATAAAGAGGGAGAGTCCACTACTGCTACTGGCAGGGCATTCCATGATCTTACGACTCGCTGAGTGAAGAACCTACCCCTAACATCAGTCCTATATCTACCCCCCCTTAATTTAAAGCTATGCCCCCTTGTAATAGCTGACTCCAACTGCTGTTGAATTAAGGGTATAATTCTATATATGCAGAGAATATTTGAGGCCAAATTAATAGTTTGCAGTTAATTTCATTTTGCTTTGTAATCTATGCATTGCTCTAACTGGATTGAAGAGAATGCCTTTTTGTAACACGTTCTCAAATTGTTTTCCTTTTTTCGTTGATTTGTGAATGCAAAACTGCAGTTCCCCTTGCACTTGCGTCAGACGCGGAGATACTCTTCATTTTATGGTGTTTTCATGTATTCTAAAGACATCAATCGTTTCATGGAATTCTGAATTTCATTTCAGCAGTCACTTCAAGGTAATTGCTTTTGTCTTCCTCACAGTAACGTTACCTTCGTCAAATATGACATTATTCCGCAATTTATTTTTAAAAGTACCCCCGAACATTGAAATCTAATTAGCGATTGGAAACTGATTCAGGAAATAAACTGAACCAAACACGTCTCCCAGGATATCCATTCACTTTCCTTATCCATTGAAGAGGCATTTGCTTCTTCAATAAGATTTATTTTCTGTGACTACTACAGAATTGAATCTATGATTGTAAGTTTACTTATTTCATTTCATTTACTGTCAGTTTCTTGATCAGCCTGCAACAATAGACTTTGATTAAGGAATTACATTAAATACATGATCAGATCATTAATTACAATTGCCTGATAAACTTCATTTTCCGTTGATAAATGCTGAACAAATCTAATCAAGTTAGCCATTTTGTGAAGACTTGTAAGGCAGGCTGAGGGTCTGGATGTAGATTTGCTCGCTGAACTGAAAGGTTTTATTTTAGACTTTTTGTCACCATACTCACTGACATCATCAGTGAGCCTGCGGATGAAGCACTGGTGGTAGAGTCCGCTTTCTGTTTATGTGTTTAAGTTTCCTTGCATTGGTCACTTGTATACAATGAAGATGAAATATTAGCCGCATTAATTATAAATATATTCAGCAACCTGCGCCAAGTATATTTTTTTCTTTATATGCATGTTTATATTTATATTTATGCACGCCTACTTGGAAGACAGAATGTGCAAGTTAAAATTTCTCCTACACTTGTACAGGGGGATAAAAATTAATCAACTGAATCAGACGCACAATATCACACTTCATATTGATAGAAGCCCCACCTCTTTCCTTGCTACTGAGTCTTTTTTCTGCAATTAAATACGAAGAGATATGTGGTGTCAATGATTGAGAAACATGATCATTGGAAAATTTTCGTTTCAAGCAAGGAAATAATAAGAATTTTTAGAACTACATCCTTTTCTTCAATATTTAATAGATGTGAATGTTACCACGTGATGGGGACAATGTCTTCATGGTATTATCTGAATGTTCTGTTGACCCGGATTCGAATCCTAACACTTCAAATGGTGAAATTTAAATTAAATAATTCTTTATCCTGAATTAAAAATCCATTTATGACCATAAATTCATGTGCTTTCTCGAAGGTCATTCAAGGAAAGAACTCGGCCAACCACCGAGTCTGGCCAATATGTGATTGCAACATGATTGACTCACAACTGGCCTTAATCGCAAACCATTCAGTTGTGTCAGTCGACTACAGCTGTTTAAGAAACTGCTCACCACCCGCTGTCGAACGAGAACGAGGAACGTTCAATATAATGCTGACTGCACAGTGTATTTAACTCCATGAATGAAAAATGAAAATGAAATCTGTGATTGAAGCTTTAGTTCCATAGACTTCGACACTACCTTTGTCGCCATGTTAAATTATTAAGTACTCAACTGTTCTTGACTATGGACGATTCCAGTTCAAAAATATTTTTATTCAGTTGGTATCTGCTGAACTAATGTCACATATTAGTCTATGCATAGAACTTCCCTCAATAAAAAAAGGAGCCATGCCACGACCGTCTCAAGCATAAAGAGGGCTTGACAGTAAATGGCAGTCTTTCCATGGCGATGTTTATCATGTAACACGAAGTCGACACACCGCCCTCTATATTAGTGATTAAGGACGAAGTATAAATATGAGAACCATTTAAGAACTTTGACCTGGTTGCTTTGACATAATTAAATGTTTGCTTATCTTTTTTCTCCTCTTGTGATGCTTAAGGCAACACTTAAGCTATAAAATAAAGTGAAACGTTGCCAATTGCACATTACTCTGGCGCAGAAATGCAAAAATTGAAAATTTTGAGAAGGATGTTTGTCTTGCCCTAAAGAAGAGACTCACCTGATCGATCCAAAGCACCCCTTAAAAACTCCAATTCTATGAAAAAAGCAAAATTCAACTATGAAATGACGACAACCATAGTTATTACCTCTGCAAAGTATGAAATATGAATCAGCTGTGAAAGTCTGAGATTGCAAATATTTAAATTTGACGCTACCCAGAGTTTGCAGGTCATGGAGAAGAAAAGATTATTTGTGTGGAATATTGTCTGAACTATTAATAAATAGGCAAACGTGAGGACTGCGGATGCAGGAAACCAGTGTTCAGACCAGAGTGGTGTTGGAAAAGCACAGCAGGTCAGGTAGCATCCGCGGAGCAGGAAAATGGACATTTAGGGGCTTTTGCCCGAAACCTCGATTTTCCTGCTCCTCGGAAGCTGCCTGACCTGCTGTGCTTTTCCAGCACCATTCTGATCTAAACTATTAATAAATAGTCCAGATTGCATTTGGTTGAGTTGGAATGTAGTTAATTAAGTGGCTGTTGAAAAGCTGCTCTCCAAGGAATCATCACCACAGAACAATCTTTGACTGTTGTAAATTTTAAGACTGATATGCTTTCGAAAAAGGGATAAGAATGCATTCCTCTCGTTGTCGAACTTTCATTGAATAAAACTCTACGAGGGAATTTTTATTCTTCATACACTTTGAAATGGTTTAACAGACCAATTAATTCAATGGCATTCAACAGAGATCAACAAGGTGTGATCTTACTTGTGATGCGCAAGTTCCAAGAAAACTTCTTCAAACTCATGACAGTCTCTCACTTTTAGCATGTCCATTGCTGAATTGCTTTGTCCCAAGGTGTCAAGTCACACCTGGTGTAGAGGTGTCTAATTGCATCTTTCAATGGACTGAAAGAAAATATACTGCTTTTTTTTGCATGATCCCAAAGTTACAAATTCAGAAGACACAACAGCCATGGATGTCACGTAATAAACTTCAAGAACAATACTTCTCATCGTGGAGATACACGCTCTTGACAAGATAATTTGTTTTGAAAATTATACAGTAAAAAGTATATTTGCCACAGATACGAAGATGGAACTGTGGTTTGGACGTCATTGGAAAAAAGTATTCGGAATAGCTGTAGATTTTTGTCAGCAATGATAATATCCATTTTACAATAATTGTATTTTCATTGGGCCATTTGAAAATTGAACTGTATTTAGTTAACAATAATTGATGTTTAATGGGGAGCCATATTCCGATAATATTTTGATATTTATGTAGATGAATAAGCTCAACAGGTAATCTTATTCATTCACTTGATGTTAATTTAACAATTAAATTTGTGCCAGCATATAATTTTCACATTAATATTTTGTTCTATTTGTCTCATTTGCTTGATAGGCTATGCATGTACTTCTTATGTTTTTCGAAACATGCCAGATATTTTCATTTTAAAAAATCAAAGTTACTTTATGTCTTAATTATACTTAGCCACGTTAACACTTTTTTTTACTCATATTGATATTGAGGAAATTTGGATTTATGATTTCGTCTGATTTGTTCTAATTAAAGTGACTGTGTTTTTCCAAGCATTGTATGAAGCCGACAGAACACTTGCCCATAACTTTCCGCCATTTTGCCTATGGCAAAGAAAGGTTCTGCGCTCCAAGTAGGAAGATGTTCAGAGTGACATTTTTAGGAGTAAGAAATTCCATGAAAGGTATCTCCAGCAGCTAATTCGAAAAAATAGATTGACATCCGGACAAAACACTCATTTTTGTAACTCTAACGTACAGTTCATGGAGAACTGCTCAAACGAACTAGTTTCCTCCTATTTATTGTTGTATTGTCTTCTGTTTGAGGTAAGATCCGCAACAATACCCTCTCCCAGTTGGACAGTACAAACTTGGCACCACTTAGTTTGTGGGCGGCACGGTGGCACAGTGGTTAGCACTGCTGCCTCACAGCGTCAGAGACTCGGGTTCAATTCCCGCCTCAGGCGACTCTCTGTGTGGAGTTTGCACATTCTCCCCGTGTCTGCGTGGGTTTCCTCCGGGTGCTCCGGTTTCCTCCCACATTCCAAATATGTGCAGGTCAGGTGAATTGGCCATGCTAAATTGCCCGTAGTGTTAGGTAAGAGGTAGATGTAGGGGTATGGGTGGGTTGCGCTTCGGCGGGGCGGTGTGGACTTGTTGGGCCGAAGGGCCTGTTTCCACACTGTAAGTAATCTAATCTAATATTATCTAATCTAGTTATAGTCTAGTGTTCGAAAATCATTGCAGGTCATGCAGCATCTGAGGAGTGGGGGAATCGATGTTTCCAGCGAAAGCCCTTCATCAGGACTTCGTTCTAAACTGCTGTGTCTCGTGATATCAATGTGTGTCACAGCACAACCTTCTTGACATGCAATTGAGAGATAATGTACTTAAGACGATCAGAATTTTTGTTTCACTGTGCTTACCTTTAGCAAGTTTGCTGTGGTCTTTGTCTGCAAGGATGAATGTGTGTTGCAAATTTGAATTTGGACGATATAATGATATAATCAGGCTCAGTTAATAATCAAAAAGAAAGGAGAACTGGCTTTCACTTGACCAATTCCAGAACATAATATCAAGATATATTAAGTCATGCCATATTTTCATTCCTGCATGCTCCGATGTTTCTGCTGCTGACAGCAATTGCTTTTTCATGTTCAAAAATGGAGCTCATGAGAGTTGTATGATGGCAATTGGGGGTAGAGTGATAATGAATTATCATTCAGAAACGTGGATACCCGTATCAGAAAATATGTACAGAACCCCCCGAAGGGTCTTCAATAAACTGAATTTAAAATGTAGTTGATTAAATCAGTCAGGAAACCGCTTTCAATAATTCAAACAAGATAAATCCGTCTGTGTAGTATTTCTAGCGAATATATGACGTTGCTAGTCCGTACTGGCATGATTTCAGACCAAGAGCATTGAGTTTAATTACTGAGAAGTCTGGTAAGTTATTAAATTGTAGCATAGAATTCCGAAATTGCCAGAAAATATTGGCCAGCAAGCAGTACCTACTTGATAAGAGTAGTTGAAAGGAAAAGTCATGAGCGTCTTGACGTTGAACGACCCGCTGAATATCAATAATGTGTAAAGGAATATTTGGACTATGTCGCTGGATCTCCAATGTCTAGTCAAAGAGGAAACGCATAGTGAGGGACAGCCTTATCTTTTACATAGTGTATACTTGTGAAATAACTGCACAAAGTCTGATATCCAATCACAAAGTCACCCTCTAGTTACTTGTGTATAATATACTGGTTGTGGCCGGTCAGCTCGGAGTCAGTCCCCTCATCTGACAAGATTCCAAATCTCTGTTCATAGCAGTTACTCAGACCTTCTTGAATGAAGTTGGAAACCTATAACAAAATAAAAATCTCATCGACAATGAGCTCAGCCTGATGCCAAACACGATATTCTAAGCAACCATTCGCCTCTGCCCGGAAATGTAGACTGAATCTTTGTATTCTAGTTTCTACAATGCTGTTTTCTCCCCAGGTCCAATTCCTCTGACGTAGACTGTGATATGGGAGGCATGTAATGTACCGGAGCCCGTCTGTTACGTCTGAAGCATCTCAGCAAGCTTTCCTCCTCTTCACCCTCTGGCAGTAATGGTATAGAGGCTGTGCCCACTTCTGACTCTGAGGTTTTCTTGACAATAGACAGCATAGGATAACCTTCAGTTTCTATCCGACCAGCTGGCTTTTCTGAGGGTCCAGGTAAGTCATCCCGTTCACGAGGTGGCAGATTTCAGGTGATCCACATCTGGACTGTGTCAGCAACCCGTAGTTTCTAAGTCACGGGACATGAGCTCATGTCAAACTCGACTCTTGGTCTTACAGGGCCAAATCTGAAGTTTCCAGTACCAAGTTTTGTCGCCTGAATTAAATTGTCTCTCTCGATTAAAGGAGGCCTGTGGCAGACATTGGCATTCCTGTTGATGTATCATCCTATCTGCCAAATGTGGAAATAACAGGTTTAACCAGATGTAGAGACATACCCCATCTGAAGCACTATGGAGCTATCGTTGTTGCAAGAGGGGTCGACTGATACTCGATAAGAAACTGGGCTGCTTCTTCAAGCTCACCATAAATGTGTGGACCGTTCTTTCTGCCAGACTATTTAATTGTGGATGGTATGGAGCTGTCTTCATGTGCCAAATGTCATTTGACTTTCGGAAATACTCAAATTCCCTGATTGTATACAACGTTACATTGTCTGTGACCAATACTCCTGGGAGTCACTGTATCGTGAATAATGCTCACAGCTTCGTATTCATCATCCCTGACTTTGCTAAATCAGCTTTATCAATGTCCAATCATTTTGAATGGGTGTTCACAATCACCAGTAAAATTGACATCAAGAATGGACCGTCACAATCAACACAAAAAACAGAATCCAGTGATTAACGGCTATTCCCATGATGGCCGGTCCACTGCCCGTTGGAATTTTTTGCCTTGACGGGACGCCAAGCATTGGTCACCAACCCAAAATGTCGGCATCCAACCTTAACGACCAGACATAATTTCCTGTTTGCATATTCATCTTGCAACCCCCTGGATGACCCTGGTGGAATTTATTATCTGCTGTCAACCTTTAATTGGAACAATGAGCCTTTCTCCAAATGACAATATGCCAATCTCTCAGGTGATCCGGACTCTCCAGCTCCACAAAGTTTGCAACCCTGGTTGTGACGGCCCCTCAGTTTACCACAATACCACCAGATATTTTAGTTTTGCTTGGACAACACGTTTTTGCGTCCACAGTCAGATATTTTGCCCCATGACTGGAATGGTATCCACGAAGATTAAAACCAGAATTGAATCTTCCATCAGAGGCATCACCAGTGGAGCATCTTCTAGTGGGAGGCCTCTCAATGCATCCACATTAGCCAATTGGTTCCGTGGACAGTGTTCTGAAAGTTCTGTGCTGAGAATAAGGTCCTACTGCTGAATTCTAACAGAAGCTCTCAGCGGCCATGCTTTGTCTACTTGAGTAGCACTAGCAAGGATTGTAATCTACTTCAGACATATTCCCATCCATAAAGGTACTGTTGGAACTTCTTCACACCACAGATGACCACCAAAACTCTCTGGGTATATTTGTGTTCGGCATCAGCTAAAATCCGGAGCATATCTCATTGGGCATTCATCTCGCTCGGCCCCCAGTGAGTCAAGGCTATCAGAATACCAAACGTAGAGACCTCTCCTAGGTTTTGAGCCACAGTGGGCCAACACATAAGATGACCATAGCTTTTTTTTTCATTTCACTAATGACTACTTCTTCGCTATGTGATCATTACCAAGGATGACCTTTTTCAATATCAGTTGGAAGGGCGACAAGGCGGAGGCCAGGTTACTGACAAATTTTGCATAATAGTGCACTAACTGAAGGGAAGACCTATGTTCTTGTACAGATGTGTGAGCCAGGGCTAAAATAACCTTCTAGACATTATTTTGCGAATGTTGTAATCCGGTTCTATCGACTGTAACCCGGTTTTGTCGATTTTGAAACACAAGTAGATTACTTGGGGTGCCTGGAATGCACACTATTCATTCCTAATTCTTATGCCCACATGGGAGAAACATTTAAATGCGATGTCCAAATTCTCCAAGTGTTTTTTTTGGTCTTCTCGGTTATTAACACGTCATGCAGTTAAGTGACAATTCGAAAAGAGAGCAGCCCGATGATACGCTGAATAGCCGTTATGGTCACAAGTCTAAACACTTATGGGTGTAAATTGTGGCCTAATTCTAAGTCTGCTTTTTCAGTCATAATTGCAGATGGTTCCTGTCCAGCTTTAAAAAAGACAGCCACCCCGCCAACTTTGTGTTCAAATCTTCTATGCGAGGGATTCATTATTTACCTAGCTACAAGAAGTGGTTTGCTACTTATTTAAAATGCCAACAACGGCGAACTGAGCCATCAGGCTTAACACCCATTATGATCAGCGCAGTCCATTCTGCAAACCACACTGGTTTGATTATTTGGTCACTCTCCAGACACCTGATTTCACGTGTACTTTTGCCGCAGTGCAAATGAACAGGGTGAGACTTGTCAAATTGAAGAAT
Organism: Chiloscyllium punctatum; assembly: GCF_047496795.1. Lineage (NCBI taxonomy): Eukaryota > Metazoa > Chordata > Chondrichthyes > Orectolobiformes > Hemiscylliidae > Chiloscyllium > Chiloscyllium punctatum. The sequence goes on from NC_092772.1 coordinate 34,679,544, forward strand.
TGCTTCCTAGTCAACATGTAAATTGGCTTGGGCGCCTTTGTTAGTCCAAAGACCTTACGTTAAAAAAAAAACTCTTCACTTCTCCACGAAGTCTTCATTAATGCATCCATTATCAATCGACATATATTGACTAATTTGCTAGAATATTTTTTAAATAATTCTATTCCAGTAGGCTTGGGCACGTGTATTTTAATACCAACAGTGGTAACCACAGCAACATCTTCTCATGGGCGACCGGGAACGAGTTCGGACAATGCTTGAAAAAGATTCCACAGTGCATTTTCTTATTCTGGCTGTGGTCTTGCTCAAAGTTAAGGGTTGGAGATCTAAGCAATCTTGTTAAAGACAGGTTCTACAAGCATTGATGCAGCTCAACCGGAATCAACCACCATGGGAACTGTGTGAACATTTAACAAAACATAATTTATTTCTTTTCGAAATTGAGCATCGCCAAACAACTTAATTGTTCCAACACATATATAGGGGGACTTTCTAGGGTGTGTACTGTCCCACATATTGACCTACACATTTTCAGACTCAAGTCAGGCCTTGTAGGACTACTTTGCTCTTTCAAATCCGCATATCAGCAGCAGCTACAATGGCTGGCCAGCACAGATTCTGAAGAACCTTTTAGCCAATAGCTGATGCTTGGCGTCTTTGTGCGTTTGTGCTGTGGGCTAGCCTAGACTCCCTCTGCTCTGGATATGTGCTTTGTGAGGCTTTGCAATTGTACACAATCATATGCTTTTCTCCAATCGAAGTTGGACAGGTGAGGGTGTCCACTGACAGTTGTTCATCTTGTCGATCCCATGCTGCACTTACTGAATTTTCTCATGAAAATCCCGTCCGAATGAGTCCTCATTGCTTTTCATACGCCACCATGTCTTTCCCTGAGATGTAGCGCATTCTTTTCAAATGTTGGGCTATTTGTTTGCCACTATCAGCGAATGAGTCAAGTTTGCCAAATAAACGCATGATACCATAAAATACTTACCCAACTCCAAGATGACTGTTATGAGTGAATGTTGTTCATGCATTTCTTGTTGTCTCTCTTCAACACTGAAAAAACTGTGCAAAGTCCGATATCCTGTCAAGACGTCACCTCTTATTTATAAGTGCACAGTAGATAAATTCACTATGGTATGTTGTTGATTGATTGCTGTAATCTGGAGGCAATGCATAACAGCTGCAACATTACCAATATACGGAATTCTTCCCTCAAATACGGACTAAGAATTTTAAAGTGATTTAGGAAATTGTAAAACATATTTTGACTGTGTTTTTTTTTTATCAATGTGTTTCATTTCTCAGATGCAATGAAATATCATGACAAGTTGACAGGCATTTTTGCTTGGATCAGATTTTAGAAACACATGGGTGGAGTTTTCACGTTTTAATCATGCTCATGTCACAAAGTGTTCTTTGTGCTGTACTCCGAAAAGAAACTGGAAATGTAAAGTCCTTATTTTCTGTTAAAGATTCAGAGGAAGGTACCTTGGTCCCTGGCTCAGACCTTATGCCAAACCCAAATTTCCCAGATGGCTGTTTCCCAAATGGCAACTGCATTTTTTTTTCTGGTAATATGTCAGCTAAGTCAGATAAGGATGATAATTTCCTTGTGTCAAGGGATTTGCTGCACCAACTGAACTTTTCCTGACGTATGATAATGGTCAGCTGTGGACTCTTACTTACAGGATCTTCTTTTTTTATTTCAAATTCTTCCATAGCTTGATTCTAAACTGCATCGCCAGAACATTTCCTTCGTCTCGGGATTAACATTTCAGCAACAATGTCAGGAGGCAGTCACCTGCCCTAAAGATTTCTAATTATTACGAATTTATGAATATATCACGACCTTAAAATAGTACGATTTGAGGGCTCTCAAAATAAGTATATAATTTTTAGAGATTTGAAACGTGATATTGCATCCGAATATTATTCTGGTGTGACAAAAACCTGGCATCATTTGCAACAACATTGTTAGATTATTGTAAACAATTTGATATTTCGTTGATTGTTCTACTAGCCAAATCCTCAGTCTAAAACATTTAAACGATGACTAACAAAGGGTCTGCATCAACTTTCAAAATCGCAGATTTGATTGTTCAAAGGCGAAGCAATAAAATTTTTCTACAGGATTTAAGCAATAATATAGAATTGTACAAAAGAGCCCCTGGAGAATGTAACTCCTGTTTCCTTTTTTATGCGCTGAAATGTCAATTGTTATCTATTTCAATCCACTTCCATGTTGCAGATAGACATGATAAATCTGGTATTAAATGAATAGTTCAGAAGAACTATTAGTTCAGTCGCCTGTGAATTAAATATAAAATAAGATTGAGCAAGTGTCGCATGTAATTTTTATCAAGTTGAAAGAACAGTGCACTGTGGGCAAGAGGCAAGTATGTTTTTTTTCTGCCATACTTTAAGTATAATTTTAATTGGCCTAGTTGAACGAGCAGAAATCAGCCCCATCATTTAATAACCATTAGACGTTGAGTAGAAAATGCAAGATATTGTTTGTAATTTTAAAAAATGAAACAAAACCTGAATTAGGACGTTACCATGACCTATATGTTAGCTACACGCACAGGTTCATTACCTTTCTTCAGCTTGCAAATTGCGTGTTGATGTTGATGGTCCATTATGTTACTTGAACATTTGTACTGGATCTAAATGACAATCGAAACTTTTTAGAATTTTGTTTTAAATACTTTTTTGTTTCATATTGTTTATTTTTACCTGATTCATTTTCTCTTGAATCGAGCTCTGTTGGTGGAAATGCATTTGAGATATTTCTCTTGTGGAATATTCAAAAACCAGCAGATATGTTCATCAAACTGGAAATTGGAATCAACATGAACTTATTGTTTCCATTGCCCATCCGAATCAAACTGACATAGTGGGATATACTGATTTCTGGGATCTTTAAATGATTTAAACATGTATGACATACTTTCAGAATGTGCGGAAAAGAGTATAGTGACAGATATGCAGTATTTGGAATGAATGTCTTGTTTCCGGGTTGTTGATGAAAACAGTTTTACTAAAACACATTGTATAATGTTCATTGCCAATTTGAATCATTTGGTCATTCTGCAGTTCAATTAAATTTCTTATTATCTCATTGCTTGTGAATGAGGAAACCAGAATTTTTTTTTCCCATCCCAGGAAAACAGAGAAGTACTCTATAATTCAAATTGGACTTGATCAAATGGTGTAGTTGGTGGGCTTTCAATAGAAACATTGCGATGCTTTCTGAGCATGTGATTTTGAGCGGATAAAATTTGCATGTAATCTTACATATTTTAAGTGTTATGTTGAGGCAGAAGACAAAAGAGTGCATAGTATCCAGCTTTGCTCAGTAAACCACAAAGTTACAAGAGTGAGAAGAGACCTTGACAGTCATTTGTGTGAGTCTTTCACTACTTACTGCATTTAAGCTGAAGATCTTGCAACTCTAAATAGCAATAACAAGAATAAAACGTGATGTATCAGGCGATTACTTGATATAATAAGCACAGCAATTGACTTCGTTCCTTTACTGCCAGACAAGGTAAATATATAATTGACAGGATGTCTTGGCAAAGAAGGAGCAGCTCGTTCTCTTTTTTATTGTTGCTTCATGTTTGGGGTATACTAGGGTATGACATATTTTATGTTGCAAATTCTCATGAAGTTCCGGCATACAACATTGTTATAGAAAGTCTAAGTTGATTTAATGACAATAATAACAAAAAATCACTTGTCGTTCATTTTCAATAATTCGAGACAAGAACATAATCAAATTGAAAATATTTAACCTGTATGCAAGATGCTCAAATGTTGATGCTGTAAACAGTTTCTGCGAGAATACGATGTAGCTGTACCTGCAGTAAACCTGAGGCCTTATCTGGAGACTGATCACCGGGATGGTCCGTTCCAAAGCAGTGCTTATGAACCTGCATGCAACCATGGCATGGTGGGCAATATTCCATTGACCTCCTGCCATGCATATCTTCCAAGAGTGAAGATTAAGGGAGTCAGGGACAGAATTACTTGTCGCAGGATCACACACCTCAGTTGCTTTGATATGCTGTTATAATCTGTACAAGGCGTTTGAGTTCACGTGGAGCACATTTCCCGTTGGTTTCCTAAATTATGATGTTGGTGAGAAACATCAAGTATTGTTTCTGAAAACCTTGCATTTATTTGAACCCGGTCAGGTCATGGCAATGAAAATATTTCTGTGAGGCAAACTGGATACAAGATAATCGCCGACAAAATGGTCATACTTTTGACTGCATGTGTGGCTCTGAGTTTCAACCTCAAAAGAAGTTAATCTGCCTGCCAACCCAGGTGTTAAAATCCTTCGATGATATGATAGACATTGAAATAGGAAACTGTCACGCAGCACCATATCTTATATTGCAAAGTTACAGATTTAACATAGCACAGGCTTCCTGTAGAAGAAATTACTGAATTCGTGACAAGTCTGCATAAATTGAGGTGATTCTGTGAGTAGAGTTTAGCAATTTTTGAAAAGTTAAGGGATTGCTTACCTTTCAGGATTGAAAATATCTGATCCAAAGAAAGCTACTGACTGACCTAGATCTGAACATCAAGAAAACTATAAAATTGTCGCCTTTATTTTACAGAATGATAGCAGATCAGGCTTCCAAAGTCAGTGGAGAAGTTAATCTTTGGTGAAACCCATACTGAAGAGCCACACCCCATTTGGATAATACTCGCAGCTCCTGTTTGTAGTCAATGTAGTGTTATTGGAGACAAAGGTAGCAATGTTAAATGATTAGATCAGTTGCTGATTCACAACACTGTGAGGGAGAACTTCCTCTCGAAAAACTGTCCACATCTAACAACGTTATTGAAACTTACGGAATGGAAATCACTCAGATGAAATGCTGAAACTACATCAAGACGTGACTTTGCAACTTAATCACTTGGAGAATGGTGAATTGTTAAAAGAAAACGAACTGCATTACTGCACAGAACATATACGCAGTTAAGATAAATAGTCACCCTTGAGACACGGAAGATGGCAGAGGTGTTGTTGAAACCCACTCAGAAACTCTAGTGAGGTGTTCTGCCTTTAAGGCTGAAGGCACTTTGGTTCGATTGCTCATTTACATTGGCGAATGGGTACGCTTTATTGGCCAACTCTATTGCCAATTATGCATTACAATGGACGGTCTAACTCACCTGAATGGTACTAAAAAGGTTAGGGCCTAAAGATTTTGGAAGGAACAGAATGCAGAAAATTCGCCCAGCTTGACAGCAAATCTCTAAAATCGTTCGTGACAGTTTGCATGATTTCATTGGCGAGGACACAAAACATTTCTAACAGGGTCTCAGGAGGACACATGGCTCCAGCATTTATGCAGTCCGAGAAGACCAACCCAAATATATCATGCACTGGCGTACATTTAAGCCGTACGTAAGAAAGAATAAACCAAATAGGAACTGACTGTAATTTAATGCATCGTATGATTGCGCCTGGAATGATGAGGCAGCCTACATATTCTAACACGAACCAGTTTACATCGGATGAATTAATGCCAACCAATCAAGATGATGTTAAACTTCATAGAGACGCCTCTGATACTGATGATCTGTTACGTCCGAATTGGGTTGATTGTATGACATGGGCCCTCAACTCTGGTCTACTTCTGTAGGTCAAAATTGTTTGTCTGATGATCTTTGCGCAATTCATTATGGTGCCAGAACTATTTCTGACTTACCTCTGAACACCTGGTGGCATCCCCACCTGCAGTTTGCTGGTTCAGAAAGATGGTGATCATTTCTTGATCTGTCAGGAGCATAATCCCAGCAACGACGTTCCTTGTGATCAGACGAAAAATACCTTGCGCCTGACTGACCTTCTGAGATACTCCAAATGTACGACATTGGGTTGAGTAAATACTAATACTATAAATATGCTTTAGTTATTGTTGACATCTTTTCGAAGTGTATTGAAACCTACCTGACTGCCCACACTCCTGCTAAGACTTTGATGAAGATGTTGCTTAAGGAAATTAATCCCCGCTTCAGTTTACCTGCGTGCATTAGCCGGACAGTGAAACGTACTTTGTGGGTTATATTAATGAATAACTCTGTTCCCAACTTTCTATTCATCAGCAACTGCATTTTGCTTACCGTCATCAGGCCTGCCGGCCTTGTTGAACGGTTTAACCAGACTCTGAAGACTAAATTTGCCAAATTAATGGCTTAGACTGGCCTTTCCTGGGTAAGCCACTCCCTGTGGCCTTATTCCAGATGCGATCCATGCCTGCGGGCCTGACACAACTCTCTCCAGCTGAGATTATCCACTGTCACCCGCTCTGTACTCCTTGAAATAATTCGAAATCCTGCTCAGTCCGCTTCTACCACATGACAGAAGAAATGATTGGTTATGTTCTTTCTCTAACTAACGTGATGTGTGCCTTTCACTCCCAGGTGTGCGTGGCCTTAGACGGTGTTCCCTTCTTTCTGCCTCGTCACGGGTGGAGCCTAGTTCGTTTGTGCCAGTCAAGAACTGGATTCACAAGGGTCTCCAATCTCGTTTGGATGGCCCCTTTCAGTTTTTACTTACCATCCCTACGGCCGTCAAAATCGCTGTTCGCTCAGCTTGGGTCCACCTGCACCATTCCAAATTGATTGGCCACGTAAAACATAAAGGGGGAGAGGAGCAGAGAATAATGGAATCCTGGGAAACAGAGATCGTGTCCATTTAGGTTTTTGTATTTTGTAGTTGTCAGTTAATGGTATCCTTGATACAGCTACTTAAACTAAGAGGAAAACCATGTGAGGGATCGCTTACTTACTGACCTACTTGACCACATGCAACATTCTGATGGGGAAAGCCACCAAGCATTCAAAAGATCCAGAATAAGTGGAGATTATCAACCACGTATGCCAAAAAGATGTAATTGAGTGCATCGGACAGAGGCTTTTGAAGTGTAGAGTGTGACCACGATTGATTATTGCAATGGACTCTTACATCAAGCAGACCGCATGGCCCATCTGGATAGTAGACGTTATTGGAAATCACCAGATCGGCACCGAACGTGCATTTTTGATTTTACTTGCAGATGTAAGCCTCTAGAGGACGAAAGTTAACAACCCATTAGTATGGTAAACATGTTAAGGAGGCCCTGGGACGCCATCCCTTTTTGCAGGATGGATCTACTCGAAAAAAGAGAAGCCTAATAGGGTAAACTCCTCAATCCACAAAAGACTTATTTATACAGCCTAACAGAACACTCTTCACTTAGAGTCAGTAGAATGTTACTCCTCCCCGTTGATAGATGACTTGCTTTCCCCGTCCCCAGTCCCTGATCCCATTCTATTTGTTAGACTTCCTACTTCCGACCCTCCAAAGAGAGATATTTCTTTGCAGTGGCGTATATCACTCCTACCACCTCTTTTCTGGCGCATTTTAACTCTTCTGTAAGATCGAATGAGAACTGCTGTAATGGAACTGGCTATGGGTGTGCAATTGTTTATGTTCCACATAACATCTCCTGCTTATCAGAGACTTGTCTTGTCCACTCCTGTAAGACAAAGTGGCATTAAATCTCCGGCCGGTGTACACAAATAGCCGCCATTCCTTCGGCTGGGGGACAACGCACCTTATGCGGCATTAGTAATTATACCCATCTCTCTGTAGGATCTGAAAGGAACCCTTCGCTTGTGCATTTATAAGTCTTTTCTATTTCCAGAATCTGATACTGTCGCCAAGACCATGTATGATAGAGCTCAGAGGGAGCCTAATGGGAACAGAATTTCGGGTTGTCTACCATACATTGCAAACGCTCAACAGTCATTTTGCCCATTTCGTATGGTGCTCAAACAACACCGCTTGTAAAGTGTCGGCCATGTACTCCTGTAGACCTGGCCAGAACTCCTGCTGAAACATTTTAATAAGCTATTTTAACAAACTTTCCCGCATATACACCAAACCAAGCTCTTACTTATTCAGCCAAGGTAAAGCTAACATTTTCTTTGTTCTTGGTGGCAAAGATGTTCCCCATAAGGTCGCTATCAGAACCCTTGTTCCAACGACAGGACCTTGTCCTGGTCAGTAGACAGGTTTATGTAACCTTCATCTGAAGAGAATGCAATGGTCGGTCTCAGTTGACTTTTGCGCTAAGGATCTGAAGTGACTGCGTGACAATGGAGAGCACTTGATAGGCTGTCGAATCCTGAGTACCATGAGTTTGGGAGAATTGGCAGGGGTACCTTAATAGTCTCATCTGCGGCCTGACCATTCGAATCAATAAGACAAAAGAGGCTCGGAAACAGATTACACAGGGGTTATCAGATCTGTGTCTTGAGTCGATGAAGAATCACTATATCTTAGATTATATACTAACCTGCGAAGACGGTATCTATACAACTGTCCAAGTCAAATGCATTATGGGCATTTCTGATCACAATGGCAATATAACTAAGATGCAATACAAGATTCAGGTGTACCTTGACGGAATGACTGAAGGGATCAGTTGGGGAGACTGGGGATCGGGCTCTTGGTACAATTAACTTATCTATTCAGATATGTATATCGGAATGATTCTCCTCTGTCTGCTTGTTGTTATTGCTATTGTTAAGTGTTTAATTGTTAGACTTACGAGTTCCCTCAGTGATTCGTCCCAAAAGATGTTCCTTTTGCAATCTATTGGCTCACCCGCATGTGTTGATTGCAATAATCAATATGACCAGGTGAGCTGCGAATATGGTTTTGTTTCTCTAGACGACGTTGATGGCTGACGTGCCTTGAAGGGCATACATTTGGAATAGCCTTCCCTTTTACTAATCGCAGTACGATCAAAGCAGGGATTAAAGATGTGGCCACCTGGGAGGTGGGACAAAATGGCAGCAAGATCTGCACAAAATGGCTTCTGCATTGTTAAATTGCAGTGAACTGGATAGAAACAAGAAACCACAGACTGATACAGATCCGATAAATTGCAGAATTAAATTTTTAACCCAACCACAAGGCAGGACAAGTACGATTCCAAGAACAGGTTGTTTTCAAGAAATTTTGAAATGCTTAGGTGAAAGTGCACTAGGCTTTTGCGTGAGTTGATTGACTGCTACTATGTGGTCATGCGCCATGTCTTTCTATGAACAATGTATATAAACCCGATGCAATCTCTGTAAGTCGTCGGAATCTTTTGGTGCTCTAGCAGTACTCATACTTCTGGATGGATCAAAGTCAACTGACATGGCCGTGTCGAAAAACAAGCAATTTCTTGTGAGATTGACGAAGAGTTGTTAGCAGCTGTGTTTATTGACCGATCACGGAACTAATAGATTCACTTCCCCCTCCCCCCCGCCGGCGGTCCAGATCTTCAGGTTGACAGCGGGAAGATTTAATTGAGACCTAGAGGCAACGTTTTGACGCGGCTTGTCATGAATTAATGGAATGTACTGCCAGATTAAGCTTGGAAGGATGGTATTACTACACCGTTTTTAATGGCATCTTTATTGGTCAGCAAATAGGACCTTTTTAGACAGATAATGACCAACTGCTGGCTAATGGGACTAGATTAATTCAGGATATCTGGTCGGCATTTATGATTTGCACTGAAGGGTCTTTTGTTGTGGTTCTGTTCGCCGAGCTGGGAATTTGTGTTGAGACGTTTCATCCCCTGTCCATATTACATCCTCAGTGCTTGGGAACCTCCTGTGAAGGGCTTCTGTGATCTTTCCTCCGGCATTTGTAGTGCTTTGAATCTTCCACTTCCGGTTGTCAGTTCCAGCTGTCTATTGCAGTGATCGGTATATTGGGTCCAGGTCGATGTGCTTATTGATTGAATCTGCGGATGAGTGCCATGCCTCTAGGAATTCCCTGCCTGTTCTCTGTTTGGCTTATCCTATAATAGTAGAGTTGTCCCAGCTGTATTCATGTTGCTTGTCATCTGCGTGTGTGGCTACTAAGGATAACTGGTCGTGGCATATCGTGCCGACTTGGTGTTCATGGATGCGGATCATTAGCTGTCTTCCTGTTAGTCCTATGCAATGTTTTGTGCAGTCCTTGCATGGGATTTTGTACACTACATTGGTTTTGCTCATTCTGGGTATTGGGTATTTCGTTCTGGTGAGTTCTTGTCTGAGAGTGGCTGTTGGTTTGTGTGCTGTTATGAGTCCTAGTGGTCGCAGTAGTGTGGCTGTCAGTTTGGAAATGCTCTTGATGTATGGTAGCATGGCTAGCCCTTTGGGTTGCGGCATGTCCTCATTCCGTTGTCTTTCCCTTAGGCATCTGTTGATGAAATTGCACGAGTATCCGTTTTTAGCAAACACATTGTATAGGTGTTCTTCTTCCTCTTTTTGCAGTTCTGGTGTGCTGCAGTGTGTTGTGGCCCTTTTCAATAGTGTCTTGATGCAACATCTTTTATGTGTGTTGTGGTGGTTGCTTTCGTAGTTTAGGACTTGGTCTGTGTGTGCGGCTTTCCTGTATTAATTTGTGGTGAATTCATCGTGAGGTTTTCTCTATACCATCACGTCTAGGAATGGGATTTGGTTGTCCTTTTCTTCCTCTCTAGTGAATCGGATTCCTGTGAGTGTGGCGTTGATCATTCGGTGTGTTCTCTATTTCATTATTTTTAATGATTACAAAGTTGTCATCCACATATCTGACCCAGAGTTTGGGTTGAATTTGCGGTGAGACTGTTTGTTGTAATCTTTGCATTACCGCTTCTGCTATGAGTCCAGAGATGGCTGAGCCCATGGGTGTGCCGTTGATTTGTTCATATATTTGGTTGTTGAATGTGAAGTGTGTTGTACTCAAACTTCTAGACTTGTGCCTCACAACACACTTCACGTTCAACAACCAAATATATGAACAAATCAACGGCACAATTCAAAAGGGCCACAACACACTGCAGTACACCAGAACTGCAAATCGAGAAAGAACACCTATACAATGTATTTACGAAAAACGGATACCCACGCAATTCCATCAATAGATGCCTAAGGGAAAGACAACGGAACGAGGACATGCCGCAACCCAAAGGACTCGACACACGACCATACATCAAGAGCATTTCCGAACTGACAGCCAGACTACTGCGGCCACTAGGACTTATAGCAGCACACAAACCAACGGCCACTCTCAGACAACAACTCACCAGAATGATAGACCCAATCCCCAGCATGAGTAAAACTAACGTGGCGTACAAAATCCCATGCAAGGAAAGAACAAAACACTACATAGGACAAACAGGAATACAGCTAATGATCCGCATTCATGAACACCAAGTAGCCACAAAAAGACACGACCAGCTATCCTGAGTAGCCACACACGCAGATGACAAGCAACATGGATTCAACTGGGACATCACTACTATTATAGGACAAAGCAAACAGAGAACAGCCTGGGAATTCCTAGAGGCATGACACTCATCCACACATTCAATCAATAAACACATCGACCTGCACCCAATATACCGACCATTGCAATGGACAGCTGGAACCTACAACCAGAAGTGGCAGATTCAAACCACTACAAATTCCAGAGGAAAGATCACAGAAGCCCTTCACAGGAGGCTACCAAGCACTGAGGATGACATATAAACTGTGGACGAAACGTCTTCAACACAAATTCCCAGCTCGGCCAACAGAACCAGAACAATGAGCACCTGAGCTACAAATCTTCTCCCAAAGTTTGAAGGGTCTGTTTCTGTGCTCTAAATCTCTATGATTCTATAACCTTTATCGTTACCCACTTGCACACATAGACAGAGGTGATTTCATGTACATACCATTTTCCTTGTTGCTTAGCCGCTGTTCTGTGCAAGCCAGAAAAAAATACATAGATATTTGTTACGAATATTAGTTTCGACATCGTTATGGACCTGGACAGACCCATCAAAAATTTTCAAAAATGCAGCCCACACCTTAATTTTAATATTTGTTTTTAGCAGGCGAATAATAGCTGGGAACCGTGAGATGCTGTTGGGGATTCAAAAAAGCAGTTCCATGCTGATACTCTCCCTCTGGCATCTATCCTGTCAGAAACTATATTTGACGTCTTTTCGTATTTGCCAAGTGGGTGTCAATGAGAGTCTTGCAGTTATTTGTAACAGCCTAATTACGTTACGAGAGTGTCGACTTGATTTCAACGTGAATAATGTTATTTTATATTCTGCTGTCTTTAATTCTTCCATTAAGAAATTCTGTTTTCCTGTATACAAACATGGTCACTGGTAACTGCATTTGTTTAGCCAACTTTTCAACTGAGATTGAAAAGGCTTCCATATCCTTCTCATAAAATTTAGGCAATGCTTGGATATAGTTAAACAGATTCTCACCTGGCCTATGGCTGCGATGAGATTGCTCATCATCTTTCTCTTCCTGAATGAGCTTACGTTCAGCCTTCATGCCCATCCTTTAAAGCTTACGTTTCTGTCTAAGTATCAATTTCTGGAAATCAAAAGCCCTCTCTGTCGTCCTTTCCCTATCTACTCTTCTCTCTCTTCTCTCTCTTTTTCTGAAGAAAAAACTATTTGTTGTTTTTCTTCCTCGGTTTTTAATCGAATATCAAGCTGTTTCATTTTTTGACCTTTTTCTTTGTCTTTTGCCTCGACCTCAAACTGCTTCAATTTAAATTTTATATTAGCCATCTCGCAAAATTCTGATGGCATTTCCAGAAAATTCAAATGCTGAGTTAGTGCTTTAATTCTGTATTAGTTGCTTATGGAAGGAGGCAGCTCCAACCCCAGCTTGTCTGCTAATTTCACCACTTGGCCTTAAAATACTCGAAGTCACTTCTTCCCCACCCTCCCACAGAAAACACTTACTGACTCAAAGAGCCATTGATCTCCCAAGTACTGTTTACACCAACCAAAATCAACGTGCAGAAAAAAAAGACACCGACACTTGCTACTTGTATCCTTTCATTCCAACGACCTTAATTCCAATTTGGAACCACAGAACGTATACCATAAATAGTCTTCAATGCATTAGTGATCAAGGCAGACTCCCTCAACCCATTTCAAGAAAGTAACCGCTACCCTACCTTTCCTCGTTGTTTTAAACAAGTGCACAGTCGATATTCCAGGAGTGATGCAGCTGTCAAACTTAGGTTTAACTCATACAATTTATTTTCAGGATAATCAAATGAAATACAATCAAAAGAGAACTGAATTTAAATGAACTTTACCTATCATAAAAAAAAAGACAGCTTACTCCAATTTATCGATGCTTGTTCAAATCCTTGCAGCAATCCCAATAAACATTGGACAAAAAATGGAACATTCAACTCATTTTCTTACAGAAGCGGTGTCAGATTCAGCAAGGAGTCCATTCTTCCATGTAGCTGTTGATTTTACTAGATACGACAAAACTGATTGTTTGCCAAAACCCAAATCAAAACGTGTGTCGAGCTGAACTATTTGATTCGGCTATTCCCCTTCCATTGTACAGATATTATTTAACGACAACGTTTTTGACTGAGGTGGCATCTGTTAGCTCTACTCAAAGGCCCTCAAAACCTTCAAATCTCGACTTCTGGGAGCGTCAGTGTTAACCAACCTCTAAATACAAAATCAAGGACAACTCAAATTTGTTGAAGAGACGGCATCATCACAATGTGATATTAATAATATCTTGGGTGAAGGGAAAGGCATGAAATTAAGTTAATTGCTTGCAATTCCTGCCAAAGTAAAGCAATATCTCCATGATCCAATAATAATCATCCTGAAATTACACACAAACACAGCACATATTCAATGCAATTTCAGCTATCTTTTGTAGTTCTGTTGGCCGAGCTGGGAATTTGTGTTGCAGACGAATCGTCCCCTGTCAAGGTGACATCCTCAGTGCTTGGGAGCCTCCTGTGAAGCGCTTCTGTGATCTTTCCTTCGGCATTTGTAATGGTTTGAATCTGCCTTTCTGGTTGTCCACCGTAAGCAGCAGATTCAAACCACTACAAATGCCGGAGGAAAAATCACAGAAGCGCTTCACAGGAGGCTCCCAAGCACTGAGGATGTCACCTAGACAGGGGCCGAAACGTCTGCAACACAAATTCCCAGCTCGGCGAACAGAACCACAACAACGAGCACACGAGCTACAAATCTTCTCACAAACTTTGAATTTTGGCTATCATTTAATTGAAATGTGTTAACAACTGTTGATATGACATTCCAGTACATTCTTGTCTAAACCACCCGGAATCATTTTATATATCGCCTTACAAAAAAAAACAAATCCGTCTATATCGATTTCATTGAAGAAAAGTTCTCAGTTCGATCAACATGTGGATACACCTCAAGGATGAGCAAACTCGTCTGACAGAATGTGAATAATTTACCAAATATGCTTATGTAAAATGAAGTAGAACAGTGTTAGTCTACGAAAATGGGAGATACGAGTGATCAACTTACAAGGGTCTTACAAGAAGATTCAAAATAATTATCACATACACACCCAGAGACTATGAAATAGCAGAACTTTTATACTCACCACAACGCTCCAGAGCACCTTTGACATTTTCCAGTTCTACAATATATTGTCAAGATCTTCAATAGACTGGTTATTATCTTGCATACATCGATCTATCATGTTTTATTCATGATTTAACAGATTTTTGTTCGTCCAAAGCATTTCCCTGGGACCTAATATTATATTTATTTGATTGTGTATATCACATTTTCTTCACCAATCTCCCTTCTTAACTTTTTATTACTTTAAATTTAGCCAGCGATTACCCGACGATAAATATATGGATTGTTTTGATGTAACGATATTTGCACTGCTTCTGCACGCATTCTATTTGTTAAAGAGACATAACGGCATGCACATTGTTTCACAAAACGTGTCTAGATTGAATATTTTGTCCAATGTTGGCGCTTGGTTGGCAAGTAGTAACAATACGAATTCAATTCGAATCTCCCGTGGGAATCATTTATGTAGGCTGAAGATAATCGCGTTTCAGAATAAAACAGGCAAAATATTTAAAAAAGTGTGTCGTCCTTTGCAGTTCATACCTCTTGATAGTTGTTTGATATCTTGGCCTGGAGAAATAAGCATGACTTCATCTATCAGTTTTATTCTGGCAGATATCATACAGAGGGAAATACCCAAGTGCAAAACAACGTTTTTCACAAATGCTGAAATACTTTTTACAATTGCACGCTTTGTATCTGCTGGGAAGATAAATTCCAAAATGTCGACGTGGACAGGTTACAATTTTTTTCCCAGTGTACAACAGATAACAGAGGTCATGAAAAAACATTTCATGCTTTTGGAGAAATACAAAAATAAACACTGGGGAGGCAAATGGATAAGAAGCATGGATTTGGCTGGAGGATAAAGTATGTTTCTTGGACATGTATGGAAGTTACGAGCTTTAACCTAGGAGAATGTGAGGACTACAGAGATCAGAGGATCAGAGGAGATCAGAGTTGAACAGTGTGATGCAGGAGAAGCACAGCTGGTCAGGCAGCATCTGAGGAGTAGGAAAATCGATGTTGCGAGCATAAGCGCTTCCTCCAGGCGTCGGTGGATAAGTGTCAGTGGTGGAAGTGGACCAGGACCTTCAAGACTTTGACACAGTGCGAGGAGGATTTAAAGTGTTCGAGGAGGAGTTAAAGTGGGGTTGTTTGGTGAGTATGTCCCAAAGATGTTCTATGGTATGCCTTGTAAATTGGCATCCTGTATCCCCATTGTACAGGAGACCGCAACGAGAGTAATGGACACAGTAGATAATGTGGAAGTACAGGTAAATCTGTGTTCATGTTCGGTGGGGGAGGAGCAGGCTCAGATGATTGGTCGACAGAGCAGTCATGTTTCTGAACTTTGGCTACAAGGGAGAATCAGGCCGTGCAGGATTCCCAGACTTTGAGGTTGGACTTTGTTGGTTGACAACTGTCTGATGTGACAAAGTTGTGCATGTTCTGTGAGATGATTGTTTGGTGATGGGAGGTGAGGTCTTGATCGAGGAGGTGTCCACGAGTTGGCACTTGCCTGCAGCGGGGAGAGATTGGTGTGCCAAACTATACCTGCACCCCTCCTTGTCAGCTGGTTAGTTAGCGAGGTTGAGGTCGGAGCATAGAAAGTGTATGGCTGCATCTTGCGAGGGTGAGAGGTTTGGAGAGGGTGTGTGGGCTGGACAGGTTGAGGTGATCAATGTCACAGCTGCAGTAAAATATGAAGTGATTGAGGACGGGTAACAGACCAGCATGAGGTGTCCAAGTGATTGGAGTGTGTTTGGAGTGTGTTGGAGGCGGGAGAAGGGATCGACGGAGGGTGGGAAGGAGTTCTGCTTGAAAGAGTAAGAACAGAGGCAGAGGTGGTGAAACAAATATCAATGTCGCAACATCTGCTCAATTCATTGATCTGGGAGCGTAGGTGGGGGGAGTAGTGACTTTTACTGAGGACTAATCATTCATCATCGTTGAGGTGGAGGTCAGGGGGAGTTGGTAAAATTATGATCGGCCTGCGAACGAAGTCACAGTCTCACCCAGGGGCTTAGTTGGGGGTGGGGTGGAGACTCTCTCTGCAGGGCCAATATTTATGGAATCTGTTCCCTCCATGCATTGTTCCGAGGCTTGGATTTTTTGGAATGTGCTTGGTTTTGGCATTTCGTTTCTCCATATCCATGTTAACCTGGCAATATTACCATGATCTGATCTCCCAAGGAGGCTGCCACATATTGTGTTCTTCATGTCAACACGCTCCCATTTTCACCCCGGTTCTTCATTCTTCCACGCTCTAACTCCATCTATGTTCCTATCAAGGATGTACAGATCCAACTGTTCGCACCTGCCATTGATATCAAAATGAGCTACAATTTATTACTGCATTTCCGAAAGACATTTAAGAAACAGATGGCACAATTGCAAAATACATGTTTTAATTACTATATTGCATGAGCTTTGGGAATGTGTATGAACATCATAACTGATGCATTTATCAAATAATTACATATGGTTTTTGCCTTTCTGGATACTTGCATTTTGGAACTTAATATGAAAGGAATGTTTTCATGTCAGAAAAGCCATGCTACGGACGACTGAAGGTCTGAAGTGCAGAGAGCTGTGATTGGGAAAATACAGAATAACAAAATAAAACTAATTTTGCGCGTCAAATATGACATAATCAGGTCACATAGAAAACAGATGAAAATTGAAGAGTTATCTCCAGTGCTCCACACGTTGGATCTTTTAATTCAGAGTGGATAATTCAACATTGCCTTTTTCAAGTTACCGTTTGATGTTTTAAATAGCAGTATGAAATTCATATTAATTGAATGGAATTGAATTGAATTAATCGTCACGTGTACTGAGGCACATGAAAAGTTTTGTCTTGCGAGCAATACAGGCAGATCACAGAGTTAAGTAGCATAGATAAGTGAATAATAAGTAAACAGCGGGAAAAAAAAACAAAAACACAGGTACAGGTCAATGTTAAGGATTTGTGGATCCATTCGTTATTCTAACAACAGTACGGTAGAAACTGTTTTGAAACCGGCTGGTGCAAGTATGCAGGCTTCTGTACTTTCTCCCTGATGGTTATAGAAAAGAAGCATTGCCAGGGTGGGATAGATCTTTGAGAATGCTGGCGGCATTTCATTGAAAGCGGCCCTGGTAGATGAATTCTATAGATGGGAAGTTGGACTTTGAGATTGTCTGGGCCGAGATCACCACTCTCTTTAAACATAACCGAATATGAATAGTACAACTTCCATGCTAGGTATTGATGCATCCAGATAGAATGCTCTCGATGGCACACCTATAAATGTTGCGAAGGGTATTCGCCATCATGCCAAATTTCCTCAGTGCCTGATGAAGAAGAGATATTGTTGGCCTTCTTAACCATGGATCAGCAATGGGTACCAGCATGGCAGACGAGTTGCTTAAAATTCCATAAATGGTGCTAATGAGCTCATTGCGATGGAAACTTAATGAATACATAGATTATAGCAGTTTCTAATTGTTTGCAGTTAAGCAATTGATCATAACTTGATTCTTCTAAATCCTTAGAATTACCCATAGTGAGGAGCACCATCTCAATCATTGCATAAATCATCTGCGATCAGGACATTCAGACAAGGTCATTGCGACTATAAATCTATTTGTTTTCGTTTGTGGTTGAAAGCTACTAATCATTGAAAACATGGACATCAAGGGTTAAATAAATTGAAAACTGATGTGCTTCATATCAGGCATAACATATTGCTTTTCTGGTGTGTTATCGTATCAATGATTAAAAAAGCGCCTAATAACTGGCAGTGTAGAAAATCGCTTATGGCTTCACAATAGTTCATACACACCTGACTCTATTGGACCTTCACGAAGAGCTTTTTCTTCTGTGAAATAAACATAAGACAACAAGTTTGAGTTAGCTACCTTCTTCATTTCAGAGTGCTAGCAAGTTCAGCGGGCTTGTTTTAATAGTCGTGCCTTGATATTTATCGAAACTTTTTTTTGCATCATAAAGTATGGTTGCCAGCTTCCCTATTTGAACATTAACTGTTCTGCGGCAAAATCAAACTCATTTATTCATAGATAAAAAAGAAATTCCGCCCATGGTCGTTCTGTGAATGCAGATTTAGTGCAAATTGAACACTGGATATCTATTGTGGAAAACTTATTATCCGTAATAAATCTGTGGGGTTATGTGGGACGTCAGCTGTAGCAACCACTGGAAGACTGGAACGAGAGAATGCCCAATATCTTGGAGCAACAGATGAACTAAGAGAAATGAAAATATGAAAAGTGACAGAGAACGGATTGCTGGAGGTGCTGGGTATTAAAATAAAACAATAGTGGCTTCAACGGAAGGATACATCAGTTGTGCATTACACACTAAGTTGGAATCAAGCTGATGCAAACAAAAAGCGTCAGCTTGCACAAAAAATTCATACTAATTCCACAGTATATTTGAACATGCTCATTCCATAGAACTGCAATCGTGTTCCTTTCATTATCTCTAATCATTGTTACTTGTGAAAAAGGTCCCCCAGTTTGATGTCGTGATTAGGGATATTTAACTTCTAATAATGTCTTCTATATAATTCCCAATATGCGAGCGAATTCAGCACCTGTAACTTTTACAATAATGCACTGTAGATAGCATAAGACAACATTAATTATTTGGTACATTTTAGTATGCAAGCAAAACAAAAAAAAAGCATTGGCTACAATACTTTGTTTTTTCCTTCTTCTTTAATATCTTATGAAGATTTTACCTTTAAGAGAGTTAAAAACTAACAGAACGTCATGACAGTACCAGGTGTACTGATTAAGGAAATAATGTCACACTTGATTGATTGCTAGTTTGGCTGGAATGACTGGAAATGGCAAAATATATTCGAATTAGGCCAGTCAGCTTAAATTAAAAACTCGAAAAATACAAAACTACAATCAAGTTTGAATTGAGTATATTGAAATTCTAAAAAAAAAGCAATTACACTATCTGATGTTTTGGGGTATAAGACCAGGGAAAGTTTAACAATTGGGAGGAGAACTGTCAAACCAACGACATCTGCAGACTGCTTGGAGAATAGCCCTCTTCGATGTACCTTTATTAATCATTAACCTGTGAAGCAGAAATCACTAACAACTGGCCTTCATCAGTCAGGGCATTGGGTATCACAGCTGGGAATGTATGTTGCAGTTATACACACGACATCGGTGAGACCACAGTTGTAATATTGGGTTCAGATCTTGTCACCTTGCTACAGGAAGGATGTTAGTAAACTGGAATGAGTGCAGAAGACATTTACACGGATGTAACAAGGACACAATGAACTGAGTTATTGGGAGATTTTGGACAAACAGGAGCTTATTTTTCTTTAGAGTGCAGGAGAGTGAGGGAGATCTTATACACGGACATATCGTCATAAGAGACATGGACAGGGCGAATGCAATCATGCCTTTTCCTATGGTTGTGGAGTCGAGGACGAGATAGCATCAATTTAATTTTAGAGGGGGAAAAGTAAATTGAACTCGAGTGTCAAACTTTTTTACAGGAAGGGTTGTATACATGGACAATGGTCTGCTTGCAGAAGTTGCTGAGACGAGTACATTGAGAGAATTTCAAAAGCATTTGGACAAATACATGGATATGAATGTTCAGAAGTAAATGGGCCAAGTACAAGGAAGTCGGGTTAGCGATGATGGATGTTTTGGTTTGTGTGGGCCAGTTTGAATAAAAGAATTGGCCGCGGCACTGTCCGTTTCTCCCACTCAATGCCTCGTATGACATGTATGCATACAACATAAAATATCCATGCATTGACTTTGCATAAACTTAATTGTTACAGGTTATTTCATTCCTTGTTGTCTACCACATGTAATAGGATTTCTATCGACTAAGTTCTAAGTTCACTGAGCTAGGACAATTAGACAAGCTAACTAAGTAAGGCAAACATAATGAAGTTTATCATTTGTAAGACTTACTCAATTCTCGAATTTTCTCTTGCAAGCTTTCTATTGCTGGAATGTGAAGTAACATCATTCAGACTCATTCATAGAATCATCGGGTATAAGTAAGCACCCAAATTGAAAGAAAGATTTAATTTCATGACGAAAAGTTTTGATTAGTTGTAATGATGCATCCACGAATCAATGTTGTTGAAACTGAATGGAGTATATCCCAGTGTAAGCGGAAAGCAAATTTAGTTTTAGTTGAATTTAAGTAGGACATTGCCAAGAATGCACAAAAGTAGAAAGTACGGCTTCATTAACCTTCACCGAATTTCTATAAATTACTGAATCCAGTCCACCTTCCTGGACTGCTCCTCATGAATGCTGATTTATGAAATTAACAATAATCTGTCTTATTCTCCATAATTAAAATCAATCAGTGACTATACACAACGCCCAGCTTTGTGCTACTCAAAATAAATCAATTAAAATCATAACATCCGACCCAAATGTGAACAATACCTCTTCATGTCTTGTCGTCTGTTGTTATGAGATCTACCTTTTACCAGTTACATTGGTAATTCCCTCGCAGATTTCGATATAGCACACTGTGACAAAATAGTTTCGTCTAAATTTCAAAAATGTATGCGGCATGTTTATAATCAGCTCACTACTGCATAAAGCTCATGTTAACTGAGTTAAAGTGGTGTTCATTTGTTGTACCATCTTCAGTACAATCTCATCCTCCCACTTTTATACGTACTAAAAATTGTAAAAAAACTCCCAGTCTTATACATCCTATAATTGGTCTTCTGCATCGAATAACCACTCTGCAACTTTGTGCATATTGCTTCTCATCCACATTTTATTAATCTGCAAAGCAGCATCTTCGTTGCACAAAAAATGCATATTGATATCTCTTTTCTACCGTCACTTGTAAACATTAGCCTTTAACTAATTGAGTGAAGTACATTAATTGTGTACCAATTTTGATCATAAACAATGTCAAGAATTTTGCACAACATCTATACTATTTAATGATTAAATATATAACCGTTTCTTCTGACGGTGTCTTTTGTGGTGTTGAGTCTACAGAAGCAAGCCATAGCTACGTTTGTGACCATGTCTAGTTTGAAATGTATTTCTGAAGAAGAAAACATCAAAACACGTAACTGCTCCTCTGTGAGTGCATACGAAAATAAATTTGACATCTTATTTCCACACAGCTATAATTCTTTCGATATACTCGTATAAATCAAATCTGTCAGAGAAATTGCAACTGTTAGGAAGGAAGACGTGCAACCCTTATCATGTGCAGCATCTACACAAATGTCTGACAGAAAATCTAATGTCTAGAATGGAAATTAATCAACGATACCAAAAATGTTGTTCATTGCTGCACAATACAGAAAATTGTTTCTAATTGTTGTCATTGTCCAATAGCAATTATGTCCTAACAGTAGCAATCAAATGAAAGTATGTGGTTATACATCGACTGAAATGTGGACAGTTAGGTAACATTCTTTGAGAATTACAATTTTATAATTTTGAGTTTCTCCAATTTTTCACTAAGTCATGAGCTTTAGCTGCATGCCTTCAGAGACAAAATGAGGTAAACATATATTTTATTTTTCAACTTTATAGTGAAAACTAATGATTGAAATGAAATAATATATTGTACCTGCATTTTTGTCATCCAAATTATTTTCTGTGCAATTGCAAAACGAGCAGTATTTATTGACCTGAGTAAATGCATGGTAAGAATATTCATGAACATTGCAAATAAATATGTGTTTTTAAAGGTGCAATGTATATTATAACTCTCTAATTCAACTGTGCTGGTGTCATTGTGTTGGGAATCCTGGGTAACCAACTAAAGACATGGTTAATTTAGAAGCAAGCCACCTATGTGACAGATTTAAATCAATCATGTCTTACGTTATACAGCATCCCAACACATCCACCCCAACACTCAACAATCAGCGGAGTCCGACATTGGGAACCTCTCGTTCTGAACGAACAACATTCAGAAAGCTCATAGCAAATTATTTTCATTATTGACAAAGTTAAATTCTCACAGAGCATAAAATCGCTGTTCTGTGACAGAAAAGTACTTCCAGCTGAGTTTACATTGAATCTTTTTTTTGTTCTTCAGCATCTCCTAATTCTCTTAAAGCAATAGATCTTTTAAAAAGAAAACTGTGTTTTGCTGGGCTTTCTTGCAGTATTCTAATTGGAAAGATTTTGTTAACTACTATTTCTTCAGAGAAACGCGTTGAAAATAAAAACCTCTTTCACTGTCAAAACCAGATTCTCATAATAATGAAGCAAATTGATTGGAGAACCGTTGGCCCTTGCTTGATGACATATGCCAGCTTCTTCTTCATTCCGCTCTGAATTTCACAGTAACGATTACAATCGACAGACATATAATTGATCTTTCGAAATGATAGAGTTTAAACATGTCATGATAGGCTATTGCAACTATGATTTCGCAAAGCACAAAGCATTGCTGATGTACGTTATGACAAAATTCCTTCATTGGCGTCTGTGGAACGTCGGTAATAATACATACACGGTCAAAGAGATTTTAAAGTTCACGATCCACGCGTCACTCATATATGTATTCGCATCAAAACTAATATCAACGCTGTGTCACTGGTAAAAGCACAGTAACTTTCTGGGGCAAAGAAAAAGCGCAGATAGAAATGATGCAATAATTTTGTTGTGAATGTAAGGGCGTGTACTGGAATTTACTAATTGTATAAGTCAAATTGATGTCCTTACATGATTTTGCCGACATATGACTCTCAACACGAACTGATTTAATACACACATGTGCTTGCTAAGTAACTGCCAACTAGACAGTTAGAAATGGCATTAAATTCTTGTCCAGCCAACGACGTCTATATCACATTAATGTTGTGTACTTTTTAGAATGATTTGATACTTGACTGGAATAGCAGAAATTGGAAATAGAATGTTAGAGAAACACGCAGCATTAGCACGTATGGCGACTGGGCACATCACTGAGATACTGACCACTGTGCATCGCTTTTTCAAAGAAGAGGCAGATTTGAAACAAGACATGGTAGTACAGATGTTCACGGTCTGATATTCATGTTAAATAAACATAAGGGCGTTGCATTGGCTACATTTCTGGTTCTTATTCATGATAAGGCATCCGGAATGCAGCTGAAAAATAGCACTAACTTAAGTTAGGATATCTGGTCAGCATGAACGATTTGCATTGAACTGTGCGTCTCCATACTTTACATCTCTATGATTCAATGTTGTGGAAAAAGAAATCGAATTTTAATGATGAATTTTTAAGTGTTCCCTGGATTGTAAAAATTGCAAAATTACAGCCTCATTTATGAAGACGAAAAAGGATAAGGCCAGCAACTGTGGAACAGTTTAATTTTAGTGGTGGGAGCATTTCAAGAAACCACGACTTGCAACTGATTTAGTAACTAAGAGAAGAAAATGCTTTGTTGGTTCAGAAGTCTCCAGGTGCATTACCAAAGGCTTAAGCATATATGACTAACTTGTTTGATTATTTGATAGAGTAACAGAAAGGCTCGATTTTGCTAATTTTGTGAATGTTCTTTACTTAGGGGTCTAGAATGTGTGTGACAAAATGGCATCCCATAGATTTTTGAAGCATTTTGTACTCTTGTGACAAAAACGGCACTTTGAAGGTAGATAGGAAACAGCCTGGATGATACTAAAAATATGATTAATTACCAATAGATATTTACATGGTTTCAAGAAGTTTAGAGTGGAGTTTCATATTTTCAAATATTAAGAACTGGCTTTATTTTCCTGATACTTACTGATAATGTTGATTCTAGTATGTAAGAGATATTTTCAAAGATTGCAAATGGAACTATCGTTTGAAGAATTGTAGACTTTGAAAGAAAAAGACATAGAATTCTAAAGGGTTATGCATGAGTTGGAAGATTGGTTGGACAACCGGCAGGTGACTTTTGACGCAGATAGTCATTGAAGGACAAAATGATATTGGCGATATGAGTCAAAATGGTGTCCAGTATAAGAACAACCTAGCTGTATATGCAAACAGACCGTTGAAGTTGGCATCTCAGCAGGAGCGTTAAGTTAATAAAGTACACAGCATCATAGACTTTATTAACGGGATAATAGAGTACAAGATCAGAAGCATGACGATTAACCTGAGTAAGACACATATTAGAATACAACTGTAGTCTTGCATACAGTTCTGGGTGCTTCATTGCAGCAATAATATTATCGTGTTGGAGCGAGTGCTTCATGCAATGAAAGATTAATGGCAGTTTTCAGAACTTCAGCTATGATGATTGATTGAAGAGATTGACGCTTTATTTTCGTAGAAAATATATTAAAGAAATAAGTGATTGATATTTTCTGAATAATTAGAAGAATGAATCAAATGGATAGTAAAAAAATCATCCTGTTTGTGAAATGAGATGTTAATAAATTAAAGCAGTTTCTTAATAAAACATAGGTGATTTCAGAAAAATTTCAAACAATAATTTATCTCTTCAGACAGGTGTTGGATGCAGATTCGATCGATGCATTCAAAAGAAATTTGGAGTCTCATTTAGAGTAAAACAAATTTGCAAGGATTTTGTGATTAAACAGGAGTTTGCCATTCCTCACTGATTGTCACTAGAGTAACTAATATCGAGGCAATTGGGCAAATATGCTGTTGCATAGTTGTACTTACGTGACCATGATGCCATTTTCCATGAGCTAACCATTGCTCCCTTTCTCAATGCTGCGTTGCCAACAATGGGCCTTGAATTCAGGAACAATCTTTTAAAAGTTTTACATAGGTATAAAGTTTTCGTTCATTCAGTATTATTGTGATAAATTTACTAGCATAAGCCACTTTAGAATTGAGGTTAAACCTGTAAAAATCTTCAGTTATTAGTTCCTCAAAGTATCCAGGACACTTGTGTCTAAAACCTAATGCATGTAAACTTCAATGTCGTTAATCTCGACTTCGTTCATCTTAAATGCCCCTCACACAGATCGTTTTTCTTCTGTTGTATGCATATCATAAAGAAAAGTTAAGCAAAAGTGGTTTTCCTGGTTAAGGCATGTCATTATTTTCATAGGCTGCTCCGTACATCTCAAATTGGATTTTCTTTTCACTCTGAGATTAGATATATTTCTGCCGTGCAATCTTTAATTGATGTATTGTTATTATTATAATAACAGATTAGTCGTGTTTATTCTGGTAGTAACAGTGGTATCATTTCATTTTCACTCGCCCAGATATCCCTTCCAGAAATATTAGACCAGATATGTTGCTTGGCAAGAATTTATACAAAGACTTCTGTTGCAGTAAACGTGTCAAGTTCAAACATGTTCTGGTGAGTACCAGTAGTGTAAAACGCGAAGTTTCTCAAACCAGGTTGAAACAATTTCGAACAATTACATGATGGAACACTTTTAATAACTTTGAACAAAATATAGCACACCAATACTAGATTTGTAACTCACGAGATTTCCGTAGACGGTCTTCACATTCTGTTAATCGATATTGATAACAATTAAGTTGGCAGAGTAAACAAAAGTCGTGTTTTTTTTTAAGATAATACGTCTAATTAATGATGTGCTGTCCATCGACGTTCCTTGAAATGACATTAAAGAACTTTAGTTCATAATTTCGGCAACTGACTGGTTTTCTTTGAATTGTCTCTTTTGTGTTTTTGTTTTGAACTTCCTTAGTTATTCATGATCATTTGTTGCCGCTTTGCCTTGAATTTGGACAGAATTTCGGGATTGATTTTCACTTCAATTGAATACAAATGATCATTTTCTCATGCATGCATTTTTGATATGCTCCTTCCTGTGGCCAATTAATTTTTCAAAAGCTTCCTTGACCACTAGAAAACTCGACAAAATTTACTGTCTCTCACAGACCCAGGCTTTTATCGTTCTTGGCCTTGGTACTCTTAAACTTATTTGTCTCTTATTTTTTTGTTGATACTTCGTTAGTCTGAAGCATTGGCTGAATTTGTATAGGAAGATGCTGACAGAATGCGCTGAGCATACTTCTTTTGTCAGCAACTGTGTTGTACAAGTGTAGACTCCATACAGTCAAAGAATAATATAGTCTTGCAACACGTAGACAGATTGTTCAGTCAAATGAATGTATTCCGAGCATAATCCCAAACCCAACTAGCCCCACCTGCCGGCTCATGGCACACATCCCTTTAAAATGTTCCTGTTCGTGGATCTATCCAAATGCCTGGAAACGTTATAACTGCACCTGCATCCAATACTTCCTCAGGAATTTCATTACTCACGCGAACTACCATCTTTATATTAAAAAATGTCTCTTATATACCCTGTGCCAGATGGGATACTCTCAAGGTTGTGAGGAAACGGATTGCTGCGCCTTTGGCGACGATCTTCATGACCTCTCTGCCCACCTGATGAGTACCAGATGTTTGGTGGTTGGAAAATGTTATTTCCTTGTTCAAGAATGTGAGTAGGGTCAACCCCGGGAATTACAGAACAGTCAGTCTTATGCCAGTGGTCAGCAAATTGTTGGAAATAATTCTGATAGAAAGGCATTATGACAATTTGGAAAAACATAGTTTGACCAGAGATAGTCAGCGTGGCTTTGTGAGGGGTAGTTAATGCCTCACAAGCATTGTTGAGTTATTTGAGGATATGGATAAAGGCATTGATGAAGGAAAAGCAGTGGACGCAGTGTTCATGATAGACTCATTCAGATCGTAATGAGTTACGGGTTACCAGATAATTTGGCTGTCTGGACATAGAATCGGGTGGTTCATCGAAGACAGAGGGTGATAGCTCATGGACAGCACTTAGCCTGAAGTTTGGCGTTCCACAGGGATATATTCAGGGATGTCTGCTCTTTCTGATTTTTATAAATGAATTGGATGAGGAAGTGGAGGGTTGGGTTAGTAAGTAACACGAAAGTTGTTGAAGCTGTAAAGTTGCTGTAGGTTGCAACCCGTCATTGAGACCGTGAGACTTAGCAAATTGAGTTCAAACTGGATAACTGTCAACTGATTCAGATTGGAAGGTCGCATTTGAATGCAGATTACAGGTATAATGCAGGAGTCTTGTCTGTGTGGAGGACGGAGGACTCTTTGGTTCAATGTCAATAATTCACTCAAAGTTGTCTCCCAAGTTGATAGATTTGTTAAGAAGACGCTTGTTGCGTTTCTTTTTCATTAACACGAGATTGAGCTTCAGAGCCACGAGGTTATGCTGCAGCTGTTTAAGACCCTGGTTAGAGATATTTGGAAAATTGTGATCAATCTGGTCGCATCATTATTGGAAGGACGTGGAAGCTTTAGGGAATGTACAAAGGAGATTTACCAGGGTGGAACCTTCGACTGGAGGCTTTGTCTTATGAAGAGATTTCGAGGGAGCTAGGGCTTTTTCAAATTTGAACGAAAAAAATGAGAAGCGATTGATAGAGGTGGACAAGATGCTGAGATAAATAAGTAGAGTGGATAGCTGGAGACATTTCATTCGGGCGGAAATAGCTGTCATGAGGTAGCATAATTTTCAGGTGGTAGGAGGAAGGGCTCAGGGAGATGTCAGAGATCGACTCTATATGCAAAGAATGGTAGGTGCGTGAAATGGACTGCCAGAAGTGGTAGTAGTACCAGTTACATTAGAATACTTAAGCGACTCTTGAACAGTTGAATGGATGGTATTTAAAAGTTGGTTATGTAGGTTAGTTTGATTTTAGAGTAGGTAAAAGGTTGGCACAACATCAAGGGCCGAAGGGCCTGTGCTGTGCTGTACTGTTCTGTATTCTATGATTTTTTAAAGTCTCTCTCCTCTGTGCCCTGTAGTATTGAAATCCCCGATTCTGGGAAAAACCCTTACCTATACCTCTCATTATTTTATCAAGTATCATCAGATCGCCTGTCAACTTCCCACGCTCCTGTGGAAAACCTTACAGCCTATTCAGCCATTCTTTACAAATCAAACTTTCAATGCCCTGTAATGTCCTGGTAATTTTTTTCGGAACCCTCTCCGGTTCGAAAATATCTTTCCTTCCTGAACAGAACTGAATATAGTACTCAAAAATAGGTAAAATAGGCCACTTGCAGAACATCAACATGGCTTCCCAACTCCTACACTGAAAAAAAAGTGAGCAATGAAGGCAATCGTACCAAACACTTTTTAACCTTTCTATCAATATGCAAAATAAACCTCAAGGAATTATGTCTCTCCACCCTTAGGTCGGTCTTGTCTGCAATACTGCATTAAACCCTACCATTACCATTGTAAGGCCTACATTTTTGGTGGTACTAAAGTGCAACACTTAGTCAGATTGAGGTCCATCTGCCAAATTCAGTCCGTGGACCATTTTGATCAAGATGCATTTGTCATCTTAAAAAACCTTCTTCAGTGTCTATGACGAAACCAATTTAACTAACTATGACTTCTATATTCACATCCAAATAATAAATGCAAATGACAAACAAAAGAGGATTCAGAACTGAACCCTGTGGAACAGCGATGTCCATACGCCATCAATTCGAGCAGAAATGGTCCACAATTACTTTGTGCCCCTGCCGTTAAACCAATTATGTTTGCAGTTGGCAAGCTCAACACGAATCCCAAATGACCAAACTTTGTTAACTAGTCTACCAAACGGAAATTTGTCAAATGCTGTACGAGAATCCAAACGAATAAAGCGTGTATTTGGTTTCCTGCCTCAGTATTTAATCCATTTTCTAAATTGAATTTATCATAATCAGATCAAATAATACAAAAATAAAGAAAAGCAGTTAGAGTAGACATGCATTGATGGATGGGATAGTTTGTCTAATTTTCTGCATGAAGAAAATGAATAATATATGTAAGAAACTGTGTGATGTAGAGCTAGGTATTTGCTAACTATTCCAAGAAAGCGAAGTCCATTAATAAAAAACTTATTTATTAGAACTAGCATTACTACAATGTAAAATAAGGAATACAGTGACTTCAGGATTCACCTTGGTCTTTATTATTCAATTGGCGTTCTAAAAATAAAATGACAAGCAATGACAGGGACATAAATTTATTATCATTCACTGCCAATTTTATGTAAAATGCCTGTTAGCTATATTCTTAAAGATATAAGTAATAAATGAGTTTTATCATGAAATTTTAGTATATTATTCGATGATTTTACTAAATTATCAATGCACACATAGATTATTGCCATGTGATCCCACAAAATATTGTTGCATCAACATTCCAATCAATCATTATAGTTTCTCAAGATAATTGTGAGTGACTGTGCACTTTTTAGATTACAAATTAGATTAAATTAGATTACTTACAGTGTGAAAAGAGGCCCTTCGGCCCAACAAGTCCACACCGACGCGCAACCCACCCAGACCCATTCCCCTACATTTACCCCTTCGCCTAACACTACGGGCAATTTAGCATGGCCAATCACCTAACCTGCACATTATTTTTGATGCCCTTTGCTCAGTGATGATATTCTTTCAAAAGTTACTTTGGAAAATGACCCAACTCTGAAACACGTCTTTGCTTTAGAGAGGAATCTGTTAATTAGTTGGAACGAGAGCACAATATAACATGCCGAGGTCTTGTCAATTACGTTTGGCTGATAGCCCTTATTGCAATTCTTTTTTTTTTCACTGCGAGAATTTTATGAAGAAATGACAAGATGTCAACATAGGTTAGTAACTGTTGCCAGTTATGGTTCATTGAAAATATACAGAAGCAAGTCAATGATGAAGAATGTTCCTCCTAAAATTCGGAAAGTTTTTTAAAATTGCAATTTGTATTCCATCATCTGCGGTGTGCTGAATCTGCTTTCAAAGCCAATACGTACTCTCTCTGCACTAGTTTGAAGCTGAAAGTGGTTCATAGATATTAATCTCTGCAATTTGTGAGGAAATGCATCACCAATGCACCCTTCTTTCTGTTAGTTGTTGCGAAAACCAGTGACATACTTAACGAAATTGGCTTTTTAAAATCAGGACGAAGCATGCCCAGGCAAACAAAAGTTAAGTGAAAGAATTCAGACATGACGAGTGAAATGATTCCTCTCAGTGTGGACTTTGTTAGCAAATGCTGCATTTGTTGCTCATGTACAATTACCCTCGTCCACAATTCAAACGTCCCTAGCTTTTGTGAAAAAATAATGAATGCTAAAACAATGAATGCCGTGATTGTACCCTATCGTAGGAATATTCTACATGCATTGGTTTTCTAAATCTGACTAGTGATTAACGTAATTGTAAATTTGATACGTTCTGTGCAATGTGATATGTATTTATCCAAATCAAACTCTTTGCCCATCTGTTCCATAGGATCTGTACTATTACAACGAAAAATGCGTCTTATTAATTCGAACAAACTGCCATTTGTTGTATGTGAATGCAACAAATGACAAGCGATTAATACCACTATGCATAAAACCCAATGCTGTCTTCCATTCAAAAAGAATGCTAAAAATGTTAATGACTTGTCGCAATGATAACACTAAAATTTTATTATGCAAGTGACTTTTTTAAAAAGGTGACGTCAATTATTGCATTATCCTTGCTCAGCATGAAACCCGAAGTGCCTTCAGAAGAATTTGAAACCTGCGTGACAAACTCATTAAAACTCCGAAGTTATTTTCACTTTCCACTTTTTCTAATCATCTTGCATCAAACAAACTCCTGTGCAAGATAGATAAAACAGTTTGCATTCTTTACTTTATTTTATTACTTACTAAGTTGAAATTTTGACAAGGAGGCAACATTATCCCAAAGTTGTTTCCTTACATTGAAACAGTTTTGAAAATTGACATGCTGCTTTATTGTACGGCAACAGAAGGAGCGGATTTGGAAAGATTTGCAGATTAATTACTAACAAACTAGAAATATATTTTTAAATTTATAACAGAACTGTCAAAACAGATGGCTGAGCTGATATCGTGTCCACATTTACAAACGCATCCATAGAGAATCTTAGAAATCCTCGTGAAGAAAAGTATACCATAAATGAAAGAAAAAAAGAAGAACGCATTTCTGGAGTTGATTGCTTTGGCCATAACTTTCGGCAATGGATTCAAACAAAAAACGTAAATAACATTAATGAGAAAAGAACATGAAAAGAAGATGTGATGGAGAGCAACGACACACATTACCTAGAACGGTGCAAATCGGATTTTGAAAAAAAAAGCTTTAATTTACCACCTTACATAATGTTTTTTGACGTTACATGTGTGGTTTCTGAAAGCAGCATATAAATTTTGTGTCCTGATTGGAAAGATGATATGATAACAAAATGCATCCCAAAGGATGCACAATGAAGGCTACGATCATCAGTACATTAATTGTGGGCAATTGAGAATCATCATAAAACTGCTACAATGTTTGAAGCAATGGACGTCATACCAAAACCTTTCTTCACTGAGGATTACTTCAACAGTAACCAGCGTGAAAGTTGTTATTTTTGCAAACACATAGGGATAAAACCATAAAAACGCAAACGTGATTTACGTTGCTCTTGACCAGCCCAAAAGCCCACAAAACTTATTAAGAAGATACATGAAATCCCCATTTGTTTCTCATTGTTAAAGGCATGTATATGTTGTTAGGTTTTGGAAGCAATTCGATTTGCCAAACTGCCAGGCCTGAATCAAAGCACACTTTATTTCGGCACTGTCGTTAAATACAGACAAACGAAAGAATAATGGGTATAACTCAATACTGTTTCGAAACTGAACAGAACAGTGCATTATTTAACTACTAAACAACTGTTCCAAAGTAGTAACAATATGTAGATAACCTTTGATAAATCAGTAAAATAGTTTGTGTCAGATGTTATTCTCCAGTCTCGGATGAAAGAACATGACAACAAAACTTATAGAGACAGGGAGAGAACTCAAGACATTTTTCACTGAAAGTAAGAGAGATATTGCAGCTTCAAACCCTAAGAGCTGCTGAAACCGAAACTAAACTCATAGTTTTTTTGGAGCTCGAAACCACCCATTCATACAGCAGTTTACACTGGTCCAAACATGAAGAAAACCTACCAGCTATTAACTTTATGGCTTGCAACAGACAGTTCTTTTTCACTGTCTCAACTTCTTGTTTGAGGAAACTGGAGAAGTGAACTTCTTAATCCACAGTATTACCACAGAATTGTGGTAGAGTACCTTAGTAGCCCACCTTTTAATGTTTCAATCAGTTACAATACCCATTATTTACCTGTATCTTCTAACGTTCCCTGGATGATGCTCATCTCTGTAAAAATAGATTTCATTGTCATTGTTGTATTATGAAATATAGATATGACATTCAATTAAACGGGTGCCTCCCAGTCCTGTGCTTTGCAAAAAACACCTGTCATTTCGCCCCTCATTATACTCTTCGCGGTCTGAGAATCAATTGCCTATTAATTTGAGAGTATTGATCGTCTATGCTTCTATATGCGAGCAACGAGTTACAGTTTAAGTTCCCGCCTAGAAAAAAAAACTACACAACGTTCCCACATATCTGCTGCAATTTTTCATCATGCCCCATTTCTCTTGTATTGTTAGCCAATAGACCTTTTCTTTGTCTGTTTATACGATCTGTCCAATTATTTTATTGACCAAGAATGAATGAGGATCTGCCCAGTATCAAAACAAATTGTTTTTAGGCGATTCTTTGGCTAGGCTTTCCCCGCCATTTAATTCTGTTTTTGTATATTTCAGAGTCCTTCAACCGGTTTTCACTTCATTTTATCTTCTGATTTTCATTCCAGAAATGGCCGTTATATTCAAGTTTCTTTTTTTCTGGTTTTCGGACTTAGGATCCAATTTAATTCTGCAGTTGCTTTGTTGAAGCATAAATAAATCTCATTTGCTTTGCAAACTGCATTGCATATCTTGTGCAGTGCTGCCACATAATCACTGTTGTAAGTACGTTTTGCATCTTGTCCACAGATATTGCATGTCCACACGCATCTATAAATGGTAGTCAGGATGATTTAGGATATCACCCACAGGGTCCTGTGAGTGTTCATGTGATATTAAATTGTTTCTGAACCGAATTTAGTAAAATTTAGTCGGCCACAAGAAATAGCAGAATTGCATTCGTCTCAATTAATGAAATAATACCTTGAGATATTCTGCAACCTTCAAGCCGAGAAATAACACTCGATAAAAAGAATGCAGTGTTTTTTTTTTCAGGAACAGCAACGGCATTAATTAGAAAGAGGGTATTGCTATCGACCGTAACAAACCAGCTGGAAACTTATCAGTGGATCTCCTAACTTTCATCTTCTTTAGAGCAAGGATGAGGAGTTGATCACCAAACAAAAATTGAAAAGTTTCACGTTGAGGCTCAGAGCCAAACATGCCATTCTGCTCTCCTTAAAATGGACACTATTTTACACTATAGTTAAAGTACAAAGCAAAGAACGAAGAATTTGTATCAATTTAACTCATTTGGCAAACTTAACAGAAAAATAGATGAAGAAACTACGAAACAGCCACTGTTCAAATTCAGTAACATCCAATAAAAGTATCCATGTCTAACGTAAATGAAGTAAAATATATTTCCTCACATGCGATGTTGTCCAGTCCAGAAGAAGAAACCAAACAAGAGTAATTATTGCAAAGAGAGAGAGACCACTTCAGCTTGTAACTACGATAGAGAAATGTTCAACACACCCACATCCAGCTTCAAACCTCCAACAACTGAAAGCCATACCAAAACTCGCGTTCTGTGCGAGTTTGGTCATTCTATTCACGACTTTTCTAGAGTTGAGAATGTTTCTTTTTATGGTCCTCACAAGCTGATCCCTTGACTGACTATCAGAGCACTGCAGGACACATATGTTACATTTACTCTAAGCACTCAGACAGTCTATTGCATTTCCTTTCTTCCAACATTGCATACCTCTGTCTTTTTGATCAAAGTCGTGACAAAGCATCAGTATTACGTTTTCTCATCCTGCTAGGCGTTTTCTCTTTCCCTTTTAAAATTAATTGACCGTAACAGTAAACTCCATTTCCACTGTTCGTTTTTTTAAAAAAATGTTTGTGTTTCAAAACGTTAAGTGGTAATGATCAGTGCATCCTGTTGTCTGAAACATATTGCTGGCAACATCAGTGTTCAAATATTGCATCGTGAACAGCAAGGTCAACGTCTACTTTTCAATCGTGAACAAATATCTGTTCATAAATATTCATACTGTTGGAATGAAACGGAATTTTATGTTATTTGTTTTACAAAGGTTCAGCACCGACATATCGCCTTCTTTGGGTCATTAGATGTGGCTAACAATGGAGTGTTGGTTAACTCAGTGTTCGAGTTGCCCAATACCTTCATATATATAGCAATCCAATGATTTTTGATTCAATTCTACATAGAGTCAGTCAGTGGAGCAACCAAACTGCTATTTTTTTTTTCGAAAGTAATGGAATTTGTATATTAGAAACCTCTGGGTAGTGTTGACTATAATTTACCAAAATGGTCTTGAAAGATAGATTCCACTGTTGCAATGATCCTTGCGATTCTGGCTAATACACAGATGATTTGAATTGTTTTATTCCAAAGCTGTCCATAACTAACTTGAGAAATTTTGAGTTCTCATTTCACCATTTTCTTTTCATTTTATTTCGGATAAAAGTCGGCTTCTGGTTAATAAAATTGAGTTATTCTTTTTCAAGCGTTTCAACCCTGATGTGACAGAGTACAATTGCCTCTGTAAGCCTAACGGGCACATTATGGTCACCGATTATTGATTTCCACGTTTTACTGTCAGGTGTGGTTGACCATGTTCAATTAAGAGTGATGTAAATATTTCTGCAGATTTTCGTATAGTTGTTAACTGTCGAGACTATTCTTTTTTTCATATATTGACTTGAGTTTTCCTTATTCCCAAATAATGTCGTGCATGTACTTTATACGCTCACCACAATACCTCCTTTCTGTAACTAACCAGTAATGCAAGTTGATGTATTCTTATTATTTGGTTTTATGCCTGAATATCTCGAACTCTTCATTTCCTCATTAAGAGTCTTTTTGAAGATAGTGCCATTCTGAAATACTTTCGGATTCTTCTTCTGTGTGTGTTTTTGTACAATTTCCTTTTATATGTTAGTTGTAATTCAAGGAGATAGTCTAAATTTTTACATTCATCCCGTTTTCAGCCAAGTGTAAGGCAGTGTTGCACATACCGTTTTAAAGGTCACACCACTAGGCGTTTAGCACATTGCACGCTATTCCTCCACTCCAATTAAATTAATAGAAAGGAAAGAACAATTGGTATAATATAATCTACTGGAAAGTGTTATTGAACAATGGATTACTTAACGACTAAGCAGCAATTTCTCCAATATGATAGCGTCCCAGGAATGCAAGCTTAGAAGAATAGATTGTGCTCCTGCAATGTTTCTGAAATACTGGAGTAAAAGAGACCAAAAGAAACCTCTGGCATAGACAGAAATCCAGTTTCCCTTTTTTGCTGTCGTGGAGACATGTGTAACAGCTTGCACTGCCAACTCCAAAACTCCAACAACGGAGAGCTAAAGTAAAAGCTTAGTTCTGTGGAAGCCTCAGTTGGTCTTTACATTTTTGACTTCAAACAGGCCAGTCTGCCGCTCGATCGCAATATGTCTTCATTGAAAAAAAAGTAAATGCGTCTCTTAAAGCAATGCATTCGTTTCTCCCCCTTTTTCAAAAACAAAGGTAGGCATCAATATAGAAAGATAACTTCAGTTATGTAAAAAAAACATTAGTCACAAGTTATTAGCACATTACATTAAATCTACAAAACATTGATTTAAACAGGCAAGCATTCAATAATAAAATTCAGTTAATCAATTTCTTCTGCCAGCTAATACCTTTGTCTACCTTTGTCACAATGTCGAGAAGGCAACAACACAATCTCTCGTTCTGCTATGCTGCAATAATTAGCTACGTCTAAATAATCCAGACGTTTTACTCTTTTCCTTAAAATCATTAAAGGTTTACACTCAATACATGGGATTACCTCAATCACTTTACCAGTAATACAGGTGCTGAAGCATTGCAATGCCAACACAAAGCTCAAGTTCTTCATCACAACTGTGGATATATTTATGTTGATTGTAAAGGTACCAGTTAAGTCTTTTCATCTTTTCACCGTTATTTCGCAAGAGCACAGTACCAAAAACCACATCACTTGCCTCGACAGCCACCTGGAATGTGATGTCTCATGAGATATTGCTAACACCAAAACAGTCGACACAAAATTTCAGGCTGTCAAAGGCTTCTGATATTTTACTGTTCACAGAATTGTGCGAAATTCTTCATCAGGTCAGATAGTACAGAAAAAAATAGCATGGAATTTGATACGAACTTTCAGTTAAAAACACAGTTCCAGGATTGTTGATAATTCTCTTTTCATATGTAGTATGGGAAACTCAGCACTGACCGTTGTTTTCATATCCCGTGAAAGAGCATTTACAACACAAGACACATCCTTCTTAAAACAAAAGGAATGCCAACACTTGCTATTCAGTTGTGAGGTGATGATCTCTCAGTATTGTTGCTCATCTGTAAATCCCGAAACCTCGATAATGTTCAGTGGGCATAGTTTCAAATCCTGCCACTGGAGATAGAGGAGAAAGTAAGGAGTGCAGATGCTGGAGATCAGAGTTGAGAGTGTGTTGCTGGTAAAGCACAGCAGATCAAGCAGAATCCGAGGTGTAGGAGAATCTCCACTTTCGGAATAAGCCTTTAAGGAATGAGGCTTGTGGACCGGGGCTGACATGTAAATGGTAAGTGGTGGGGTTGGGGGGAAGATAGCTGAGAAAGCGAGAGGTGGATGAAGGTGAGGAAGAAGGTAATAGGTAAAAGGGAAGAATTATGGACAGGTCCAGAAGATGGTGTCGAGTTGGACACTTCGGGCTGTGATAATGTTTGGGAGGGGTGAATGAAGAAACTGTTGAAATTCATATTTGTCCCGTGTTTTTACAGGGTGCCAAGTTGGAATATGAGGCGTCCTTCATCCAGATATTGGATGGTAATGGTTTTGTGATGGAGGAGGCCCAGAACCTGCATGTCCTTTAAGGAACAGGAGGGGGAGTTGAAGTTTTCAGCCACGGGGTCGTGGGGCTGGTGGATGCGTGTATTTCAAAAATGTTCTCTGAAACAATCTGCAAGAATGTGTCCTGTCTCCTCGATGTAGTGGCAACCACACTGTGTGCAACCCATGTAATAAATGACATTGGTAGAGGTACAAGGAAATTTCTGAAGGATGTGGAAGGATCCCTTGGTGTCTTGCATGGAGGAGTGGAGTGGTGTGGGCGGTGGTTTTGCTATTCCTGCGGTGGCAGGGAACGATGCCAGGAGTGGTATGTGGGCTGTTGTGGGCATGGACCTGATGAGGGAGCAGCTGAGAGAATGATATTGCCTCCAGAATACTGATAGCGGTACGGAGGGGATCATATTCTGCCTTGGGACCCTGCAACCACATGTGATACATGTGGATTTCATCAGCTTACTCATTTTCCCTACCCCTACATTATGCCAGTCCAAGCTTCCAAATCTGCACTCAGCTTTGGACCTTGCCATCACACCCCTTTCTGACATGTTACCTTCTCCCTCATCTTTATCCACCTATCACTTTCTCAGCTACCTTCCCCCAAAACCAAACCCCTCATATTTATCTTTCATCCCCGGCCCACAAACCTCAGTGCTGATGATCGGCTTATGCCCAGAACATCGATTCTCCTTGTCCTCGGATACTGCTTACCTGCGGTGCATACACAGCAACACATTCGTGAAGGAAAATGGAGGCATTTGAATTCATTTTCAATAGAAACTGGAATTAACATTTTAATGGTTACCTCGAACATATTGTCGATTGTTGAAAAATCCATCAGGTTCACTAATGTCCATCAGGAAAAGAAAATCCCATCATTACCTGGTCTGACTTCCGTGCCATTCCAGACACACGTGAATGTGATTGACACTTTACTGAGGGGGAGAGACGACACTGTTTTGCTTCAGCAGGAGGAGATGTGTGTCAGCTTTCAAATCTCATGAACTACTAAAAGTTCAACTGTAATTGTATTTCTGTGGAGCTTTACTCCCCCCCCCCCTTAATTTTGCTCCTGTCTTTCAAACGATAGATTGTACAGCTGTTTATGTAATTAGCTTGAAACAGACCACACGGCATTACTGTGAAAATCCCTCTTCATAAAACGGCTATTAAAGACAGTACTGTGACAATTGTTTCCGACTTTATTTTTTTTGTTAGCATCACAAACATGCAATACTTGTCGTTTAATTCCCAGATGTTCCTTGCTTGTTATTTATCTTTTTCCTGAATGTTTACTATAAAACCTGAACATCTTGAATTATTTTTCTTTGTTCGTTGTGTCCAGTATCAAATCAAACTCACCCCATGCACCTCCAACAATTCATTGTTCATTATTTTTATGGTACAACATAGACAATCAGCAACGCCAAGTTTTATTGTTGTCCAAATGCACCTTTTTTCTCTTGGACGAAAAGGCCTTTACACCGTAGAATGAAATGAGTAGGCCCATTATTGCTATGCCAGTAAGCTAAGGTTTGATTTAAACAATCAATGTCTTTCAGATTCTGAAACTGCAAACCTCCATATTACGGTCATTCATACGAATATCTAAATACTTAACGTTTAAAAACAAACTTTATGATTCAAACATTGTTTATTTTTTGAACAAGCTGTGTACCACTATATACTACCATTTTATACATATGTAATTGCACACCCTCGATTCTCCAAACACCACAGCCTTCCTCAGACATACTCGCTCTGTCAGAATTAACTTCTGTATATAGAATATGACTCAATTTACAGACGACTCATATGTGCGATTATCAAATACTGAGGATCACACTAAACATTGAATAATTCATGAGGGAAGTGTGGATATGCACAGCAAGAACCCTCTTTTTTAAAATCACTGGTCCATTTTTATCGGTTCACAGTGTAATACCTTGCCTTTGCTTTTTTTAAAATTCATTTAGGGATAAACGTCAAGATATTAATGTGTATGTTTTAACAACGGTCACATAATTGAAATTCAGCGATCTGATAACATTCTCTTGTTGGTCAAACCTTCAAGTTGTATTATAAATGCATCACTGCACACATTAGGCCAAAATTCGATATTCTACAACAGTTGCTCTGTGCAGGCATCGACAGCTTAATTAAGCAAGGTATCACAAACAATGCTGAAAGTTGGCAATTATCAAACGTCTGAACCTCTGATATCAAAGAACGAAGTTTGTCACTTTAGTAGGTGAAGCTGTTTGGGTTTAGATCATTACTCGGAAAAGTAAGATTTCTGATAACGCTATTGCAGTATCTCTACTTCTGAGTCAGAATAACCTTTTCCAGTTCCATGTTTCCCACCGATATATAGGTACAATTACATTTTGCTCACTCAGAACATACCTGCTATGATATAAATGACCGCTCTTGCACAATATTACTATTGCACTTATCATTGTGCGAGGAAGCCTGCATTCAAATCCAACCTATTCCAACGATGTCTCAAAACTGAAATGATTGTCCTCCATTAAACTGAACCATCTTTCTTTGAGATTGGAAAAATAAAACAAAAATATTGGATTAAAACACAACAGGTCTGGCACCATTCTTGGGAAGAAACCAGAGCTAACGTTTCGAATCCAACGATTCTTCATCTGATGTTTTAAAAATGTAAGAATTGTGAAATCTGAAATAGTTCTGAAGGTGGGTCACGTGATCCGAAACGCTGACTCTGATTTTCTTAAGAGTTTCTAACAGACTTATTGGTAATTTCCAGCAATTTCCGTTTTTGTTCATGACTCTACATCACACCGTCTTTTCATTTTTTTTCAGATGACTTGTCATGAAACAGTATCCCTACTGAAACTGTTTGCCAGCTTTCCTGTATATCAATTCCAGCTTTGAGGAATGACAGTTCTTACAACCAATATGAAGCACGTGAATTTATCCATGGACGCACCAAGGTTGCAGGACAGCTCAGTAGAGGAAACCACGAAGCATAAATTATGCAGGAGTGCACCTTTGACGTACTTTGGATTATGACGAGTTACATTAACATGCACGACACATTATGTAGCATAGATAACTGTTAAGTACGAATGTCTTTTGCAAACTAAAGAGAAAACATTCTTATTCTATCAAGAAATATTGAAAGTCATGAACATACAATTTATAGATCACCTGATGGTATGCATATATGTACACTTACCCTTGTCCTTTTTGTTCAATTTTTTGCCTATTGTTAAAGTGACAAGATCGATAGATGTTGTTCAGACAGCTTGTCTTTATTGTTACTACTTTCCATTTACAGAATTATACGTTATTACACTAATAGTCAGTGCATTTCATTTATGTTTAAATAAATTAGTCTTTCATCTCATGCACCGTTAGATCACTTATTTTATGCGTGTTTTTGCAGAATGGTTTGCGATCTCCCTCTCTCTTTTAAACTACTGACACATCTGTGTGCCTCTTCAGTGAAATCTGATTGCACTATCATGAGATTAGGCAAGCATGTTCCTGCATCGTACGTGTAGATGTTGACTATTATCTCTTTATCTGTGTCTTTTATTCTTATCTGAAAATCAAATTTTAATTTGCATCAATACGTAATAAACAATACAGAACAACTGCTCTATTGCTCGCGTTTGTAGATTTTTTCTGCTTCAAATTTACAGATTTCTCATTGATCAATATTCTGTTGATATGTTCGATTTGAATGTCACCAATTGTAGTCCTTTCCGAAATTCTTTCATTGCATAGCTTAAATAAAACTAATGTCAATACTGGTGTTAATATTAATAATAATAATAATAATAATTGAAGCATTTATTGATTATATAGTTCTTCTATGCAATATTTGCAATATAGGAAAATCCGGTCTTGTGTACAATTCAAAATGAAAATAAACATTGTGTAAACTCATTCTGTCTCTGAACAGTTGATGGTTTATATAAATCTTCATATAATGATGTGATTTCTAAAAGACCCTGTAAATGTTTCTTGGAAATTTACATTCATACGAAATCTTCATTCACGATAGTTAGAACATTTTGGTGTATGCAGTCTAAGGTTTTTTTTTGAACCTCAAGGCTAAACCAAATATGTTCAAATATTTTGTTATTAAGGGAAGGACAGTTTTCAGTTTGCAAATGGCAGTGATAGGTTTGCTTAGTTTACAATATCAACAGACAGTTTAAACCACTCCACAACGTTCATATTTT
Source organism: Chiloscyllium punctatum (assembly GCF_047496795.1). NCBI lineage: Eukaryota > Metazoa > Chordata > Chondrichthyes > Orectolobiformes > Hemiscylliidae > Chiloscyllium > Chiloscyllium punctatum. The sequence continues at coordinate 34,721,176 of NC_092772.1, forward strand.
GTCCGACAGAGTAGTCTCAACGACAAAAACTAAAAAAGTAAATGTTCTTATCTTAACTGACAAATTCAAGAACTTAGTGAAATAATCCTACTTTAGCATTTAATGTATAATTTTCAATTAACTTATTTGTATCCTGAGCAATTTGTTCACGCTTAATGTCACAGATATTCACATTTCAAAGAATAGATCATCTCCAACTCTTTCTATAAAGCTCAGTTCAGAATACATGTTTAGGAAGGGCAGTGGGACACAATGATTAATGTTAATTAATGAGAGTTGTCATCTGAGCAATGACAATCACATCATAATAAATTGTAAAAAATCCCCGAAGACTGTTGTTAATAATTACAGGAATTATAGATTAGATTACATTATAGCGTGGAAACAGGCCCTTCAGCCCAACAAGTCCACACCGACGTGCAACCCTCCCATACCCCTAAATTGACCCCTTACCTAACACTGCAGACAATTTAGCAAGGCCAATTCACCTGATCTGCACATCTTTGTACTGTGGGAGGAAACCGGAGCAGCCGGAGGAAACCCACTCAAACACGGGGAGAACGTGCAAACGCCACACAGTTGCCTGTAGCAGGAATTGAACCCGAGTCTCTGACGCTGTGAGGCAGCAGTGCTAACCACTGTGCCACCGTGCCATCCACGGTGATTATTCATGGCTAATGACCGGGAAGCCAATGTCATGGAAAAGGAAATTGACTGTGTTGCAGATCAAATTTGATTATTATGCAGTTGTGAGAATTGAGGGAAATTCCGTTCACACATCAAACGGAATCAATATGGGAAAAGGTACATCAGATCACATTATTCGTGAAAGTGAAGTGAATCGTGCAAAGTAGTGATGTCAGATGACTCTCAACATAATTTTGTACATTTAATGTCCTTCTTAAAAGAAAAGGTTGTTCAATCATGTATGTTTAGTGGTACAAAAATAATGATATATTCAAAAGATCTTCCAATTTAATTTTAGCCAATCCATCCATAAGGTATCCAGCATAAGACTTTTAAAAGATTAAAACAATTGATTTTTTCGTAAATATTTGCAACACTGATAACCATAAATTGATTTACATTTTGGCTGTAATTGTGTGGCGTATCTTTGCTGAGATTCTGTTCAGTTTCATTTTAGCTCAGTTATTTTTTTCGAACTTAATGTAGGACAATGCAGTACAGCATAAATTTATTCAATTCAGTTTCTTATTATCTTCGTTGTAATAACTCCTAAATGCATAATCTGTCCTGGATTATTCAATTTGAAGCTACATGACTGCATTCCGTTGGTTGGCGTTAAGTGGTGTACATTGCCTTGGTTTCAATTCAGAGAAATATTGAACTAAAAGTTGGTACTGACAAGAGATTTTGAGGTTTTCTTTAAATCTTAGACAAATGTAACAATGAAATTAGCCTGAATTAGCTGTAGACAGCTGTTGGACACCTGGTACTTTCCTTTGTTTTCGTTTTACTTTTGAGTCGGCTGAAACTACTGGATTTTTGAAAATGTAGAAATGTTCTTCCCCTTTTCTCAGTTACACCTATAAGATGATGTTTCTCTTCCTAAAATGTACTTTTCATGTGAGAAAATCTGAGCATTCAAATTTTATGTTCAACATTGTACTTTTGCCCTCCTTTAAAACAAGAAAACATATGCTACTTTTATAAAAAAATATTGAGGCGGGGGGGGAGGGGGGGTTTATTCTGGTCCGTAACAAATTGAGGGATCCAGTACCAGGCTGGCTTTCAGATTATTGGATTCAAATATAGCGAGGGGTTAAGTGTAAATGCTTATTAAGTGTTGAATGGATTTTTTGTGAACATGGCACGTCTTTTTTTTGTGTTGCAATGGCTCTATAAGTCACGAAGAGTGTCCTGGATATGGAAGAAATCACGTAGGGAGCTTTAGAGCAAAGGAGAAATACAAGGCATTTGGAATTGGCAAATTCAGATGGTGTTAGGATTACATTTGTCCGTGCAAAAAGGCCTAGAAATTGCAGAAGAAAAACTCGACAATTATGATTGCCAGGAATGCCATCTGGGTCTTCAGAAATGGCTAGAATTCAATTGCATCAGAGGCAAAAGTAAAAGGTAAAGACCAAGGAGAATACGAAGAAAAGGAGTGTGCATAACCCATGCAGAACAAAAGCTAAGAGAGAGAATCAATCATAGAAGTTCACAATTAGAGGACAGAGTCATAACAAAAGATTGCATGTGAAAGGAGATGGTAGACTCAGTGAGGTGGATAATGATGGAGAGTAAAACCAGCATCGACAAAGAATAGTTGGGAATATGCTTGAATATATTGAAGTGTTGCCTAAACTTGAAGAGAGGGATGGAGAAAACTCTCTCATTTAATTTGTGATCAGAGCAAAACAACTGAATGTTTGATCACCATATGTGTATTATTAATAGAAAAAAAGGTAGGTAGATCGGAAGGAGTATTTTATCACTTTCAAAGAACGTAACCATTGGATAATGATGAGAACAAAAACGCAGTTTTAAGTAAATCTGAGCTAGTACCAGAAGTCTACAGTAAAAGTCACAGGAATCTGAGGGGAGATCTTGGTCAAAGTTACTTTCATAAAACCATAAGACCATACGACCATAAGACATAGAAGCAGAAATTAGGAATTTCAGCCCATTGAGTCTGCCCTGCCATTCACTCATGGCTGAGAAGTTTCTTAATCCCATCCTCCCGTATTCTCTCCATAACTCGTCATCGCCTTAACAGTAAAGACCATATCTATCTCTGTCTTAAATATAGTCATTAACGTGACCTCCGCAGCCTACTGCCACAGTGAATTCCATAGATTCAACATTCAATGTCTTAAAAGGTTTATCATTATCTTCGTTATAAAAAGGCTTTGTCTTTGCTCTGAGGCGAAGCTCTGTAGTTCTACTTTCTCCCATCAATGGAAACATCTTGTGAACAACCACTCCTTGCAGACTCAGTGCTCTATAGGTCCCCCAACACCCTCATCCTGTAAAGCTCGTTACATACACGAACATACTTCTAATGTATGCATCCAGAACCAGAGTCCTCAACGCTTCCCCAAATGTTCAGCTTTTCATTCCTGCCCCTTGTCATGTTACACCTCGGAACCTGCTCCGGGGCAATACTTTCTTCCCCAGATATAGGGCCCAAAACTGCACACATTATTCCAAAAGTGTTCTGACCAATACTGTCTAACGCCTCAAAAGTACATCCCTGGTTTTTTTCAAGTACTCACAGCAATGCATTTAGCATCCTCTATAATGACTCAAATTGCAAGTTTGCATTGTTAGAATACTGGGCTAGTATTCCCAAGTCTCTTTGCACTTCAGACGTCTGGATTCTGTTCCTGTTTGTAAAACGATCCATGCTTCTATTCTTCTTAACAAAGTGTATGACCACACAATTGCAAAGGTTGTACTCCGTCTCCCACTATTTTGTCCACTGTCCTAAACTGTCCAAATCATTTGGCAGCCTCCCCGCCTCGTCAATGCTACATATTAATCGAACTATCATTTTATCCCCTGCGAACGTTATCAGAATTCCTCAAGTTCCTTGATCTCGATCATTAAAGTATAACGTGAAAAGTGGTCGCAAGACGGATCCTTGCTGCAAACCACTTCTCACCAGCTGCCATCCTGGAAAAAAAGGCCGTATTTCCCGACAATCTTCTATCCACGCTAGCATAAATGCCTTCAAATTCATGGCACCTTATCTTACTCAGCAGCTTTCTTGACCTGCAGATGGATCACAGCCATTGATACTCCTTCAGCTAATATGCTCGTTGCTTCCTTAAGGATTGGAGCGGAATTATCAGGTATGACCTCCCCTTGACGAAACATGCTGATTTTGTCCTATATTAACATATACTTCCAAGTATTTAGAATTCTCAATGTAAAGCATACGCACAAAGGAAGTTAATCTTATCGGCCTGTAATTTTCCATCTTTTGCCTTATTCTTTTTTTAAGTAGGGGTAGCATGTCTGAAATATTTCACTGCTCTGAGACTCACCCTGACTATTGCTATTCTCGAACGATCACCTCTCAGGCCTCTACTATCTGTTCAGTTATCTCCTTTGGAACTCTGGAGTGTAGATTATGTGTTCCAGGTGATTTTCCCTCCTTCAGGCCATTCGGTTTTTCTAGTACCTTTTAGGTATTGATGGCAACCATTCTCAGTACTGTACACTGATTGTCTTGCAGTTTGGAAATATTGTTCATGTCTTCAACTGTGAAGACTGATGCAAGTTACTTATTCAGTTCCTCAGCCATTTCATTGTTCGCCACTAATATTTTCACGTTATTTTCCTGCAGCACAATGTCCGCCTTTGCATCTCTTCTGCCATTTATAAATGTGAAGGAACTCTTACAGTCTTCCCTTATATTACTGGCTAGATTTCTTAAACAGATTTTCTTTCTTGACATATGCATAATTGCATTGAAAATTGATCAAACATGTGGGGGTGTTCAAAAAAATTCTTCCTGAAGTAATTAGAACTCATTCGGAAATACACAGAGTTGAACTGCAAAACTTGGAGTGGAAATATCAGATGAGTACGAATTGATTTTCAAATCAATATTTGGCTGCAAACATCAATTTTAATCTGGGAGAGATAGAAACTGGGGAAGATAAAAGAAGATCTCAGTGGAAGTGGGAAAGGAAATTTAGTAAAAAGTTAAAAGAAATTCCTGATGATTGAAAAAGATGAAAACATATCATTTGCTGTCATTGAAATGAAACGCTGTTGTAGAGATGGTGTGTATTAGGAAACGTATTTGGAAGTTGGATGAGGGAAAACAGGAAACGCCCATGAGTTTTGCTGAATTTGTAAAGCAAAGCAACGTGGAAGGTAAAGCACTGCAGCAGCATATACAACCTCTTATTTGAGTCACAGAGTCAGAGTGCTGCATAGCAGAGAAAAAGACCTTCCAGTCCAACTCCTTATGCCAAACAGTTGGCTTAAATTAATCGTGTCCGATTTGCCAATATTTTCTTAATATCACTCCAAACTCTTTGTGTTGCAATACTAATCTAGATACCTTTATTATGTCGTATTTGTGCCAGACTGCACCAGACTGCATCATTTACTCTGGAAGCTTGTTTATTCCACGCCCATCCTCTGTGAGAAAATGGTGGTTTTTCGGTCCCTTTTAAATCTATTCGCTCTCACCTAAACCCTACTCCCTTTGGTTTGGACACACCGCCCCCATATTTGGGGAAAAGATCTTGGCTACTCATCCTCTCCATGATCCTCAGAATTTTATAAATCTTAATAATTCATTCTTCAGGCTTTGATTCGCCGTGGGTAAAAAAAATCAGCCTACATATCCTCTCTCTGTAGGCGAAAACCTCCAAACATGGCAACATTCTTGTAGGTCTTTGCTGAACCGTTTCTAGTTTCGCAACATCATTCCTATCGTGGGAGAAAAGAATTAAATGCACTGTTCAAAAAAATGGCCTAAACAGTGTCCTGGAAAGCTGCAACAAGACCTCTCAACTCCGATACACAATGCATTAGTAAAGGTAAGCATCCCAAACAGTTTCTTCACATTCCTATGTACCAACGATTCCACATCTGTGCAAATCTGAACCTCTACTCCAAAGTCGCTTTGTTGAACAACACTCCAGAACAACTTATCATATAGTTCGTAAGTGCTGCCCTGATTTGCCTTTCTGCACCTCACCTTTGCTTAAACCAGAGACCACCTTTCACCCTAGGCCCAGTGCCCTATCTGATCAAGATCTGATTGTGCTATGAGGTAAACATTTTCGTTGTCCTCTACATTACCAACTTTCGTGTCATCTGCAAAATAGCTATGTATACCACCAATGCCGGCATTTAAATATTTCTTATAGGTGACAGAAAGCAGTGAATGTATCGCTGATAGTTGTGACACACAACTGATCACAGGTCACCAGTCTGATAAAGAATCCTGCATACCCTCTGTCTCCTACATTCCAGCCATTTCTCCATCAAAATGGCTAGTTCATGCAGTATTCCATTTGATCGCAACTTGCGAACCAGGCTACCATGTCAAACCTTGTTGAACGCCTTAGTGAAGTTCTTGGAGATGTCTACTGCTCTGCCTTCTTCAATCCTCATCCTCACTTCAAACGTTCCACATCAGGGCATGATTTAAAAGAACTTACCAGGTTTATTTAACGCATTTTCTTGCAAGGATAAGATTTACTCCTCTGTGCCGGAAGAGTAGATAAGAAGAATTAAAATTTCCAGAGGTATGCGCCATTGTTGAAATTAGATGGTGAGAAATGAAGTCCTGTGTATTTCAGAAGGAGTATTTGCAGGAAAAGTGGTCATATGTGGAAGTCATCCTGAGGCCATAAGTGTTCTTTCATATAAAGTGAGGTTGGAGATTCTGGTGATAAGTGGAGAATGGTAGTGGGAGGAGTCGAGAAACTCCTAGCTTCGGGAATATAGTCTGCCTTTTGTAATGATAAATCTGGGCTACGTGTTGCAAATTTGCAAATGATAAGACAATCGAAAATTTGGCAACTGCGATACTTCATGAAGTCTATTCTCGTTTTTTTTCTGACTCTGTGGTAAAAAGCTTACTAAGCCACAATCTGAAGCAGGAGAAAAAAATGAAGGAATAACTCTGTTGGAATTGTTGTTCGTTCACAACAGAGTCTTGTTGATCAAATGCTTGACAAAATAAAATCGACAGCTGGAAGACAAAGAATTTAAGCGAATAACAATCATAAAGAGGGTTTACTTTAGTAGTAATATCAAAAAGTGTGCAACGAAAAATAATCTCAATATTTCGCATAATGTTATTATCTGAAAATGTCATCTTGATGAGAAATTGCAACCCATGACATTTTCGGACGAACGAGAAATAGGCAGACTCTCAACAAGTTGTTGCAGAGATAGGTTATAGAAATGCTAAATTCGATAAATGTAATTTGTGAATCTGGAAAGCTCAAGTCAAAGTACAAAATCTGTTATTGGCCTTGATAGCATAAGAATGTGGTTGAACTTTGCTGGATATGTCTTACATGTCAGGTAATTGGCAAACCTCAGCAATTCATAAATCCAGCTGTCTGAATGCCCACTCCCAAATTTGGGGCACCTTTTAAAAGGGCCCTCATTAATTAGGTAGGACCTGTTCCTGAATCAGAAAAAGTAGCCAGCAATATTTACTGACGAAACTTGACGCATCTACTTGACTTCCACAGGTTTTCATGCCATTATGCAATATCACAAATAAAAAGGTTGTTTAAGATGTAATCATTTTTCTCAGCTTTGCGTTGACTACTCACCGGTTGCAAGTAGATCAGCGCTCGTATTTTACATGACAATTATTTAAGGAAATTGTGCATATTTTAGGAATGACTAAATAAAAATAATTGCATACCACGCAGAATCACAGGGAGCATCAGAATATAACCATCATGTTGAGAGCTTATATTCAGCCGTATCCAGATGATTGGAATAAACGAATTCCAGTTGTAAGTTTTACAATTAGGGATGCCCAAAATGAATCAACCAAGTTGAATCCATTCGAGATATTTTTTGGGCATGAGTTGACAGTTTACTTTAAATTAATTCATGAGTAGCTCTTGAGTCAGAATTCAGAAACTACGCACTTAGACTATGTGATGCAATTTAAGGAAAGTTTGAATAGAGTGGGTGATTTGGCTAGATCACATGCGATGAAATATTCGAAAGTTGCAAATATATTACTGGAGCTAGCATGCTACTTCCCGAAGTAGGTGAACCAATTAAAACAAGATTCAGTGGGCCATATTAAATGGAAATGAAATTGAGTGAGTTAACTTAGATGATAGCAATTCCAGATACAAAGAAAATCTCATAGTCTATTCATGTGAATATACTGAAAAGAGATTTTGAGAGAAGGAAACAAAAGGAGAACGTGTAAAGTTTTATAACACAAAGTGAAGAACCAAGGTGAGATTAAGCTAAATTGGAGATTTGACAAATTAATTTGGACAATGAGGACATTGTCAAAAAAAAGATAAATTATTGAGTTAAATTCCAGAGAAAAATCAAGATGACCTGATAGATTTCTTATAATCACCTGGGAAGATACGTCAGAATATGTTGGGAAGCACAAATCTCACTATGCATGAGAAAGAGAGAGAGAGAAAGGAAAGTAAAGTAACAATTAAGTAGTATCCTTGTTGACTTAACGCTCTACATTTGGCATAGGTTCAAACAGAGATTTAACAGATGTTAAACGACACAGTTACAATGAGTCGTGTTCCATACACCACAGGGGTGCCAAAACCAGATGTTGGCCAACGGTTGTGTGTGGACTATCGCAAAGTCAATGCGATTACAATGCCTTATTCATATCCTCTTCATGCTTGGAAGATTCTAAGGAGAATTTGGGATAAGAAACTTATATTTCTATGTTGGTCTACTCAGAGGATAAGTGCAAGTCTCTTTTTTCCCAAAAGACAAAGGCATTTCTACTGTCCTGACCCTGATACAAATATAGCATTTAAACTCAATCCATTTCGTTTGAAAATATGCCATTCTCATTTCCAAATCGAACCAATGCAGTCATTGTTGTACCATGTAATTGTGTGGTATACATGGAAGGGACCTTTGTGGCACCTATCGTGATTGCTTGACTAATGTTAGTACGCGGACCTGTTGCCAATCTGCTTAATAGTGAGTTCGAACAAGTCCAAGTCACATTCCTGGACCATTTTATTGGAACTGGACAGAAGGTCTTACGGGATGTGAAAGCATACTATCAATGTAAAGATCAGCGCTAAGATTGCTGGTATTGACTTTTTTTATTGAAAGTTTGGACGAAGATTTAATAGCACGGTTGCTTCAGTAACTAAATTATTGAAGATGTGTAGAAAATCTCATTATATAGCGGACTGTCATAAGTCACGTGACAGCCTGAAAGCTGTGTTAACAAATGTGGCAGAGTTAGCCACACTTCATTAAACAAAACCATGCAAAATCATCAAGATTGCTACAAATGCGAGTGATGCCAGTGGTGTGATTCTACAAGAAGGCGATGAGAAGATACAAAGGACTACTGAGCCCATATCTCTCGAGTATATTGCATGATCATTAATAGGAGCTTTCACAGAGAAGGAAACCCTGGCCTTGCTGTGGCCATTGGAACTTTTCAACATTTCCATTGACATTAGTGTGCCTGAGACAATCGGATAGAGCAATAACAGGCCCTAAAAGGTTTTGAAGGAATATAAGGATAACATTTCAGATTGCTTAATTGGAGCCTAATATTGAATTTGAGGGTTATATGCGTATCGTGAGGAGAGAACACATTTGTTGATACATCTTTGTGACTTTGATGAAGAAAGATGGAGGCGTTCGATGGCATAAATAAATGAATGGAAATACAATGTAGTAGTAAAGTTTCGCATATTTAGAGTCAATGTTATGTATGTTTATCGTGCATTACAAAGAAGGCAAGACTGGTGTTTAAAAATGAAACCGTGCTTATATGTCGACGGTGATTGTTTGTAAGCGTGGAGATATGAAGGTGCTGTGTCTTTAAATGCTTATTTAGCCCTGGTATTTTTTAAGAGAGACAAAGAAGGGAAGGCGACGAGTAGTCAGTGGCACCATACAGCTCGTAAATCAGCTTTTCTTGAAGGTGGAACAATAGTACTAACCTGGCCGGTTAGCATCTGGTGCTATCTTCCTACTGTTGGCATTGCACGTGACAAAGTCTGATTTCTGAATTATCGTTTTTGACAAAGGAGGGGGTTATGGGGTGTTTCAAATTTGGAACAGATAATTTGTAAAAGTTACTGTATCCATTATTCTGCGAAGACTTCCAAGAGAGTTGGTTCTTCTTTCTTATTCTTGTTTTAAACTGTATTTTTCCAATAAATCATAACTTGCCTGACGCCAAGTAGTTTGATCAGTTGAATCACCGCTGAAACACAATTCTTTTTTATCTTGCAAATAGCATAAGAAAAAAGACATTCAGGTCTAACATACGTTCTTGAAATGTTTTTTGAGGGGGTCTGGTCTAGTCCATAACTGCACCCAACTGAATATCCTAGTGAATTTAAATTTCCAACTTGGCCCAAGGCAAGAAGAAAAAAAGACTTTGCCTCTCTGAAATGTAATTAGTAAACTGTAAATGGGTAAATACTAAATGGTAAGAACCAGAGGAAAAGGGAAAAGGAAATGCCACAACATTCATTCATAATATTATGAAAGGAATTCCGTGCTCATTATAAAGAATGCAATTTAACGAATACAATAAGGGATATTTACTGAACAGAGATTAGGGGTTCACAATAAAGTAATCTTAGTCAACATGCATATGTAGAAATGTCATGTATCTTGTTAGAGAGGATTAATTGAGAAACCTAGGAAATTAAACTGCAGTACTTCAAGTGTAACAACACAAAAACTACTCCTTGTATCCTACTGAATGAAAGCCAATATTTGTACGTCAGAGCGAATGCTTTCTAAAGATATTAATATATGGAAGAAAAACGTAATTTTTCTGATATTTTGACCAATTGTAAGAGAGTTGATTATCTTACGTTTTGTAACACTTGCATCTTAATATCAGCAATCCAAATTTCCGTATGTGAATGTATCCTAGACCAGTCAAGGATTAGTTATAATCAGCTGTTACCAGTATATAAAACAGGGCATAAAAGAAAGGACAATGAATCTCTCATCGCACAAAGAAATGAAGAGCAATCTGTGCTTGGATATGAAACTGCAAGTCATTAGCTATTGTGAATATAAACTTGAAGTTAAGACATCCTTAAGACGACTTTTTGTACAAGCAAGTCGTTATACAGACAATGGGATGCAAACTTGCAAAAATGACAGTGGCAGACAACGAATTGGCAAGATGAAATCACTGACCAGAATATTACAATTTGATCACTGCACAGAAACGCTGCTGATGAGAGGCGTTCGTTGTAAATTGCAAAGTCTATATGCTAATATAAAAACGGACTTACAGGCGTCACCATTTAGTTACAGCATTTGGAGATTTGTAAAAGATTCAGTAGAGTAAATGTTTGCAAGCTGATTCAACATAAGGGAGAGCCTTGGACTCAAAATTAAGGAGCACCAATAATAGCTTGCAATCAGGAGCAATTTCTACTATGAAAGGGAGATGAGTCTCTGGAACAGCTTGCCATGGAGTGCATTGCACTCAAATTCCTTTGTATATTTTTGTACAAGAGGTAACCAGAAGTCAAGAGGAACAGAGTTAAGTGGACGTGAGGAGTGTCTTGATACTATTACGTGTCGAGCATTCTAGAGAGGCTGAACACTCAATAATGTTCATATTTCTTTTTGACATTTTTATATTAAGTTAGACTGTGTGAGTTTAATTTATTTTTTCTCAAAGAACATGAAAACCAAAAGAAAGAAAACCGAAAACTTTCAGTAAGTAAAATGATAATAGAAGGCGTTACCTCATCCAATGTACCTCAAAGGCCATTGATGATGTAAAAGATAAACAGAAAATTTCACCGGAAATGAGGGGAAAAAATGAAAGATTTAGATGTCAATATAATGAGATTCCTTACATAACCAGAATTTGCACATGTCTCGTGAAAACAGAATTGCATTCAAGGTTATGTTTAGTGTATCCGCTTGAATTTTCTGCACCAGGAGCACAAAAAGTAAGAAGCATATATGGATTTGGGTCTTCGTATTAAGTTTGGAAAACAAATTTATTAATGTCGTTCAGAAAATGTTAAACGACCTGGGCACACAGCGCTTATTTCATTTTGCTGGCCGAAACATGATGAAGATCAACATTGTGATATAGAAGTTTTTGCTGATACCAGAATTATATTAGTAAAATAAAGGTTGATTTCAGATGAATTTGCACTGCAGGTTAGCAATTAAAACGAGGACTTATTTTAGGGTGAGAGGGAAAGATTTAGGAAGGACATAAGTGTGAACATTTTCACTCAGACTAGCAGAGGAACTGTTGGAGGTGAGTGCAGTCACAGCATGTAAAAGTCATTCGGACATATGTATGATCAGGAAGAGCTCAGAGGGATATTGGCCAAGTGCTAGCAAGTGAGACGAGATTAAGTTTGGATATCTGATTGGCAAGGACGAGTTGGAAAAAGCATTAGAGAGAAAAAATAAAGCTGGACATGCTGAAATCAAAAGCAGACAAGCAGGACGTTGGAAAAATGCACCACGCCAGGCAGCATCAGAAGGTGGATAAGTCAACGTTTTATGTATAACCCTTCTTCAGTCGTAAAAGTCCAGGTTTATGAATACATACATATTAGTTGCTTTAAAAATATTAGTTGCATTGATTTAAGGTGGTATGTGAGAAACGCGTGTTGCATAGTATTTATTACACGTGCTTATTTGTCCCTGAGAAAAAGAGTGAGTTGCCTTCTTGTGCTATCATGGCCACATTGGTGTCTTGACACACAATGGCCTTTGATTATGAATTACAGGAAAGCTACCTGTAAACTTCATATTTTCAAGCCGCGATGTTGAATAACTTGCAGAGGACCTACCAAGTAGCCTCGTACATGCTGTCACTTTCCTCTCTCATGAACAGACACTGACCGTTTGTCATGCTGTGCAAAGTTTCAAAACATCGTCAATCTGAGGAAACCACACATTTCATAAAATTAGTTGAGCAGATTGTTTTACTGCCGATAATGAAACTTCGGATGTTACACCCATCTTCTTGAAGAATACAAGGGATATTCCAGAGAATCAATGAAGAGGAGGTAAGTTGTGAAAAAGTCCCAAATGAACAATTCTTCTTCTGCTTTGTAAATGAGTAACTTTGGTTCATAGTGCCATGTGCACAAGCTTTTTTTTTGCAGGAATGGACATTGGAAGAAGGATGGGTGGAAGTGTAATAGTATATTTGAAATTAATAGATCCGCATTAATCTGGCACATTTGAGGCAAAAGGTGAAGTGCTGTTATGGTATTTCAGTTTTTTTTTTGGAACAGTATATTTGCCTGGCAGTTCATGCATACATGACTGGTGGAGGGAGTGGAGGAAACTGTTCTGGTCCCGATCAACTCACGTTATTTTTTTTTTGTTTAAATTCTGTAGTTCGAGATCAGAGCATTAAGACTGAGATGCGAGTGACGGATATTAAAATAATATGTGCAATGCATAAATATGACTCTGAGTGCCATTTACAATGTGAAAAACACATGGTTTTCTTAAAATACGTCTTCTTCAGGAAATTTACATTGAAGTATTAGTTCTACAACCAATAAGCATGTTGTCGATTATAAAAGTTGAAACTTTTAATTCAGGTTTAGCGAATCTTAATCATATGTTCCTTCATGGCTGGCTCTTGACGAGGATGGGGAAAGAATAAAAGTAATGTCATAATAGAACAGCAATCGCCGACTGTCATTGCACGTAATTGTTTCCCTTTTTCTCTTTATATCATGCAATGCTATTTCCTGTAATGATCATCTGTCGTGATTCTCCTATCGTAAATGATGATGCTTGTAATATTTTTTTGTAATTGATCATCTTATTTGCCGCTTCATTTGTATGAAATAAAGCCATTTCTCTTTAGAACATTTGGGGAAGAAAAAAAGTCATGCAGCTTTAATGCTTTGAACACATTCACTGCGTATTCCGCTGATTATGCAATCGCTGTCAATCAGATCAATTAGTTTATATTGCTTATTTTTCGTCTTCAAATAGAAACATTCATGTTTCTATCCAAGTATGTGGACTGAATTTCACGTCCCATTACATGTTTGGATACATGCAGCACGTATTTTGTTATGATGAAAAGTTCTGGCTGGCTAAAGTTCTATAGAGTGTTGCTACCAGTTTCAGATTTTCAAATTGTCATCTACAGGCAATCGCATGCTGAAACTATAGCTCGAAATATACCAGAGTTGAAACGATTTTCTTTGGAAAGGAGAAGTCGTATTGGAGACTTGATGCAAGTTATCCATCATGATTTGGACGCGGTGTGTTGCAATAAATTTTTATCATTTTTAAATCCATGAAAATCGTGCTGAAATGCAGGTCCTTTGAAAACTATTAATATGTTTCAACCTGTAACATTGTTATAATTTGTCTAACTTCTCTGAAATTTAAGATAATCTCTCACCTGCGTCTCTGAGCAGTTCTCTCAATGTCTCCAGTTCTGGAATGGAACAAAATTGTCTTATTTATTTGTGAACGGGATTATAAATTTCATCTCAATCAAGGTAGAGCTTGTTACATAGAACTTTTAAATTTAATCGCATCAGAAAGAATCAAGACTAACTGTACATTTATAATAGCAGCTCTGTTTTGAAACACAATCACTATATGCCTTTCGTTTGCACTTGCTTCTAGTGTTCATTTTGTTTGTCTCTACAATTATGAATCCTGATGCTGAGACATATGTCGACACGTGACGTAGTGAGCATTGCACAAAGGTGTAATTAAAAATACTCAAATGGATAATTTTAAGGATAAGTGCTCAGGAAACCTTTTAGTCTGTATTTTCGTTTCGTGATTCGAATCCAATTCTAATTACATTCGTAGAATTAAATATTCATATATCATCAAAAGATATTCAGCACACCAAATCGTCTTGTTTACACGGTCCCATCGCAGAAAGTAACTACTTAATCGTATAGGATTGTCCTCGAATGATTCATTGCATTATGCAATAATGCTGTACTATTAATGGGACCTCAGTTGGTTGGTCAGCTTATTTGCAGTGTCGACTAATTAAAACATCATAGAGTTTTCTAGCAATAACTTAGGTCAGCATGAATGCTTCGACTTCTCACTCTCGCTTTGTTCCTAATGACTGCAGGTTATAGTGATGGTGTAGTGACTGCAGTTTAAACAACCACCAGTACTCCCACTGCAATGAAGCAAACACTGCTTTGAGGAATAATTGGATATGTTGAGAAAGGGCATTAAATAATATTCATAAGCAAAAGGTAGACACTTTTGGTAAGGTCCAGGACGAAATAGAACTTGTAGTGCAGGTTCATAGATTCTTGAAATTGGAGACACATGTAGATAGGGTAGTGAAGAAGATATTTGATGCACTGTCTTTCATTTGTTGAGCATTGAGTTTAGGAGTGAGAAGGTCAGGTTGTGCATGTACCAGATTTTCTTTTGGCCACCATTGGAATACGATGTGAAATTATGGTCTCCGTGTAATAGGAAGGCCGTTGTGAAACTTGAAACGGCTCAGAAAATATTTATATGAATGTTGCCAGGGTGGGAGTTTTCGAACTATAAAGAGGTGCTGAATAGGCCGGGTCTATTTTTTGCTGGACCATCAGCAGTTGAAGGATCAAGTTATGGACGTATGTACGATAATAAGAGAAATAGTGTAGATAGAGAAGTTTTTTTTTTAATCTGTGGAAATGGGCTACAAAACTAGAGGGCATAGGTTTATGGCGAACAACGTAAGATTGAAAATTGAACTAAAGGGCAACATTTTCACACAGTAAATGGTGCATGTATGGAATGAGTTGCCAGAGGAAGTGGTAGTGATTGGTAAAATTGCAACATTTAAACGATTTCAGTACATGTATATGAATAAGAATAGTGGAGATGTTTGTGGGTCGAATACTGGCAAATGGGACGAAATGGACGAGTTGGTTTGACGGGTCTGTTTCCTTGCTGTCGATTTCTATGCTTCAATGACTCTATTATCAATTGGATTTTATGCCAGGTTGCACGCAGAAAATGCATTCATACGGATACAAACTTGGGGAATGTAGCAACCAATTGTAATGTTGAGTTTAGATATTAAACACAAAAGAAAGGCAGGAAGAAACTAGAGTAGAATATTTTTTCGTGGAGTCGAAGGATTTTACTATGCCATCAAGGGGGAGAGCAAGTTGAAAAGCTGGCAAGCATCTGGCATGTGACTGAGTGCAGGCACTAGAGTGCACTAGACAAATGGAAGGTGTAATATTTCACTTGGAACTCAGGTAATGTATTGCATTCTCAACCTTACGTATTATGCCTCAAGATTCCAAAATCCAATCAAATACTAATTTTACTATTTTGACAACAGCAACCAAATGAGAAAATCTTAAGTTTTCCTTTAGAAAAGTAGACATTTTGAACAGTTAGCTGGAGACAAGGAATACCTACTGCCATCTATAGCTACCGAAAGACTCTCTCTCTAAAAAATATTTTTTTCACATGGAGCATCTTTGCAGTAGAAGACAGAAGACAACACAGGGGAAATCTACAGACATACGAAATTTGGCACACGAAGACAACTGCTTTTGAAAAATTGCTTTTCTGGAAATTTATAGGGGCTTTACCGAATCAGTATATTGCTACAGAGTGGAAGGTAGATAAATGGTTAAAACATGAGAGACTTATAATTGCATATAGTTCTTGTTTAATGTTGTCTTTTGAAGTTTAATAATGAATTGGTTTTTATTTTTAAATAGTGGACTTTAGTTAGCAGTCTATCCCTCATACTTTAACAGATTATGAGGTGCTGTGAGCTTTTCTGTGTGTTTGGATCAAATTTGTAGAAGGCCTAACTCCATGTCATAACAATTTCAAATATGCAAATTGTACTCAATTCCACGGTTCTTTCAGGGATGCAAATATATTTCATAACTGAGCAATAATCAGAATATACCAAGTCTGACTTTGGATGATATTATATCAGTATCGAATATATAACATGACAACATAGTAGTCAACAACTTTAATTTCGGCTCATTCATATCCGTTGAAGAGGAGCTGATGTAGTAAATCAAGAGCTATTCACGTTTACAGTTGTCATATTTCATGTGTAGGAACAGGAAAATACCAATATTTTACCTAAGTCCTTTTTATTGAGTTTATCGTCTGCAACAAAAAAGGAACAAACAAAAATGCTTTTTTGACGTAAGACACAGCAATAAACTTCAGATGTAAAGTATTGTGTCTGGCCTAAAATAGCTTCGACCATGAACGGCGTTATAACATGAGTTTCTCCGTTTATGGATACACTGATAGAATCAATTGCAGATTTCTGTGTTTATTTTGCACATTCAAAATTTGCTCCCCCCTCTTGCACCCTCTGGAAAAGCCCAAAGACCTGCTTGTATTATGAATAGGATTGAGATTTCAGCAGTTAGAAACAATTATTGTCATAGCATAAAGAAGTATACATTGCAAACTCATCCTTTCCACTAATGTTGTCAGTAGAAAAAAAAATTATAGTTTTACATCATCAAAATTACAATAACATCATTGTGATTGATCAGGTCAACAGTTATCACAGGACAAACCTGAGCCATTATCCCGCAACACCGGTCCAAACAAATGCTAGACATTATTACTTTAAGCGTGATGGTTTTTGGTGGAGAATGATAGAATTTTCTGCCTCCCACCAGCACTATTCCTCAGCCCACATAACTCGGCACATTCCTTGCACTTATGTCATAACCCCAGAAACTTGTCAATATTTGTTGAATAACAATCCACCACACTTCAAAGAGGTGCATTCCATTCCCTTGACCTTGCATTACTACCTTATTGATGTTAACACCTGCCAGGTCTCCATTTGAACTTCACCTCTTCAAGGAATTTAGTTACATATTTTGACATTTTTATTTGAAAGTTGGGCTTGTGAATGCAGGTATCAATTTGAAGTTCTCAGTCTGACAATATGACGATGCTGCTCCATTGAAAAGTTTATGTTGCCTTTTTTATCAAAAGTTGGATGCAGAAGGCAAGGTTTCCAATTTATCTTGGATTAGGCCATTAGATACTGCTGCAAGTAACAATTAGTTAAGCGGTGTTGAGGGTTTTTTTTTTAGCAGCTGTGGAACGAGACGTGAGTGGCCAGTTCTCTCACATTACTTATGGTTTGGTTTTGTTTTACCTGGGGAAAGAGCTGCAGTGGAGAGAGAGTCTATGCATCAGCAAATGTTCCCCGCATTTTCCTCTCTCTGTCTGACGTTTCACCTGTAAGGGGCCTTATTTGAATTGACATTTTGTTTTCTGCCAAGGGGTGTGTGTTTGTGGGATGCTGCAGAAAATTGGAATAATTCTTTATAAACTTACGGGTATGGGTGTAGGGGTGGGGGTGCGGTGTATCAAATCATTGCCATTGTAAAGTCAGTTTTGCTTTCTTTGCGTTTCCTTCAGTGGTGATTAAATCAATTCTATTTTGCTTGAAGCCAAGTTTGTTGACCAGCTGCATCACTTCTACGATATCCACTTTACATCTGCCTGAAACAAACATAAAAACTGGGATCTGTGCTACCTTTTCAACTGTTTTGTAGAGTCTGGTGAGATCCATAACAGATTGGGTATAATTGCAGGATTTATCTGATAGTTCCAATATGACATTAGCGTTGCGAATCTCAGAGGCAGCGAATAATATGTGCAAGTGTTTGTTGTTTCTGGTATTGCATTCATTTGTTTTCAATGCTGCCTCCTTTAATAATGACTCATTCAGTCACTAAGATTTATCTGAGGGTGGGAGAAGTCAATATGGATGTTTTACAAAAAGGTGAATATGGAAAATCTGCTGTAATTGGCAAACAAGTTGCAGTTGAAATTGCCTGTGTCCCTCTAAAAGACATAATGTGGTTATTAGAGCAATAGATCAGTATAGTATTTAAATTTAGCTGGAAACACAATCATAATCTATGGACGTGGATAAACGTCATTTGAAAATGCAGTAGCTTGAGTTAGATGCAAAAGAAAAAGAAATTAAATGAAATGAAACAGTTTGAATTACGATTATAAGCTGAAGAAATATCATTCTGATGGAATTACATAGGAACTTGCAGGGGTTGATTGGAATAATTTGTTTGGAAGGAAAGAGTCATCAGGTAAATGGGAGATCTTTGAAATCGAAATAGATGGAGTTCAAGGTCGATATTTCCTATGATGGTGAAGCGTAAGTTTGGTAGGAATAGGGAACACTGGATAACAAGATATATTGATACTTTGATGAGGACAAAAAATTGAGACCTGCTCTGTCATGGCCAGCCAGGATCAAGGCAATACCTTGAGGGAAATAGTGAATATAGGAGTTATACTGCAGAAGGAAATCATGAGAGCAAAAAAGGGGCGTGACATAACCTTGGTTAAGAATAGGTTGAATGTAAACTTCACGTATGATAACGACAAAAAGAATAAACACGGAGAGAAGAGTGTCCCTAAAGGAACAACATAGATATGTATGTGTAGAGCCACGGCACGCAGGTGAATTTCCCAAAGAATATTTCTGCTCTGTGTTTTCCAAAGAGAATGATATGAAGACTTGGCAACTTGGCAAGGTTAGTGGCGATCTCTTGAGGACAGCCCATATCAAAGGTGAGGAGGTGCTGGATGCATAAGATTGTATGAATTTGGACAAATTTCCCTGTCCTGACCAGATATATACAAAGACACTAAAAGAAGCTCGTGAAGAAATTGTGTGGAGCCTTGGTGATATTTTGTATCATCCTTTGCCGCGGGTGAGACCAGGGGAGACAAGAGTTAGGAATGTTGTGCCATTATTCAAATTGGGATGCAAAGAAAAGCCTGGATATTAAGCTTATGATCTGTCGTGGGTACGTTAGCTAAGAAGATTCTGGGGGATAAGGTATGCATCCATTTGGAAGTACAGAGTTTGATTATGAGTAGTCATCATGGCTTTGCAAGTGGGAGACCATGCCTCACAAATTTGTTTGAGTTCATTGGTGAATTAACCAGAAAGGTCGACGGGGACATGGTTATAGACACCGTCTGTATGGAGTTCAGAAATGCCTTTGTTAAGGTTCCACACTATAGGCTTCTATGAAAGTTTAGATCGCAAGAAATATAGGGAGAAGTGGCAAACTGGTTAGAAAATTGGCGTGCTGGTAGCAAACAGAGGTTAACAGTGGAAAGATGTTTGTCAGACGGGAGGCCTGTGAGTAGTGCATTGTCCCACTGGTCGGGACTGGGCCCATTAATGTTTGTTATCTAAATCAATGATTTGGATGTGAATGTACCAGGCATCATATATAAGTTTGCTAAGGTGGTACTGTGGATAGTGTGGAAAGTTATCATAAATCACCGGAGGACCTTGATCAGCTGGAAAATTGGCCATGAAATAGCAAATGGAGTTTAAAATAAATATACATGAGGTCTTGCACTTTGGAAAGTCAAATCAAGGTAGGCGTTTCTTGGTGAATGATAGCATCTTAAAGATTCTCGTGAAGCAGAGTGATCTTGAAGTTCCAGATCACATTTCTCTGAAAGCAATACCACTGGTAGACAGAGCATTGGGAAAGGCTTTTGGCACACTGGCTGTAGATTTTGGGAAACTTGAAAGGGTTGAGAAAATGTTTACAAGCATGTTGCCAGGGTTGGAGGATTGGAGCCATAGGAAACGTTGGGATAGTCGAGGGCTGCTCTCCTTAAAGTGTTGCCGGCTGAGGGGTGATATTATAGAGGTTTACAAAATCATGAGGCATGGATAGGGTAAACAAACAAAGTATTTTCCCTGGGGTGGCGTAGTCCTCAACTAGAGTGTAAGGGTGAAAGGGTAAAGATATAAAAAAGACCTAAGGGGCAGCATTTTCACTCAGAGGGTGATAAGTATATGGAATGAACTTTCAGAGGAAGTGGTAGAGGCTAGTACAATTGCAACATTTAAAAGGCATCTGCATCGGTATATGAATAGGAAGGGTTTGGAGGGATAGCCGTCATGTGCTGGCAGGTGCGACTAGATTGGGTTGGGATATCTGTTTGGCGTGGACGAGTTGGACCGAAAGGTCTGTTTCCATGCTGTACATCTCGATGACTTTACAACATTGAGTAGTAATGTTGCTGTTGTACAGGGCATTGTTCAGGTGGAAATTGGAGTATTGTATTCAGTTTTTTATCGACTTGTTATAGGAAGGATGTTATTTAACTAGAAAGATTTGCAGTGATGCTGCCAAGACTCAATCGTCTGAGTAACTGGAAGATTAGATTACTTACAGTGCTTAAACAGGCCCTTCGGCCCAACAAGTCCACATCGACCCATCAAAATCCAAACCACCCAGACCCATTCCCCTACATTTCATCCCTGCACCTACCGCTACGGGCAACTTAGCATGGCCAATTCACCTAACCTGCACATCTTTGGACTGTGGGAGGAAACCGGAACACCTGGAGAAAACCCACGCAGACACAGGGAGAATGTGCAAATTCCACACAATCAGTCACCTGAGGCGGGAATTGTACCGAGGTCTGTGGCGCTGTGACGTAACAGTGTTTACTCCTGTGCCACTGAACCTCCTTGCCAGTTAGGATAGGCCTTTTCTCTTCAGAGCGTAGGAGACTGAGGAGGTCTTTATCAAGTTGTGCAAGATCATGAGAGGTATGCGTACAATGAATACAGTCAGTCCTATTCTTGGGCTCTGGAATTGAAGACGAAAGTGCATCAGTTTAAGGTTTTATAGGAAAGAATAAAAGGGAACTGGAGGGGACTTTTTTCAGTATGGTGGCTGGTACGCATGCTGAACATAAAATTGAAAACATTACACTGCAGTACAGGCCCTTCAGTCCTCGATGTTGCTCCAACATGTGAAACTAATCCGAAACCCATCTAAACTACACTGTTCCACTTTCTTCCATATGTCTATCCAATGACCATTTAAATGCACTTAAAGTTGGCTAGTTTACTACTATTACAAGCATGCTGATTCACAACCTTACCACGCTCTGAATAAAGAAACTCTCTCTGACATCCGTCCTATACCTATCATCATTCAATTTAAAGCTATGTCCCTTCGTGATGGCCATCACCATTAGAGGAAAAAGGCTCTCACTGTACACCCTATCTAACCCTCTGATTATCTTATATGTCGCAATTAAGTCGCCTCTCAACCTTCTTCCCTAGAATGGAGACAGGTCCAGACCCTCATAAGAAGGCCTCCACTCCATACCAGACAACATTCCAGTTAATCTCGTCTGAATATTTTCCAAAGCTTCTGCATCTTTCTGCTTAGGCAGTGACTAGATCTTAACTCAATACTCCAAGTGCAACCACAACTGAGTTCTGTGCAGCAGCACCTCATGGCTTGAAAACTCAATCCCTCTACTAATAAGTCAGAACACACCGCCTGTCTTCTCAACAACCATATCAAACTGAGTTGGAACTTTCAGGGATCTACGTACATGGGCACTGATATCCCCCTGTTGATCTACACTACCAAGCGTCTCACCATTAGCCCAGTACTCTGCATCCCAGCTATTACTTCAAAATGAACCACCTCACACTTTTCCTCATTAAACTCAGTTTTTCATCTCTCTGCCCAGCTCTGCAGCTTATCTTTCTCCCTTTGTAACTTAAGCCATCCTTCGGCACTGTTCATAACTCTGCAAACATTAGTGTCATCCACAAATTTACTGACCCATCCTTCCATGGTCTCGTCGAGGTGATTTTTAAAAAATGGCAAAGAGCACTTTCTCGAAATCAGATCATTGCAGTGAAGCACGAGTAATTCAACTCGAGCTTGAACATTTCCCATCAATCACCATAACCTGTCTTCTTTCATCCCACCTCCACATATTGTGCAATGGCCTACCATCGGGAACCTTTTAAAACTGCTAAATTGCACCACATCAACCACTTTACCCTTATCTACTTGTTTGGACCCCTTCTCAAAGAACTCTATGAGGTTTGTCAGGCACGACCTACCCTTCACAAGACCGTGTTGATGGTCCCTAACCAATTTATTCATTTTCAGATGATTATAAATCCTATCTCTTATAAACATCCCCAAAACTTCCTACAACCGAAGTAAGGTACACTGGTCCATAATACCAGTGTTTCTCTACTCTCCTTCTCGAACAAGGGAACAACATTTGCTATCCTTCAAACTTCTGGCGCTAGTCTTGAAGACAATGATGACACAGAGGTCAAAGATAAAGGCTCGACAATGTCCTCCCTTGCTTCCCAGAGAATCCTCGGATAACTCCCATCCAGCGCAAGGGATTTATCTATTTTCATTCTTACCAGAATTGGCAAAATGCCCTCCTCCGTGCGAAACTCGATCCCATCTAATCTAGTAGTCTGTATCTCAGTAGTCTCCACAACACTGTCTTTTTCCAATGTAAATACTGTCGAAAAATGTTCATTTAGCGAATCCCCTGAGTTTAATGAGTGAGTAGTGAAGAGTATGTTTTATAGTTAGTGCACTGAGTAAAGGATTGGGAGATCATGTTGCACCCGTACTGGACATTGATCCAATCACATTTGGACCACTGTGTGCAATTACAGTGACAGGAATGCCATTGCGAAATTAGAATAATATCAGAAAAGATTTACATGGATGTTGCCAAGGTTGGAGAATTAGAAATATGGAGAGGCTCAATAGGTGGATGCTAATTTCCCTGGAACATAGGAGCCTTATGCATTTTATAAAATCATGAGCGGCATGGGCTGTGTAAAGAGAGAATGTCTTTTAGCTGGGGTGGTGGAATCCAATATTAGAGGGCATCGGTAGCAAATGAATAAAGAAACTTTTAAAATGGACATAAGGTGCAACGTTTTCGAATGGAGCATCGTGCACGTATGGAATGAAAGAAAATGTTCAAGCTTGCTAAAATGTCAACATTTAAAAGGCATCTAAACGTGTGTATGAATAGGAAGGATTTCTGGAGATATTGGACAAATGTTTGTAAATACAACTAAAATTTATTAGGATGCCCAGTCAGCCTGAACGAGTTGGACCACAAAATCTCTTTCCTTGATGCACACCCCTATAACTCTATTATCTTATCATTTTGTGCCAAGTTGTACGGTGAGAATGCATTTATACTGATCCAAAAATTGCATAAGAAACAGACAATCATATCATTGAGTATGCAAATTAAAGAGGAAAGAAAGACAGAAAGAAATTTGAGCAGGACATATGAAATGCTTGCACTCGGGTGACTGCCTGTGTGAAGTTTGCATATTCTCCCCTTCCCTGCATGGGTTTCCTCCGGGTGGTCCGGTTTCCTCCCACAATCCAAAGATGTGCAGGTAAGTTGAATTGGTCATGCTAAATTGCCCATAGTGTTAAGAGAGCGAATGGGTCTGGGTGGGTTACTCTTTGGAGGGTCGGTTTGGACTTCTTAGGCTGAAGAGCCTGTTTCCAGACTGTAAATAATGTAATGTAATCTAATCTAATCTAATCCAATCTATGCCCACCATTACACTATTTCGTTCAACGATGCAAATATAATATTTTAAATGAACAACGAACAAAATATGCTCAGGCTCACTTCGGATTACATTCTTGCTGTATGGAATACATTACATGCCAAAATAGTCACCAACAATTTTACTTTTGGCTCGTTCATATCAGTTGAAGAGGGGCTGACACAATACATTAACATTGATATTCACATTTGCAGTGATCAGTTTTGCATGAGTAGGAAAACGAAAGCACCAATATTTTACCTAAGTCTTTTATAGGCTGTTTATCATCTTCACCAAAAAAAATCAAACAATCATGTCAGTTACTCAGCATTTCTTAAATGAGGCACAACAATACATTTCAGCCGGAAAGTGTCCTTTCTGGTCTAAAATAGTTTCAACCATGAACCTCAGTGTAGACATAATTCTTTAATATGAATTTAAATTCAGTGCAGACTAAGCCAATTGCTGGCGTAATGATATTTAAAGTTTATATTTGAACATCCAAATGATGTATCTATGGAATGAAGTTCAGATTTTTTTTAAAATTCCGAAAATTCATAATTTCTTCTACCCTCCTGCAGCCTCTCAAGCGGTCCAAATAAATGATTTGAAAGATTTTTCTGCTTTCAGGTGTTAGAAACAATTTTTGCCACGGCATGCTGAAGTCCATTCTGCCAACTAATCTGTTGCACTGACATTATTAGAGGAGTATAATGTAATGAATTTATGTCATCGAAAGAATCCTACTTTTATTTGTTTAATCTGCTCAAAAGTAACGGTTGTTGTGTCTGTTTTGTTCCTGTCCAACATTGGTCTGCGTGCACTTGGTTATCAAATGACTCTTTACACGGCATTTTCAAAAAATAATCATACCAAATTAAAGTCAACACAACTTTCACAGCATATGTATTCACGTGCTATCTTGTCTTTCAGTGTAACCATTTCTCAAAATTTATTTTTAAAAAATGTGCCGCCTTGGCAACCTATGACTCATTATGGGGATGTGGTTGACAAGGAAATCTGTTGTTCAAATATAACTAAAGGGAACTGAAAATGTTTTGGAAGACAAATCTCTAAAACCTGAAGCTAGTTTTCTTATGTCGCTCATAACTTTTCAGTCAGAGGAAGAACAATTTCTAAATGATGAAACACTGTTCATGTGCACTGCTTCTTTAGCAACCATGAAGCTATCCGTTTTGGCTGAAGTAAAATAATTGTGCAAACATTTGTTATGTTCACATATCTCAGATAAAAGAAAGCACCTTCACCAAGTTCTGTCTCTATTCCACATGAAATGTTTGTATTGTTCCCAACACTATCTCGAAAAAAGTACTCCGAATGCATTTGATTGTTATGTTGTGTGGGAGTTGTATATTCCACTGAGATTATGATCCGTACATTTTAATTACTAGAAAAACAGGGTGGCTCATAATCTTTTGTCATCCTCTCACCGAATTAATTTTCAGTAGACTCTGGCACGTCAGAACGCAGTGTATTTACATCATCATGTCAGAGGTTTTAGACATGATTTGCTAGACTAATTAGCATGGCACAGACAAAATATTTGGCAAAACGGATTGAACAATAAACCCAGCATCACATATTCTGACACATGTTGTCCTGTGCTAACTAAGTCTGTTGGACATTCAAAAATAAATAAACAAACAAAGTTGCCATTACAAAAAGGTAGACAATGTTATGGCGAAACATCATAGTGGCCACATGATAGCTAATGATTTTTTAAAAAACTTGAATCTTCGCCTTTACAATAACGTTGTCTAGTGCTTACGCTCGAACACGTCATGTAGGTGAAATGAAAGGGAAATAGCCACTACTCCGAGTTCAGGCATTTTTCTCGTTTGGTTTCGTTTTATCTGGGTACCTGGAGGAACAACTGCGCTGAAAAGTGGTTCTATGCTTCAGCAAATGATGCCTGGATTTTCTTTTCTCTCTCTCTCCCACTGTCTCTCGCTCTCTCTCTGATATCTCTGCAGCAATTTGAGTTTAACCTTTTTTGCCAAATTATGTGTTTATGAAATATTGTGGGAAATCGGAACAGCTCCTGTTAAGTTGTGGGTCATGTAATGTCGGTCAGGTTTCAAATCATGAATCATATCTGCCACTGTTGGACTGGTGTGTACAAAGTTAAAAAGCACACAACACCAGGTTATACTCCAACAGGTTTATGTGGAAGTACGAGCTTTCAGAAACCTGGTCCGTAATCAGGTGGTTGTGCAGTATAAGATCGTAGGACACCGAATTTGTAGCAAACGTTTAGAGTGCAGTGTAACTGACATTGTATACTAAAAAAACAAAAAAAAGGGTGGATTGTCTGTTAAGTCTCTCATCTTTTAGAACGGGCACGTTGGTTTCTGTTTTTTCATGTGTTAAAGTCCATTAGTTTCTTAACGTTACATTCTCAAGTTAACTTTAAGAATAGGTGCCATGTTGGCTCAGATATTGCATTGAAAGTGTGAGGTGCCCTGTGTGAGGCTGTCTGTACCCCAGTCTTCAGATTGATTCTAATCTATAAGAAGGATGTACAGAATCTTAAACGGTCATGCAGTTTTTGAGCCAAATACAATGTAATTCTGCCATTACAAATTTACCCAAACGTATGTGTGCTTGTGTGCATGTGGATGTATGTGTGTGTTGGGGGTAAAAGTATCTGTGAAGGAGAGAGTGTGTGTGTATTCGTTGGAGTGTGATTGTAGATCGGTATATGTCTGTGGGAGTGTGCGTGTGTGAGTGTATGAGAGAGCTTGTGTATGTGAGAGTGTCTGAGCATGGGTATATAAGAGTGTGGGTGTCTGTGGGAGTGTCTATGTGCATGTGTGTGTTTGTCGGTCTGTAAGTGTGTATCTGTGTGTGTGAGTGTGTGTGTGTGTGTTGCAGTGGGGTCGCCTGCAGTGTGATAGGCACCCAAGGTCTCAGGTGAGGCCTTCCCATCGTTACCAAAATTGGTTATCAGCCTCTGATTGACCACTTCGTGTTGTTGACTGTCCCAAAGTCTTCCTTGGACGATGGTCACCCGATGCTCCATGGCCGAATGTTGTGGACCACGAAAGTGTTCTTCCTTTGGGATGGAACACTCCTGTCTGTTGATTTTTGTGCAGTTTCTATTCACACATTGCCATAGCTTCTGCTCGGTCTCACGAATGTACCATGCCTCAGGGCACCCTTGCCTGCAGCGTAAGAGATAGACAACATCAGCCGAGTAACATGAGTACCTGCCACGTACATATTGGGTTTTCAATTCGTTAATGTTGAAAACTCTATTCTGTTTTGTTCGTGTTCCTTCTGTGATATGTATATAAACTCCATTTAACTTGAAGACCATTGATTTGATCAGCTGCCGAATTCGTGGAATATCCATATTACATCTGCCAGAAACAACTATTAAGGTTAGGATGACGATCTTGAAATATTTTGAGGGTTCTGGCCATATCCACTAGAGAATGGAGGCTCTTTTTGAGATCTATTCTACAGTTCCAATTTGGCATGAGGGTTGAAGATATCAAAACCAGGAAGTCGTAGGTGTAAGTGTTTGTTGTTTCGTTTGTTAAATTCAGTTAGTTCACCTTTATTTGGCATTTCACCTGTGCAGGTTTCCTGATTTTTTTCAAAACATCGTGGAACTTAGCTTTGTTACTTGATTGCCAAATGCACTTTTCCGTTATCGCACTGTTACGACCACCTGAATTGCAATAACGTTTTTAGATTGCTGCCAGATGACGCACAGGAAATCAATATGACTAATATATGTTTCTATATGGCACCTGCATATATGACTACAGAATGATATATGTGAAAGATGCAATGCAGAAGCTTGTAAATCTATATTCAAGAACATAAAATGCAAACTGAACTATTATCAATTAAATGTCTCATAGAGGAGACATCGGCCTTACTTTCAGTTGAAAGTTAACCTGATCGGAGAATAAGCGTCAATTTATCATGAATTCTGCCTTAATGAAGTTTTAAACTGATATTGTGCAGTAAATACGTGAAATATATTCAGAATGATGAAATTGTAATGATGAGATTTAACTTACCAACTTGCTGCAATTTATTAGTAAGCTTATAAATTTCTGAAAACAATTAGCAAACAGGCATAAAACAAATTAGCAGTGCACATTTAATCATAGCCTTCATAAATATCAAATGTTTTCTGGCGATTCAGGCCAGCTGGTGTGTGGGCAATGAACACTTGGCAGATTGAATAATACTTCAGCACTTTTTTTTCACTGAATGAGACCATGTCTTTTTTGTGATATTGCTGCATTGTGGAAATGAAACTCGACTAGAATTTCTATTCGTTTAAATGACTTGATCAAAACTCACTCGGACAACTAGTGGAATCAATGGAAGTTGTGTTCCATTATGGTTCTCTAACCGAACTTGCCTTTTCAGTAATGATGTCCATTAGACACATCAATTCTAATAACCCATCATAGTACGAAACAAAGTAAGGGAAATAAATATGCGTTCCATATGTCCTCTGATAAACATGATATTCAGGCACATAGCACTTAAGTCTTTGCTGAAATTACTGTGCAAATGAAAGTTCAATTCTGAATGAGCTGTAATTTTGAACTGGTGCTGCTAGCCGCACCTCCTTGACATGATAGAAGAAAGGATGGAAATTGAATATTATTAAATCTGACAAACTATTTCAAAATCGATTGAATGAATTTATGTCACTTGTCAAAATAGTTCCTTATACTGCGAAATTAAATATTGTCTTATGTTTGAATTAAACTCACAGAATTCAGCTTAGCCAAGTAAGAAAAACAATCCTTTTTATTTGAAAATTTCCTTAGGGCACATGCCTCAGTTACAGTCTTTGAGACTAGTGTATTTGACTCTGAACTTATAAACGTTGACTTCTTCCTCTTGAGTAGTGATTTTATTGAAACGTATATAAATGATCAGAGAGATATCAAATGAACCGTAGTTTTCTTTTTTAAAAAAAAATGGTTTCGTTGCAGTAAACTTTGACATATGACTTCACTGGTCAATTACTATGCAGCGAGTTTGGCAAGTAGATTTAATAAATGGAAATTTATCTTCGATTATAACGAAATTGCCTTGACCACAGTAATGTCAGAATTGGGTACAGAGCGCAGTTATTGGTTCAAATGCAGATGCCAAATCGACATTGCTGACAATCCATAAGTCCACAAAGTCTCGAGGTACTAAGCGAAAAGTGAAATACTCTAGAACTGGATTCAACTGGCAGTGTGAAGTACGTTAAGGAATATGCAGTGAATTGGACTGTGAAATCGGTAAGACATATCAGCTGATTTCAACAATGCCCGAAACATATTGAGACCTGCAAAAAGATTTCCAGACCAGCAAAAAGATTTCCCCTGAATGAAACCATGCTGACCCTGCTCTGATAAACTACCAATTTACATATCAAGGATTCTCCGACTTCTTAACTGCTTGTACAGTTTTTAAATCTTCAATGCACGATTTTGGCTGTACTTCATTTCATTAATACTTAGGTTGAAAGCCTGTTACTTAGTTTTGGCTTCAGTCAACCTCTTAGCTCTAATTAAAAGCTCTAAAACCCAGGAAAGTCGGCAACTGTGCTTCATGCAACTCTTTTGAAAAGAAACGAAGGATACTATAACATTGTAAGAGCGGCATGGTCACACCTACCCCCTTTAAATATAAACCATGAATATTCAAAGATGTCTTCATTTCGAAATCTATTGATCTTGCTGCTAGCACGCCATAGCACACATATAAATGATATTCATCATAAATATGCAAGCATGCGCTACTACTTTCTGTTTCAGTTCTTTTAGGGCTGTAATTGAATGCCTCCATTTATCAGCAAAGAATTCACAATGTAACGGCAATTACGTTTTCTCGCCCTACTGTCTGCACAATTTTTTTAACTGAATGGCTGCAAGAACAAGCACCACAATAGCCTGGAATGGTTGTAGTTACATTACTCCACAAACTTCAATAGGTCATGATAAATGCAAATGATTCTCTGATTTATAATACTGGTAATATAAGCATTGAAACGTTGAAATGCCACCACTAAGCTCAAAGCCTCCTTCTCTTGACACATAATGAAGATTAAAGACAGTTTGAGACATTCTAAGTTTGAATTCATCAGACACATTTGAAAAAAAAGCTCATCAAAGTTCATTAAAGTCAGAAAAAGTTACACTGTACTGGTTAACATGTTAGCATGCAGGACGATTGACAGCTCTCAGAGAAAAAAAGCACAATGTACAGATAAATACCTTTAGATAAGCGAGCCCTGAAGGTGTCTGAGCTCAGGCCATAGACTTTTCTCAAATGCCAGAGAAATCGAATTGATGTGAGCGAAGTCAGGGTTGATAAGTATTAAATGATACAAAGATATCTAAATATATGAAGAAGGAAATTTCTACTCATCAATGTTTAATTTTCTGGACAGATTCCCGATAAGTCTTTCTATCTTCCCATCGGCTTACTATCAATGTACAACACCAGCACCCATATCACTCGCAACAATCACTGCTTTGGAAGGCTTTGTGTAATAAGATACACCTAACACTGTGGTAGTAGTTAACATGGCTGCCAGGCTGTCAAATTCCTTCTGAGAGTCCGCTGTCCACTGAAATGCATTGCCTTGTTTTAGTAATTCAGTAAGTGGGGCAACCACACTGCCAAATCTTGGTAAGCATTCCGCATTAAAGCCACTCAATCCCTTGAATCATAGCACTGCTCCTTTCTTCGATGGCATGGAAAACTCTCCAAATTCCTTTGTTTCTGTATTCCATGGAAACATTTGTCCGTGTTGAATAACATGGCCCAGGAAGCTACCTTGTGCTTTCGAAAATTCACTTATTGCCATGTTTATCACCAAGCCTGCCTCCTGAGGTCAATCGCATAAATGAGAGAAATGTTCCAAATGCTCCTTCCATGTGTGACTAATATTTTTCACGCCATCAATCTAAAGAACACAATTTTGTGCTCTGAAAATGAGATTGCTTGTTACTCTCCGAAATGGGATTGGGCCATTTTTCATATCAAACGGCATGTCTTTAAATGAGTACAACTCATTCAGCGTTCAGAGATCCCACATTTTCTTCACTGTTTTGTACAAAGCTACCTGCCACTATCTTCCAAACGTGTGATTTGATATGCGTTAGTATTTATAACTTCATTGACTTTGTGGTGGTCCACACACAACTCCAGTCACTGTAACACACTAAAATGTTGACTCCGTGGAGCACCTATTCATCATCCTATTAAATCTCTGCCAACTTTAGAGTGGTAAGTAAATACAAATGTTCCATAATCGCAACAGCATTTCCTATATCTATAGCATGCATAATTAGATCAACACTTCCCAGCTTATCTCCACATATCTCCCCAAATCAAGTTGTAATGGCTCTGTTAGTCACTAAGGGGGGAGTGGAAGCGTGATTTGGTGTATTTTATAAAAGATAAGCAAGACAGCTCCCCAGGATGGTGGAATTCATACAGGGCGCCAACCTCTATCTCTTTTCTTGAGCAGTACACAATGGATCCGATGAGAGAGTAAGCTATCCTAGATCTGGACCTGTGCATTGAGACAGGAATAATTAATAATGATATGGTTAGGGATCCTGTTTGAAGGAGCTATCACAGTATGGTTGAATTTACAATACAGTTGGAAAATGCCGAGATGATTGCAGTATCAGGTTCATCGAATTAAACAAGGGTGATTACAATAGGCAAACGTCGACTGGAATCAAAGACTATATGGGCGGCAGTAGACGAAGATTGTAGGATTTCAAAGAATTTTTTCAAAGTGCTCAGCCAAAGTATACACCAGAGCAAGAAAGAACTGTAGGAAAAGCAATAGTTACTCTGTATGTCTCAGGAAATGAGGGAGGTTGTCACCTTGAAAGAGAAGGCGTATAAAGTGGTCAAGTTCAGCGGGAAAATCGAAGATCGGGAAAGCTTTTAAGATCGACTGAAAATCGCAAAAAGAGATGCAAAGTAAAATAGATTGTGAGAAACGAAAACAAACATACCTGAGAATGTAAAGACGCATCATAAAAGTTTGAATGTATCAAACTTTTTCGATTTTTTTTTAAAAAACAAAGAAATGGCTAAAGCAAGCATTGACCCTTGACCCAATGAGAAGGGGAATTTCTTAATGGGATATAAGAAAATGTCTGAGGCATTGAGGAGATGTTTTGTGTCAGTACTCACAGTGGTGTACACAAATAACATGCCAGTAATCCGAAAACATTAGGGGAGGACCTGGAAACATTCATGACGATGAAAGAGATAGTGTTGGGCAAACTAATGTTGCTAAGGGTGGACAAGTCTCCTGGCAGCAATTGAATGCATCCCAAGGTGCTAAAATGGTTTGCAGGACAATTAGAAAATGCACTTGTGGAAATGTTTCAAAATTAAACGCACTCTGGGGCAGTTCCTGCAGATTGAAAAACAGCAAATGTGGCACAACTGTTTAAAAAAGGACGTAGACTAAAGATGGGCACATGTCGAACAGTTAGCTTAAACTCTGTAGTGGGGAAAAAAGCTTGACTCTATTAGCAGAAATAAATAAAACAAGGCATCTAGGTAGAAATTGTGTGTTAGGCAGATACAGCCCGCGTTCATGAACGGCAGGGTATGCTTAAAAAATCTTTCAAATTCAGTGAAGTAATTACAAACACTTTGGGCATTGAGTATGCAGCGGATGTGAAGTATCTAGTTTTCCTAAAGGCATTTGGTAAGGTGGCACACAAAAGAATGCTGCAAAAGGTAAACAATACAAGGCATTGCAAGCAATGTGTTATCATAGATAAAGGATTAGATAAACAACAGAAAGTAAAGACTGTCAATAAATGACTACGATTCCGTGTGGCAAGCTATGATTATTATATGCCTCAGGGATAAGTTTTCGGTCTGCAATTATTCACAATTTACATAAATGATTTCGAATTGGGGAGCACGTGCAGCGTGTCAAAGTTTGTGATGACGCTAAGATGTGTTGTTGTGGAAAGTGTGCAGAGGAGTGTGAAGCTTTGCAAAGAGACATCGATAGATTAAGTGAATGAGCAATGTCTTGCAGATAGAATACAATGTTACTGAATTTGAAGTCATCCATTTCATTAGACCTTTGCTTGAATGATAAGAAATTGCAGCACACTGTAGTGCAAAGGGACCTGAGTCTCCTTGTGCATGAATAACAGAAAGTTGGTCTGCAGGTGCAGCACGTAGTTAAGACAGCGAGCAGAATTTTGTCCTTTATTTCTAACAGGATCTCGTTTAAAAGTCGATATGTGAAGTTGCAGATGCAAAAGATTCTGGTGATGCCATACCAAAATATTGCGTTCAGTTTTTATCTAACTCCGTGAGATACGATGTAATGGCAAAGAGGAGCTGCAGAAGAGGTTGGTCAGATTCATTCCTAGGGTGCTGGATAATGAGGAGTGACTGAGTAGATTGATATTATATTCATTGGATTTTAGAAGAATGAGGGATGATCTTTTGGAAACATATCATACTATGAAGGGAATGGATAAAGGTAGAAGTCGAGATATTATTGCAACTGAAGGTTGAAACTAGATTAAGATAGCATAGCCTAAAAAATACTAGGAGAAGAATCAGCACTGAATTCAGAAGGATCTTCATCAGCCAGAGGTTTGTCAATCTATAGAATTCCCAGCCCACTGAACTATTCGAGCTTTTTTCAGTAAATGTTTCTTTTAAAAAAGGCAAAATAGATATTTTTAACAGTAAAGGAATTAAACATTTTTTGTGGAGGACGGGTAGGTGGAGCTGTGGCCATGAAAAGATGAGCCATGATCTTATTGAATGACGGATCAGGGTTTCAGGGCCCTTCGAGTTATTTTATTCTGTCATCTAGTTATACAGTGCCACTTGCCAGATATCATAGAGCAGTTCTATCATGCAAATTCAACTGCAATGTGGAATTAAGCTGGTTACCTTGAATATTTGTACTGCTCACCTTAATACCGATTACACCTGTATCCTTAATACCCATGTGCAAATTGACCAGTAATTGCAATTTATGTAAATGTTGACCTCTACTTTCTCGTTGAGTTCAGAATGAATACGAAAAAAATCGTCCTAATATTCAGGATCAGGGGTAGAAATCAACTTTTGTTGAAATAGGAATCAAAAGCATTTTATTTGGAGTTAGTAATTTATTTGTATCAGTGTCAAATATTTCTAAATACTATGAAAATTTGTTCAATTTTATTATCCAAGCTCGTAGATTACACAATGGCTTGACAGCTTTAGCAAAACTTTGTCGAATCTCTATTGAAAGTCTGATTTTAGCAGCAATTTATTCAGTGGAAGGGTAAATAAACTGCCTGCTGTTTGTGGAGTCAAATGACGTTAAAACCCATCTATTGACTGGAATTACTTTCTGATCAGGGAATCTATATCTTGAAATGTATCTATGTTTATCCCAACATTGGAGAGGTGCATTTTACGATTATGTACAGGTCATTTTGGATGATTATAAACCCATGTAAATATTTACTAAATAATTGACCTCGTTGTTTCTGATGCAAAACGTATGTAAAGTGATTGTTAAACTTCAGACATTATATAGAAGTGCTGGCTTCTGATTACACACGACTGGAGAATGAAAGACACATTTTCCTGACAGAAAACATTCATTCGTCTAATGGCAGACAGGCTGATTATTTACGTTGCTTTCGGTCTCCAGAACCTGATGTACTGGCTTACATACCTTTATCTTTATCCAGCATTGCCTTAGCTGTGCACAAACATACAGATCAAATGGTTACCAGTAATCTTTCGCATGCAGAAGAATTCAAACATTTCTTTCATTGCTACCAAGAAAGCTCCGAACTCTAACTTCCACATGGTGTACAAAATAAGAAACTACAACAAAAAAGATGAAGGGTACTGCACTGTTAAAAAAAATAAGACGACTCTTCATTGGCCTTACTGGATCTATTTACTGAAATGCATAATTAATTCCTAACACTGTTCCAATTGATTTTCTACAAATGTTTCATAGCATGTGCCTTCCATATGACGTTTAAGATTAGATTACGAACAGTGTGGAAACAGGCCCTTCGGCCCAACAAGTCCACACCGCCCCGCCAAAGCGCAACCCACCCATACCCCTACATTTACCCGTTACCTAAAACTACAGGCAATTCAGCATGGCCAATTCACCTGACCTGCACATCTGTGGACTGTTGGAGGAAACCGGAGCACCCAGTGGAAACGGGGAGAACGTGAAACCTTCACACAGTTAGTCGCCTGAGACGGAATTGAACGTGGATTTCTGGTGCTGTGAGGTAGCAGCGCTAACCACTGTGCCACTAAGCCGCCCATAAAGTTCCTATCCGTCTATAACCTCAACTAATATACAGAATATCCTGTTCAGTTACATCGTTTTGGTTTGGATAGAAATGTGGCATTTGACTTAACTGAATAATGTTTGTGTTGTGTAATATCAATTCTCTCACAAATTGGCTCCAGAAAACTGTCGAGTATTTATAACAGTTCATGTGCAAATTCCACCAAACTCTCGTTTCATGCACACATAGTATATAGTCTGTTCCACATCAAATCTTTAACCGTGCATGAATATTTAGGAAGCTTTGTTGTCAGAAAGGTAACAGTCGTAGTCGATGTCCAGCTCCTGAATGTAAATACGTTAGCTGCCAATGTAATAAGGCTTATTCATTATCATCACTTACCAGCATCTTGAAGCAGTTTGTCCAGATCTTTAT
Organism: Chiloscyllium punctatum; assembly: GCF_047496795.1. Taxonomy (NCBI): domain Eukaryota; kingdom Metazoa; phylum Chordata; class Chondrichthyes; order Orectolobiformes; family Hemiscylliidae; genus Chiloscyllium; species Chiloscyllium punctatum. Next base: position 34,757,032 of record NC_092772.1, read on the forward strand.
CAAAGTAGGATTAAGATGAGAAGTGAATGGCAGAGAAAGTGAAAGCAAATGTTAATTCTTAGCTTTCTATCATGTTTTGAAAAACTGTCAATACTTAAAGTTGATTTTTGCAGATATGTTATCCTCTACTTTTTTTTTATTTGAAGAGCTGATCAATTGCTTGAAATCCATTATTGCACAGTTAATTGATTTAGGCTGAAATCTCATTTCACAAATATTAATTAAGAAATCCTTTCCCACCAAATGGTATATTCCTACACCTCATACTAGATTTAAGAATTGCATTCATGTGTTACGCAGAGATAATTTTTGACTGGGTAGATCGCTGTTTGAAATTCATGAAGCAATTCCTTCGGTTTTTGTTTTGTTTTCAGATAAAACAAAAAAATTCCATTTTAACTATTTTTTTTCAAAGTTTGTTCTCTTTGTGTTAACACAATATCATTCACAAGAAAAAATGCTTGTAGTAATAGTACTAGGCACAAGAACAACAATTTGTTATTATTATTATCATTATTATTACTATTCTTATTATTCGGAAACGAGACTTTGCTGTTTAATTATGTGTGAATAATCCAGGAGACTAGCTCAAGTGATCTTCAGTTTTTGCACAAAGTTGAAAAAACATCTTGTCATTTCCAAATTGTGACATCATCCATGCATAAAGAGATAAATTGAACAGTTACCTGGATCAAAGAGGCACCGAGCCTGTTCTGCAATACAAACATTAAATGTGAATTGTCAAATATAACGAAGGTTAAAGGAGATCATGAAACGTATGAAGTATTGTAAAAAGGGCTTTAATGGTGGGCTAATGGAATTTCGAACGTTTTTCCCATTTGTTGTCAGTGTTGCTAAATAAACTGACTGAAAATTGATAACTTTCGTGTTGCCTTTCCTGAGAACATAGGACGCTAACAGAAAAGGTGAAAACCATTCAAATAATTATCGCTCAGTTTTTATTGCACAACTTGAATTATTTCAGTTTGAGAGTATTCATTATGTTGACCAGCATATTGAAGATGTAATTTACACCTGCCATTCTGAAGTGACATGACGAAAACACGGATGTTACTGTTCCATGGAATTGTCTTCCTGAGAAATAACAGCCTCGCAACTTATTAGTCTAAGTCTGATTTTTCATAAACTACTTACTGACATGAAAGTTAAACATCTATACAGCAATTAGAGAGGAAAATTTCATTGAGGCAACATCAAGTTTCAAACGTTGTGAGAAATTGACTATGCTGCTCCTCGGATGCTGTGTTTTCCAACGCTATACATTTTTACTCTGGTCTCCAGCGTCTACATTCCTCATTTTCCGCTTAGGAATTGTTGCGTCAACTCGGAGGGACAGAGAGAACTTCAATATTATTCATTCTGCGAAAGACCAGACCAAACCTCAAATATGTTAACGAGACACTCGAGACCCAGCCTTTTTCTTGTCTTAAGTGCAAGTACCAAGCATTATGCTCTGGATGTAATTCGATTAGACAAACTATTGAGCTTAGATGAAAACACACGTTATTCATGCAATCTAGTTAAAATGCAGACAGTACTTAAAAACAAACTGTTGGAACTATAAATACATCGGAATACTAAACAAGATAATCTACTACTCATTAACTATACCAACATAGTAACACGCCTCAGACATCTCCTCGGCAAAGGCAAAATATTTTTTAGAAACTTGATTCGCCTGCAATTCCAGCAATAGAAAAAGAAACCCAGCTTTTACCAGTGACAGAGAGAGGAAAATAATTTCCACATTCAGCTTCAAGAGCCAAACGACTGCCATTAAAAGTTAAGCTAAAAATCTTCTTGACCACACACATTCAAGTTGCTTCAATTCATTCAATTTTTTAAAACAACTTAGTTGTTTACTTTTTTTAACTTTGAACGGACTGCTCTGTACCTCTGTCTGAACATGCTTTATTAAAAAAGGGAAAAAATACAACTCTTAAAGCTCTTGTATCGTTAGGCGCTTTTTTTTTGCATACGTTTTTTTTTACACAACGCTTACCAACAAACTACTCTTCCTTGTTCAATGTAATCGTGATAAGTTGATCAATAATTTCCAAAATTTCCAAATAAATCACTTTTCGAAAATTGTGCAATTACCTCGATTCTTATGTTTTATCTCTTTGTTTATACAATGAACTTGTATTAAGGATTCAATTAATTATCGTAGTCATGGTTAGATTTCGTAGTTTATATGGTTGGGGATTTTGAGAAAATAAAAGCAATTGCAATAATGTTTGGTTTCCTCTGACTTTTTTTTGACAAATCTTTACATCGACAATCCATGAGACTGTATGATTTAGTTTTCCCACACAATGTTCAGTTAAGAATAGAGAAGCTGGTATGCTCCTTTTCCAAGAAACTAAACCAGTAGCAGAATAAGTATGGTATAATCGCCAAATAAACTTTATGATATTAACTGTCTGTTCAACACTTTGAGGGCAATGTCTGACATATTAGCAAACAAGCAATAATCTGCATTGGTCATAATCCATTGGCCTTCATCAAGAAAGAAGAGCAATATTTTAAAGAAGGTATTAATCAAAAGGAGACCTATTTTGAATATTTGATGTAATATTTATATGTAAAAAAGATTTCGGATGAATATTTGTTCTATATCATTTTTCAAAATGGTAAATTTTGTAACAAAACAAACATTGTATCTGGCTTTAAAGCAGACACGAAAGATAAATGGATTCACGATTGTTATTGTTGCTGCATATCATATATTGTGATGAGCGGCATTAAAATTTTGATACATGCAAATGCCACATTTTATTATATTGGAGCATTCTTTTATTGTGGGTTAAATATGAATAACTCTCCAAAAACCCATGAATTGTGAAAGAGACTGATACATTGATTTTATTTACAAGCATAATACCTAATCTATGAAAAACAAATGTTTGCTATTCAAGCATTGTGGCATGACAGTCCAAAAAGAAAATTTGCGAGTAAAGAAACTGAGTTTTAATGGGGTAAAAAAAAATGGCTATATGGGCTGTGAACAGTTCACAGTGAAAAAGCGTTCCGGCCACTTAGAGAAATGTTGTTGTTTCCAAAATAGATGAAAAACATCTGGCCATGAACAATGTCTCAGAAGTCTTCTGATCTCTGAATTTTCAGGTGTTTTTTTCTCTCAAAGTGAATAAAAAACACGTGCCTTAAATAAGCTTATGACCGTTGTCCAGTTGTTTTAAACTTCTGCTCCAATGCAAAAAAAGAGACATTTCCTTATTTTAAACTGTTCTCTGCATTTCTCTCTTAAGAAAGTCAAAAATACATCGAGAACAGAGATTGATAATTAGCCAGTTATGACAATTCAGAGGGTCATCTTACCAACCCAGTTAACAGGAATCGTGGGCCGCTGCTGCTGACAGGTGTGTGTGCGTGTGTAAAATAGATTGCCAGGGTAACTATTCCATAAGTGTACGACGAGTTTCTGAAAGTGGTTAGAGTTTAGTTAATAGAGATGTCTTGGAAAACCACAACAGGTCAGGCAGCTTCCGAGAAGCAGGAAAATTTCGACATTTCACACAAAAGCTCTTCATCATGAATGAGGCTGTGGGTCTCATGGGTGGAGAGATAAATAGGAGGGGAGTGGGGCTGGGGAGAAGTTAGCTGAGAGTCCAATAGTGGGATGGAAGTGTGGGTGAAGGTGATAGGTCGTAGATCTATCGTGGATCAGATTGGTAGGTAGGAAGATTGACAGGTGGGACAAGTCTTGAGTACTATGCTGAGCTGGAAGTTTGGAACTGAGGTAAGTTGACGCGATGGGAAATGAGGAAACTGTTGAAGTTTACATTGATGCCAAGGGGTTGACAGGCCCCCAGGTGGAATATGAAGGAGAGATCCAGGAAGGGGAGGGAGGTGTCAGGGATTATACAGCTTAACTTCATGTCATGATAGAATGTGTTGGTGAAGTTGATTAACTGTTTCAGATCTTCAGGGGAGCACAAGGTAGCGCCGATGCATTCATCAATGTAGCCGAGGAAAACTTTTGGAATGGTACCATTGTAACTCCAGAAGATGGACTGTTCTTTGCAGCCGACAAAGCGACAGGCATTGCTGAGGCCCATGGATATACCTTTTGCCTGGAGGAGGAGGGAGAATTCAAAGGTGAAATATCTGAGTGTGACGTCCAGTTCAGCCAAACGAATAAGAGTGTCAATGGAAGGTTACCAGTGGAGTATCGATGACTGACTCAACACTGACATCTTTTACAAACACACCGACTACTGCAGCTATCTGGATTGCACTTCTTTCCACTCAACCTCCTGCAAAAAATGCTATTCCATCTTCCCAATTCATCCACCACCAGCGCATTCGTTCCCAGGAGGACCAGTTCCACGACAGAACACGCTAGATGGTCTCCTTATTTAAATACCACAACGTTCCCTCCCATATGATTGAAATTCCATCCAATGCATCTCATTCACGTCCCGATCCTCCGGCGTCGGACCCCACGACTCCACCCTTAACAGAGACAGTACCCCGGCCCCCGTCGTCACATTTCACCCACCAATCTCCGCAGAAATCACAACATCTGCCGATATTTCTGCGACCTCCAAACCGACCACACCACCAGCGATATTTTTCCCTTCCCACCCTAATCTGCTTTCCACAAAATGCATTCCGTCTGTGACGACATGGTAAAGTCCACGCCCCCAACAACCCATCCTCCCCTCTCTAAACCTTCTGCTGCCACCATAGGAATAGCAAAACCTGTGCCCACAGCTCCCACCTCACCTACGTCCAAGGCCCCAAAGAAGCCTTCCACTTCCATCAAAGGTTCACCTGCACTTCCTCAAGTCATTTATTGCATCAGTTGCTTCCGATGTGGTCTTCTCAACATGAGATAGACTGGATGCATTCTCGCAGAGCACTTCAGATAACTTCTCCGGGACACTCACACTAATCAACCCAACTGCCCCATGGCCTAACCATTCAAATCCCTTTCCCACTCTCGGCCTCCTCCATTGCCACTTCCTCACCACATGACACCTCGAGGAAGAAACCCTCATCTTCCACCTTGGGACACATCAATCCCTTAACATCCTTGTTGACTTCACCAGTTCCCTCATTTCCCCTACCCACAGAATACCCCAGTTCCAAGCTTTCAGCTCAGCACCGTCCTCATGCCTGCCTTGCCTCCAAAGCTTCCTTCCCACCTGTCTACTCCACACTCCTCTCTGGCCTATCATCTTCACCCCCACCTCCATCCACTCACAGAACTCTCAGCTAACTTCTCTCCAGCTCCACCCCCTACCATTTATCTTTCCACCCCAAGGCTCCAAGCCTCATTCCTGATGAAGGGCTTTTGCTGAAACCTCATTTTTACCTTCTCCTCGGATCGTGCTTGACGTGCTGTGATTTTCCAGAGCCAGTTTAAGTTTGACTGTAATCTCCAGCATCTGCAACACCCACCTTGGCGTAATAAACATGTATGATGACATTTAATAATGATGTACCTGTAGCAATAGCATAATTATTTGGAACGAATTTTGTGCTGAGCAGTCCTTCTTTTAATGTGCATTACCAAGTGAATTATTGCAGATTCCATAACCTGAGTGGGCAGGTATGACCCATCTAGTAAAATAAAATGATGGTCCATTAATTAACTCACGGATAAACGAGAATCACCAAATATTCCCATGAAAAATAGTGATGGCACCCAGCAGATCATTACAGGAGGTACGTCTGAAACACTTCGAATAGGATTCTACAGGAAAAGTAACTTACTGATGTAATGTGTTGTCATCATAAGTTTCCCAGAATTGAAGATGACCGTCCAAAATAATTTAATGTGATCATATGGCACACATAAGGCAACAAATATTGCAATGGCTTTGAGAGATGCCAGTATTTTGCAGCTTATACTGAATATTACTTCTTCAGAGCACCTGCACAACAACGAACCTTTTCGTGCTAAAGTATTTGCATAAACCTGGATATTTGAAGTATCGCTTACATATGTAAATTGCAAATAAAAAGGATGAGTTCAACTCAGCTGATCACAGAATTATGAGTGCACTCTCGATCATCTCTAAAGTAATAGAGGGGATGCACAAGACGCTAAAAATCCATCGACACCTTAAGATCACATGCTGACGGATGTTCAGTTTAAGTTATCCCAGGGCCACACAAATGTGACCGCAATACAACCTTAGTTTGAATAAAATCACGAATTCGAGTTCAGAAAGAAAAGTGAGTGTCCATGACTTCAAGACCACAACATGTCGAATCAGGAATGCTCGAAAACTGGAGATAGTGGACATCAAGTTAAATCTCTCCTCGGGATGTAATCATGCTGAGTGCCAAAATGGCAACATCGGAAAGCTCAATCAACTGCATAATAGGACAAAATTGCAGTCATTGTTCAGATTATTAAAATAAGATCATTGCGTTTCAACTGTTACATCAGAAAATTAGCGTTAGATTGCCTCCTTGTTGTTACATTCTTTGCAAATCCTCAAATATTGCAACATGTGATGTCGAAATGCAACAGGAACCGGACAATATTTAGAGCAGTAATATTTTTAACAGTGCAAGAAGCATAGTACTTAAGAGAGAATCTAGCTTACACCGCTAGACATTCTTTTGCATCGATATAACTGAATATCAATCCATTTAATTTTTGGCGGTATCCAATGGCACTATACTGAACTGGAATGATGTTGTCAGACCGGATGTTAAGAATCCTATTGTGAGTAACTAACAAATTTCATTAATTCTAAAAGACAATCTCCCATCAAAATGATTGATTCTTGCGTGTGGAATGCTACAGGCAACATGCATTGATGACAAAAACTCTAAACACATTGAGAAACTTCAGTGAGCTTGATTGGCTGCAATCATCTAATCATTATTTCCTGCACTCATTTGTCGCATAACATGCACTGCACATATGCAGCAAGGCACGCATCATTCTCAAGAAGATTAAATTCGAGGGGAACAAGAGCAGCAAGTATATGTGAATATCAGAAATCTTTCAACTTCCAAATACGATTTAGATTTGGAAATCTGAATTAATACAGTACAATTGGGTGCAAAATATGGAACTCTCTCCTTAACTGCATGGTGGATGCAGCGACATAAAATACCTACAACAGTTCCACAGGACAACTCAACTTCCTATTGTTAAAACAAAGTGATGGATGATAAAAGCTGATCCACCAAGCTAAACCATGTTCACCAAGCAATTATGTTCATACCCCTTTGTTCATTTCTCCTACAATGTGCATTGCCAGAATGCAGTTTAGATCAGTGGCAAAGAGTGTTTGATGGGATTTCCACTAACTGAGGATCAATATTTAAATTGCTCGCGTTGATGACTTTTTAGGGCAGTTGTTTTTGCATCAATGCATAAAAATCCAAACCAAAAATAAAAAAACTGTGGATAATCTGTGGCAATTACCAAGCTAACAATGATTTCCAAGGAAATGTCTGATCACCAGATTAGTAGTAGATACATGCAACACAGTATTAAAAGCTGGTATTTCCTTGATATGGCGAATGAAAAAAAAGACTGTGCATGTATAATGGCAGTAAAACGCTTAGTGAGTTGCTAGACCCAAGTGAGTGCATAATCAGTACTGCAGAAAAAAAAACTTCAGCCAATTTGACTAACTAGTAGAGAAGAATTGTGCCTCTCCTGATATCACAATCTTGACAATTTCCCATGTTCATCCAGACTTACCTTGGAAAACTTGCATAATTTGTCCATGTTTCTAACTTTGTTTTCTTTTGAAACAATACTGCAAATTTCCACATTTGCAATTGTTCACGTTCTGTTATTTTGCTCTGCCATCTTTGTCAACAGTTTGGTATGCTTTCTTTTATTGATCAGAGTATTGAGTACAGGAGTTGAGAGGTCTGTTGCGGCTGTACAGGACATTGATTAGGCTACTGTTGGAATATTGTATGCAATTATGTACTCCGTCCTATCGGAAAAATGTTGTGAAATTTGAAAGGATCCATAAAAGATTTACAAGGATCTTGCCAGGGTCGGAGATTTTGAGCAATCGGGAGAGGATAAATAGGCTGGGGCTGTTTTCACTGGAGCATTGGAGGCTGAGGTGACCTTATGCAGGTTAACAAGATTATGAGGGGCATGGAAAGGCTAAATAGACAAAGTCTTTTCCCTGGAGTCGGGAAGTCCAGAACGAGAGGGTATAGGTTTAGGGTGAGAGGGTAAAGATATAAAACACACTTACGGGGCAACTTTTTTCACACAGAGGGTGGTGCATGTATGGAATGAGCTGCCAGAGGAAGTGGTGGAGTCTTGTACAATTGCAACATTTAAAAGGCATTTGGATGGGTATATGAATAGTACGGGGTTGGAGGGATATGGCCTGGGTGCTGGGAGGTGGGACTAGATTGGATTGGGATAACTGGTCAGTACGGATGAGTTGGACCCAAGGGTCTGTTTCCATGCTTTACATCTCTATCACTCAATGACTCTTTTACAGTGCTACTAGACAAATTTGCTACACTGAATACGATATTCAGCAGTAACGTTGTGTGATGTGTGTTTTCAGTGAGGAAATTGACTCACAAATTGGTTGCACAATGCACTGAACATGAAATAAATCCATGAAACAATTTAAAACAACTGTTTTTTCTTTAACTATTTATGGACATATTTTCATTTTATTTACCTTTCTCACACTGTCTTAATTTCTCCTCTGCAAATAACAATTAACAGCAATATATCATAAATACAACAATGATCATACACAACAATTATTTACTAATGAGAGATTTATCACCATCAATTCACGGACATGTGATCTGATTGATATCTGAATGCTTGATTTATATTTGACTTTATAGTCTACTAAATACGGCGTAATTTCAAATGCTTCAGCAAAAATAAGTCACTTGAGAATATCTCATGTGTACATGTTTCCTTAACGTCTTCTTTAGATTTAAATTTCATCGTCAAAGTTATCATTGATATGATTAATATCTGGTTCCTAATTATGGCTTCCACTAACTCAGTTTATGAATTGGAAACTAATATGTCAGGTGTCATACTCACCCAAGGGACAATGTATGATGAGATCACAAAACTGGAAAAGTAGTAATGTTCTCGTATGCCTCGTCTTTGATGGGAATAACACCTTTTTGTGGGCCTTCCTATCGTTGCCTCGTAACCTTATTAAAATTTGGAAAGCAACAATCACATCTATTTACAACTTATTCTTTACTAATGCTCAGCTATTACATAAAAGTTTATTTCTTCCTTTCTGCCCCTTTGAGTCTTTGATGAAGTATCAAACCCTGTCTGTAATGTATCCGTCCAGTTAAAATTCGGAACAGTTTGCGTCCAAGTGTCCTTAGCGAATTAAATGATCTCTTTACAAAACAACTTATGAGTTTGCTGAGCGACAGAGCAGTGAAGAATCTTGGCAATGACCTCCAAAGTTAACACAAATAGGCAGTTTCAAACTTCTCACGATACACAAGCACACACTCACACAGACACAGGCACACACACACACACATTCACGCACTTTTTTTTGGTTCACTATCATCGTGCTAATGCATTGCAGACATTCACTTTAACATTCCAGGAAATCACCTGGCAAAATGAACATAAAAATAGAGGTCAGGCTTATGCTGGTTCAGAACATAAGAAATACCTTTACCATAGAAAGTCATTTAATCTACTATCATACATGCTGATTGCTTAGATGAGGTTTTCAGAGAAAAAAAATGTCTACAATGCACAATGTCTGCTAAGAACACAATTCCTTTTCTTAAATTAGGGAATCAAACCTGTTGTCATGACAGACGAACCGTTTCCTGGGAAATGCGTGGAAATACATAAACATAATTTGTTTAGCATATCAAACAACACACAGTGACAACATTGGCCGACCAATATGAAGCATATTTTCTTGGTGCACAATAATTTGAATGCAGTGGCTTGAACGTCAATTTTCTGTCGATGCCAACTTCTTTTGTCCTGGTGACATCCTCGATGCTGACCTGATAACTACTTGTTGCCCACAATGCAAATAGACTGTGGGTGTTTCCATGGCAGTTTTAAGCAAAATATGAAGGAAACTTTTATGACACCTGCATTTAAGTAATCTCCTGATTGCTTAAAGTTTACAGTAAACTAAATGAGGCTGAATCTGTGAACAACATGTTTTAAGACTCTGAAAGATGCTAAGCACGTACCAAGCTTCAAAGAAAAGGCGATTATAGTAAGTGCAAGGATGAAAGAAATAAATTTATAGCATTTGTAGCAAGCTTGATATTGGCGAAACATAATAATGATGCAGAGATACAAACTGAAGTTCTGGAGGCATGTTTTTCAATTCCTGCATGTCTATTGGAGAAATCTAAATCCGATAAAAGATTATACCATCTAAAACCAGATGTCTGCCTACTTTGGATTATCTAAAATTGTTGTCCGTGAGCAAGAAACGTTTGATCGCTTATTATATTTAGAAAGGTAAATAATCCATTCTTATCTGCCAGTCTGTTGAAACAACAATTCTTGACTAAAGAATGGATCTAATTGGAATGGGTATTAAGTGCCATTAACGTCCAGTTGCCTTGCATAGATAGGAATCTCGTCCTTTTACTGACCAAAATTCCTCATGGCTCCTGGCGTTTTGTGAGCAACAGGTGAATTGGGGAATAGTTTCACGTGCAGGTGGACATAAAATAGTCCTTTGTTAGAAACGAATGAGTTAGCCATGATATCTGAGCTGAACAGCGATTGCAGAATTAAAGTAGAAACATCTTCACTGCTTTTACTTCAAAAGAGAATTTAAATATTTCGTATGTTGGCACCTTGCCGTTTGTATCATTTTAAGTTAATCTGATGTTGAACTGCGAATGACAATAACAGGATGAGCTAGTGAGGTTATTTATTCTTTTCGTTCTCCTGTGAATTTATGGTAAATTAGTATCCAGCACATTTTAACCTACAATTGAATACATGTACAACAATAAAGTCGCAACATTTTATTTTGCTTTCTCGACTTTATTCTTCTCTGCAGAGATCACTGTGCTCTGTTTGATTAATGCAAATATTTAGGCTCACTGTCATATCAAATATCTAATAAGGAATAAATTGATGGTAAAACAATAACTTTGACTAAAATGTGATAAATAATGTGGTAAAAATGACACATATTGTTGTTCGTCAAATTCTGAATGAATCTGTTACCAATGCAAATTGGTGAGTGACTGGAGAAGCTTTGTATCTCTGATATTTCAGTTGACAGGTGACAAGGTTGGCAGTTGCTAACAGAAAGCAACATGGCAATCGCAATCATTGGAAAAGAACAGGTTCGTCGAATCAGTGAAATATTCTAATTGGATCTCTGAATTTATTTTTAATCGTAATAGTATTTTAAACTTCTGTTCTTATCGTTGTTGTTGATAGTTGTTATAATGGCGTTTTTGCTACAATGCTTAATAGGTATCACGTCTTAATAATTAACAATACTCAATCAAGCTTAAAAAGCATGCTATCCAGTGACTGAAGAGAAGATGATAAAATCGTGCAGGAATGAATGATTTCCTTGGCCTCCAATACAAGTGTAAATAATTTAGAATGAAATGGTTTGCTGCCTTTTTTCTCTCACATATGTACTTACACCTGAGACTGATGAAAGTACGACACCAACAGTTGGCCAACTGAGGAAAGAAATATTCGAAATAGCTTCCTTATTACTGTTCAAGGGAATATGTCGAGGACAGCAATTATCAAGAGCACTTTCGATAAACTAAGTCATTGTCCTTATCCTGTAAATAAGCAAATACCGACAAAATCAACTTGTGGAATGCTCGAGCAATTGCAGAATGACACATTGGGCAGTCATTCTGCTAATTGTGGGGACAGTACTTCTCAGAGAATAATCCAATCAGCATAATTCTCCTTTCCTACAGTATAAGTCAGGAGGATTTTGTTGCAGCCCCTCCACATTCAAATGAACTTTTGTATTTTTCAACATCCCCTCTTTTGGCTTCTTCTTACACAATGAGGTCAGCTGATCATTTATGCCTGTGTTTTAAATCTTGCTTCCTCGCACAATAATTTAGCTGAATCTTGAAGATGTGAATCCTTGCCTTTCCTTTACATAAGGTAATTAGTAACGTCCGGAATCAAGATCAAATATGCACTTTTTCTCCTTTGCATTTTTCTCAACTCAAGCTGATTCACAAGTCCTTCTCTGAAACAGTTTTATATAATCCTTAGTTACTTTTTCAACACTCCTTACATATTTCACCTGAGGGCACTTGCTGTCCAGTTGACAGAATTATGATTAACTTGCACATTACTTCTGTATTTAAAACCTCTTTGTGTAGGTAAAACATTCTATATGATCTTCCAATTGGCACGATAAGCGTCCTGTTAAATTCAAAGAACAAAATCTACAAGGAAGACCTGTCACAAAAATCCAGGGAACTATATGCTAGTAAGCCTAACATCTGTGAGAGATAAATTACTTGAGAAGATTCTGAAACAGGTGTGGAAAGACAGAGTTGATTAAGAATAGTGAACATGGCTTTGTGTGTGGAAGACCATATATCACAAATTTGTTAGTGCTCCTTGATGAAGTGAATATGAAGATTGACGATGGTAGCATTGTAGACATAGTTTTTCTGGATTTCATTAAGGCCTTTGTAAAGATTCCACATGGTAAGCTGCTCTGGATATTCAGATCACATGAAATCCAAGGGGAGCTGTCCAACTGGATACACAAATGAATTGATGGTAGGAAACAGATTGTAATAATAGAAGAATGCTTGTCGGACAGTATATCTGTGAATATTGGAGTGTCTCAGGGATTGGTCCTGGGCCCATTGCCTTTTGTTACTTACCTGAATGATTTAGATGGGAATGTACAAGCCTAAACTGGCAATTTTGCAGATGACATTAAAATAGGTAATATCATAGACAGTGAGTAAGGTTATCAAAATTTGCAGCAGGAGCATGATCAACTTTGGAGGTTGGCTGAGAAATGGGAAATGGAGTTTAATATAGTTAAGTGTGAAGTTATGCATTTTGGAAAGTCAATTCAAAGCTGCAGTTTCATGGTGAAGACGTTTAATAGAACAGAGGGACTTTAGAGTTCAGGTGCACCATTCTCTTTGAAATAGATTCAAAGATAGACAGTGCAGTTAAGAAGACTATTTTGTTATAATGGCCACCATGTTTCATGGCATTGCCTGCAGAAGTTGGGTAGTTATGTTGCAGTTGTACAGAATTTTGCTGCGTTCACTTTTTAAGTATTGTGTTCAGTATTGGTCATCTTGTCGTAGGAAGGATGTTATTAAAAGGGAAAGAACACAGAAGAAATTTACAGGATTTTGTCAGAACTCAACTGTATGAGTTACAGTGTGACGTGGGACAAATATGACTGTTTTCTTTCGCGTCTCGAAGACTGAGTGGGAATCTTATAGAACAGTATAAGTTCATGAGAGGTATAGAAAGAGTGAATGCACTCTCTTTTTCACAGGGTTGTGGAATAAAGAACGTGAGGGCATCAGTTTGAGGTTTGAGGTGAAAGAATAAAAGTGACACTGAGGGGCAACATTTTTACATGTTAGGCCGTACACATTTGCAACGAGCTGCCAACAGAAATGCTGAGGCAGCTACAATAACAGCAATTAAAAGGCATTTGTACAAATACATGCATAGGTGCAGTTTGAAGGATCTGAGCTAATAGCAGGAAAATGGTGTTATCGTGGATTAAACGTTTGGTCAGCCTTTACTAGTTTGGGCTAAATGGCTTGTTTCCATACTATAGAACTGTCCTTTCAACTAATACACTCCTACTTTGTTAACGAGTCTGAAGAAGCCTTAAAAAGTCAATTACCAGATGGGAGCACAAAAACTGCATATAAAATTGATTAATTCAGTTGTGCATGGTGATTGGCAGAGACGTTGTGGGATTAAGATCAATGATGTAGAATTAATTTCTTTCATATCTCTCTATAACCTTATAAGTCTTTCGTCACGCGTGGTTTCATGATAATCTTTTTTTCACAGTTGCACAGGGTATATTCTGTATCAAAAATGAGTACTACTTCCTTCAAAACTGAAATAATATTTTCATGAAAACAGCTAAATTTGAGAGGCCTCCTTAATTTCCTGCATCATGTCAAAGCCAATTTAAGAAAAAGCTCCGGTTAGCCACGTTGTTTTTTCATTTTAAATGATAATGTCAAAGCCAGACAATTGATTAGAATACACTTCCTGTCTATATTTAATGGAGGAGTGACCTTTTCATTTTGTAACCATCAGACACAAGTTCCTATACAAATTTCGTTCTAATGTAATGCCATCGATTTGTTTTTTTTTCAGATACGCTGCTTCCAGAATTTTTAAAATCTAAAGAACTGCTGGGACAACTCGTTATATTGGCAGTTGACATCGAATCATAAGTAGAAATAAAAATGTTGATTTAAATCTGACAGGTCTTTGGCTTTTGTTTGCAAGTGAAACCCTGAAAAAAGATTCGATTTACCCTGTCTGGAAATTTTCTATGCTATATCTACGGTGAAATTGCATCATTTTGTCAGATTAATTAGCTGCACCATTTGATTGCATTGGTATATTTTGTATATTCTTCTCTCGTAAGCCATCAGGCAAGTGTTTGCAAGGTGTTCTAGTGTAATGGTGTTTACGTAGATATTTAAAATCTCTTCAGATGGAGCACACCGCACTCACACCCTGACTATAACATACCTACCTGCTTCCCTCAAATTGTTTTGAACGTTTCCTTTGAAGGTGCCTACGATTGTTTGTCGAACTGCTTAATTGCCTCCATATCCCCCCTTTAATTTATGTGAGAAAGAGATTCATTTGAATTTGTTACAACCATTTACCGAGGATAAACAATGGACACTTTCTCTTTGTTCTATTTAGCACATGAAAATTCATCTCATTTTTTTCCCCTATTAAAATCAATGCTTTGATGGGAAAACGCTGTGATGTTACATGACATGTATCTTCATTCAGGTTGCACAATGTCTTGTAGTTCCAAATTGCTATGCCTGTGAATTATTTGAATTAATGTCAAACTGGTTGCATCACCTCAATTGTCTTCGTATTTTTTAAGTTTTAAGAAGTTCGACATTGCTGCTGGTATTGTTTATATCTGAATTTAGGAGAACTTCTAACTTAGACAATTTATAGACCTGGACTAATTTACCTTCGTAAACAGATACCATGTTGCTTTCTTCAATGCACAGCTGAAGATCGAATCATTCGTCTGGTATGAAAACATGATCATTTCTGTACAGATCAAATATATTCTGCTGTACGATTTTGAGAGTACCCACCTCTGCTTACATTTCAATATTTCCGATTAATGCATATCAAATAGGTTGTTAATTTTTGAACATCCTATTTTGATTTCCAAAATATTCAATAAATTGTAAGCTAAAAATCTTTACTTGCCACCCTTTGCTCTTACTCTACCAGTTGTTGACATGCTCTTAGATATTTTGCTTTCATTATTGACATGAACCAATAATATTAACTAGAATCAGTTCAATTTGTGGGTTACTCCATTATTCTGTTTAAACATTGAGGTGACTATTGCACGTTCAATTTAGTTTAAACTCAACACTACCAACTCAAGTAAAACTTTTTTGTCGTTTGTTTTCAAAAAGAAACCTCTCTGTTTTTCGCATTATTATGCACGCCATCAGAGATAGTTTAAACATTCTAAAAGTTTAGATTGCTTACCATTGTATTAAGCCTGTGCAATCAACTTTTGGCTACTTTGAGACTCCACAGTGTCTGAAGATGCCCTTCTGAACTGTTATCCTTGGCCACGCAAAACTCCAACACAACAGGAAGGAAATTCACATTTAATTTTACCTGCAGATTTTGCAAGGTTTCTCAATCTGTTTATCTCTGAAGGAATAATGAAAATGTTACCACTTCACTGGAAGTTTGTAGCTTTCAACTTTAATCAATCTATCACTATCAAAACTTATGCCCGTGTACTGGCTTCGAAAATAAAACGAATCATTGCAAGGTTGCTGCATCCATTTGATACTTCTGCATTTTTCAGTGACATCCTTCCAAATGCCGAGCAGAGGATGTTTCTGAACAGTACATCTGAATTTCATAATTAATAATATATTAGTTTCAACGTTTACAAATGGATATCTCAAATTTTCTTTGGTTTAATTATAAAGTTTTATGTACAAAAACGTTACTGTATCATGGTAACATATGCCTTTTTGTGCAATAGACCCAATGTATAAATAACACCCGCATTGTCACAGGAGATGCACCAATTCATTTTTTGCCACACCTACGTGCGAATAATATAAAGCACGTACTGCTCTAGAACTTCATCTAATCTACAACAGTCGTTTGAAAGACAGACTGTTTAAATTTTGTTCACAATATTAATCCTATTTGGACATCAAATGTAAGTCAAATGTAAGTCACATTGGAGAGAAAACCATACTCGTTTCAAAATATCAACATTAACCTCTCTGGAGATTTTGCCACACTTATCGGAGTTCTGATGCGGCAACATACAAATAACAGGCATGCATGTTGTGAAAATCGTTATCCAATTCCTGATCACTAGTTGATTTTCCATACCTTTCACTTTCTACAATTATTTACACTTGTGCTATTGATCTTCAGTGGAATTGAAAAAAAAAATCAGTAATATATGGGAGAGAACTGTTGCACCAATGAAGTGAACACAGTTTACATTAGTATTGTATTTCATTTTTTTCTTCTTATTCTATTCATATTCGTCTGTTCATTACGAAGGAGCGGTACAATTGCCAATGATTGTCATTTGTCCTGCCACAACAAATCCTGTCAAGAAGTTGCATGATGCCAGTACTTGCACGTTATACATCCTGTTTTCAGGCAACGACACACTTAGAAATGTTCTGCAGTTAGGAAAACAAAGCACCTTTGTCTTTTTCAATCATTGCCTTTGCTGTAAGATAAAGAGATTTTGAATTACAATTATGCTTATGTTATTTATTTTTTTTAAAAAGAATACATTTTATCAACATTAAGTAACTAATAGTTGTGATTTTCGATAAAATTTCGAATACAATAACAAAGGCACTTGATGAAACATATCATTACATATAATAAGCAAACATAACAATCATTTAAAAAAATCTCAAATTGCACGGTGTCATGATTAATAGATCATGGTATCGCAATTTTATAAAATTGCCCAATCATTTAAAATTTCCTGTTCCTCTCCTGGCGCATCAGTACCAACCTCGTTTTCCGATTTTTGTTTGTGTATTCTTATGCATTCCTTGCCCATTCCAAAACATGTCTCTTCCATACATTTCAGGTCACCCAACATTATTTTTTACTTGTTAAACTTGATTGTCTCATGATAAAACAATAACCTAATTATCCTTCCTTTGCATATGTTTAGTCAAAATCTCATTTATCTCTGTGTACTTATTAGACCGTCCAAATGTGAAATATATGTACTTAAGGCAAATACTACAGCGTTTCGGTTTGCTTCTTTCTTATTGATGAACTATCCATGCACGACACGTGATCTGTAAAATGTTGACTCTGCGCTCCATCCATTCTACGAGATTAATTATCCTCAGTCTGTCTTTTTATCCCTCTTAATTGTCTGCCTTTCCACAAACACACCATGCTTAAAACCTTTTTTTTTGTCCAATGTTGGAAGCAGCCGTTTCATTCAAGTTGTGTCTCTATGCTTGCTCTGAAATACAGTGAATATGACTTTATAGAACTCCGTGCACATACGTACCAGCATCTTGAAGAAGCTTGTCAAGATCTTCAAAAATGAAACAGATGTAAGTACAGTCAAGCTTTCAATCGAATTAAACACAACAGAACAGACTTCTGAATACACAATACACATTGCATTTCTGCTCTGTATTCGAACAGATCATCTCAGAACTTCTTGGCAATAAATTATAGATAACACCCAATGTAGTGACAGCTGAATGTTGCATGCGATTCCTGCTTAAAGTGATTGATAATTCAAGATAATTATAGAGATAGTGACTCGTCCTGTGATTGAGTAATATAGCTCAATTGTTTCTAAATGCATGACAGAATTTTATTATGTGCACGACACGATATAATGCAGTCTTTTCTTGCTTTGATTATCTGAGTTTGAATTGTCGATCTATAGACATGGATTAATGCATTTTGTACGGCTGTTGGGCAATTTATTCCAGCTGTTCCTACTAATTTCCAGAGCCAAGCATTTCTGCTGGGAAATGATGGAGACAAAATTATTTGTTGCATTAATCCGATGCAATTCGGAATGTAGAGCAGTCTTGCAAAACAGGCGTTCTGCTGCTTGCCTATGTATTGAAATCAGAAGTAAAATGGCTGAACAACATTTCATAATAATGACAAATGGTAGGATATTATTTGTTTCTGTGAAGAATGGGAAAAATGATTGTTTCTTTCTTCTTAATAATGCTTCTCTTTGAAGAGCGTATAATTGAGCCATCTAACATAGAATCATATTACAAAGTAGTCTTACTCTGTATCGAAGCTATAACTCTATTCTCCTCCAAACTATCGAGCACGAGAAACATATACGTGTATATTATGACATTTAAAGTATTCACTGATTTGTCTTTAAAGTGAAAGAGAAACGATTTGCTGGAAAAGCTTCAGCAGACATGACAGCATTCACAGAGAAAAATCAGATCGTTTGATCATCCTTCCTCAGAACAGGGGACAGACAAAAATCGAACCAAAATGTTAACTCTGAATTCTCTCCACAGATACTGCCAGACCTTCTGAGCTTTTCCTGCAATTTTGGTATTTGTTACCGACTTACAGTATCCGTAATTCTTTCTGGTTTTATTTAAATGATCTAAATGCTTATGTTAGCTACCTCTAATGGCCAGCTTGGCATTGTATTTTGGACATCAATAATTCCTGCGTAATTTTTCACTTTAGTACTGCTGCACCTCCTGTTGTTCATGCTAAAATTACCCTGCTTGTTATCGACCGATCAACTGAGTGCATTAGTTGCTTTTCATCCACCATTTCCGCACCTCTTGAAATCTTTAACAGCTCTGTCAATTCAACCAGCAATCTCCTTTGTTAAAAGCAGCAAACAACGAGACTTTTTCAGAACAAAACATTCCATCAAGGCAAGGTCAATTCAGTCTAGTTTCCAAACACACCTACGACTACCGGGTTGCAAGTCCCGATCCCTCACTGTCTAAAACATCAATGTAATAACTTTTTTATCGTGTGTTAAGCAGAACTGTTTGTGATATCCTCGCTGCACGATAACCAAAGTTGTGTTCAGATCCCGGATAACCTCGGTATTATAATCCCGAGTGCCCATTTTTATGGAAAAGGCCAGAAAACCCTCACATCATTTCAAGAAGGTAGCCCAGATATGAAGTTTGCTAGTTGTTTTAAGCAGGTGTATTTGGATATAACAGGAGTGACGCTGGCCCAAATACTTGATTTTAAACAAATCAAAATTTGTTTACATGCGATTAAAGAAAACCACCAATATTCAAAGATGGCTTCATTTTTAAACTACTTAACCTTACATCGTTACGGTACTAGAACACACTTACACATTGCATTGACTATAAACATTCAAATGTGCACTACTACTATATGTTTCATTTCAATTATTCCTGTGACCGAATATATCCGCTACTTTCCCAAGGCTCGACAATGTATTGGCTATCACATTTTCTCATCCTGCTGCATGTAGAATTTTCAAATTGAATCAATGCAATAACAAGCTCCATCTAAACAGTTTGGAATTTGTGCATACACCATCACTCTATTTAATCATTCTCTAAAATCTGATACCATCCAATTATGTGATCTCTGAATTCTGACTTTTAAAATATCTCTTTAAACGGTTTTAGCGTTCCTTTTACTTCATATGCAAAAACTAATTCAAATGGAATGAATTTGGTCGGTTCATTTCATGCATCTCTGATGGGAAAAATGTGCAAACCAAATTCCTTTATCCAAACTATTGAGAGAGTCTTGACAAAAAGCGCTCAACCTGGTCTTTACTGTCTCATGTCATCTTTCTAGCGCTCCCTGTGATTCTGACAGAATGCAGTCGATTCGAATTGTTTTATTTCTAAAATATGTATAACTTCCTTGAATAATTTTGATGCAAAGTTTGACCCTTCATTTGATTTTATCTTTGTGGCCAGTCAATATTCAAAATTTGAGTAACTCCTCTCCAACTTTATCAGTGTGAGAGTGCATAATCGAATGGCATCTGGAAATCCAGTGGACATATCCATTATTGTTAACAAACACCAATTCCCACATTACATTTTCGGTAGTAGTCCTATGCAATCAATTAACACTATTGGTAAAGTTTCCTCAAATGTTGAAATAGGTATTACGGGCGAGGGTTTTAACACTGCCTGTGGTGTTCCAATTACTTGAAACGTATGTCAAGACTGGAAAAATTCGTCTACTTAGTACTTTTGCAGGCTAAGCAAGTACTAATGATTTTGTATTATAGATTGCGTTTTCCTTATCACTAAATCACCACCTACTGGTCGGACATGGGCTATGTGCAACATATCCTTTCAATGACCTACTGGTAATACAGCTTGATTATCCTCTGCCATTTTTAATCTTCCTTTTTGCGTGATGGTCTCCATTTCCTCATTAAGCAATTGTTGTTAAGACACTAGCGTTCATAGATACTTTCGGATACATTGCACCTGTGTGCCTTTAGAGAAAATTGCTTTAATTTCTCATCTTTTTGCTGCAACACAGTTAATGTCTCTGAATTAAAAATGTCTGTTTTGTTATTCATTTCCTTCTGTTTTGTCTCAACTGTTTGATCAAATTGAGTCATGATATTTCCATTTTAACTTTCTTGTACTTTTTGATCTCTCCTTATCAACTGGTGAATTTGTGACATTGTTACCATACAATCAGGCAAAATCCCATATATACTGCCTGTCAGAGTTCAGTTGTTGCCTGTGTTTCCACTGGCTTTTCAACCACAGTAGGCAGCACTCCTAAATCTGATTTTATCTTTGTGTCTAACCTATAGGTGGTGAAAAAAATGAATAACTCCACCACAAGCTGTTACATAACGCAGTAATATTATGTTAAATTTTCTTTCTGAAAAGAGCTACATGTGGCACATTTTTGATCATGGGCTTATGCTCGAAACGTGGATTCTCCTGCTCCTTAAATTTGCTTGACCTGATGTGCTTTACCAGCGCCAACGTTTCTGACTCTGATCTTCAACATCTACAGTCATTACTTGCTCCTCATCCATGACTGTTAACAAATAATGATTCCCAAATTTTGTTTTGAGTCCCAATACCAGTATATCATTAAAGTCTCTTGTAAAACATACACATTAAAGTTGTTGGTTTTATTACTGTCTCTGGTTTCCAATTACCTGATATATTTGGCTTGTCTGGCAAAATTAAAATACATCGTTTTGCTGTCCAGATCAGTAAAAATAATTTGTGTATTTTAGTTTGAGTTTTTCTGACACCTAAATGGCACTTCAACCCCCCTTCCAAACTGGTAGCTCACGCACCACCAGCAACACATCTGCACTGTAACCCACTGGTAAAGTTACTTGATGGACTCCTGCCCATTTCTCATCTGCCTGAATATGTAATGGTTCCATTTCCTCATTAATGCTCATTTTATAAGATAGTGACATTCAGTGACAATACAAGTCTTATTTTTTCTGTGCATGTCTTTTGATAAGATTGCTTTGAATTTCGTTATAACTTAACTTCACATAAATGAGTACTTGTTGTATCACAGTGAATTGCCGTTACTCATATCTTTTCCAGCAATAGTCCTTCAGAGGTCCACATCTCCTCATCCTTCAGCATCGCAAATTGAGAGAATACTGTATCTCTTAAAATTGTAAACTTCTTTATAACATGCTGCACCGGATTTATGCGAGCAGTCCCTACCTTTGAAATGTTTATGAAGAACTAACATATCCTCCTTACCGAACCAGGGACCAGGCTATGCATTCTGGTGCAGGTTTTGAGCTTCCACTGTGCTTTCCGTTACCAGTCCAGCAAAGGTCACTGGCTGATCCAGTTTTCCTTCATCCGACTTTCTAGTTTTTTCTGAACACGCCAACATTGTGATTTCATGTGGATGATTTAATTGAAGTGGAAACATCGGCGCTTTTTGCATGTCTGGTAAGTTACGATTATGATCTTCACTGAGATCTGTCTTTCCATTTCCACGCAAGGAAT
The DNA here is from genome assembly GCF_047496795.1 of Chiloscyllium punctatum. Lineage (NCBI taxonomy): Eukaryota > Metazoa > Chordata > Chondrichthyes > Orectolobiformes > Hemiscylliidae > Chiloscyllium > Chiloscyllium punctatum. The sequence continues at coordinate 34,779,286 of NC_092772.1, forward strand.
TGACGCATCCTGAATTTCTAGCGCTCACGAACTGAAATTGATGTTACAATTCAAATTTGATTTGTGGACCAACTCACAATTATCAGCGCATTCAGCTGCTAATCTTGGCGTTTAAACTCTCTGCTCTTGAACCTGAGTTCTCACAAATTCAGGAAGTGAATTTTTGATTGTATCCAATATAATCTTCTCTGTATGATGGTAGTTAGTTTGCTTTTCTTTTTGCCCTCATCCACATATCAAAATTATTTTGTTTTTTTTCTTTAAAATGCAATTAAGGTTTCACCAGGATCCCTCCTTAGGTTACTGAAAGGTTGATGGAAGTCATCTGGTACAAGCAAGAATGCACGTAAGATGCCTTTCTTCATAACCTCATATGCTGCAGATACATCCTTGGTAGTGATGCGAATATCTCACTAGTTGTACCCGCAAGTCTTGTTTCGGTCAACAAAACCAATATGGTCACAGAGAAGTACACTTGTAAGCTGCCTTTTTAAATTAGATCAAAAAAGGTTTCCACATCCTTCTCATCAAACTTAGGTAATGTCTGTATTTTATTAAACAGTTTCTCACTCAGCCTTTGATTACCATGGCTTGGCTCATCATCAATCTCTTCTTCACTAATATTACTTTCAACCTTCATCTCCACCCTTTTGAGCTGACTGTCCTGACCCAGTGCGGATTTCTGAAGTTCAAACTCCCTCTTTGTCTTCCTTTCCTCTCATTCCTTTTCTTGTTCTTCTCTCTCTTTTTCTTTCTCCTTTTCCTGTCTATTCTCGCTCTCTTCACTCTGCTTTTAAATGTAATTCAAATCATTTAATTTATTTTTCTCTTTCCTCGACTTTTGCCTTTAACTCAATCTGCTTCTTTTTCAATAGTATTTTAGTCATCTTCAATGATTCTGGTGGCGTTTGTACAAAATTTAAATGATGAGCTATTGTCATAATTACTTCTCCGTTCCTCAGGGAAGTAGGCGTCTCCAAATCCAAATTGTCTAGTATTTTCAGCACCTTATCATTAATCACCCTATGAAAAAAACACACAAGTCATTTCCTGCACTCCCAACAATGTCCTGGTGACTGATAGAGCTATTGGTATCCAAAGCACTGTTGAAACAAAATTAATTCAGCGCCCGGTAAAAAAAAGACATACCACATCACTGCCATCGAGTCCAGGAATTCTATACCCAAAATAGGAACTTTCGTATAATGCTGGCGAACATTCGATTCTGTCATGGACAAGGCCATATACCCTCAACACATATCAGGAAAATGGCCCAGACGCTAACTTTGTAGTTATTTTAACATAGATAGACATAGACATAGAACAATACAGCACAGAACAGGCCCTTCGGCCCACGATGTTGTGCCGAACTTCTATCCTAGATTAAGCACCCATCCATGTACCTATCCAAATGCCGCTTAAAGGTCGCCAATGAATCTGACTCTACCACTCCCTCGGGCAGCGCATTCCATGCCCCCACCACTCTCTGGGTAAAGAACCCACCCCTGACATCTCCCCTATACCTTCCACCCTTCACCTTAAATTTATGTCCCCTTGTAACACTCTGTTGTACCCGGGGAAAAAGTTTCTGACTGTCTACTCTATCTATTCCTCTGATCATCTTATAAACCTCGATCAAGTCACCCCTCATCCTTCGCCGTTCCAACGAGAAAAGGCCGAGAACTCTCAACCTATCCTCGTACGACCTACTCTCCATTCCAGGCAACATCCTGGTAAATCTTCTCTGCACCCTCTCCAAAGCTTCCACATCTTTCCTAAAGTGAGGCGACCAGAACTGCACACAGTACTCCAAATGTGGCCTAACCAAAGTCCTGTACAGCTGCAACATCACCTCACGACTCTTGAATTCAATCCCTCTGCTAATGAACGATAATACTCCATAGGCCTTCTTACAAACTCTATCCACCTGAGTGGCAACCTTCAAAGATCTATGTACATAGACCCCAAGATCCCTCTGTTCCTCCACCTGACCAAGAACCCTACCATTAACCCTGTATTCCGCATTCTTATTTGTTCTTCCAAAATGGACAACCTCACACTTGGCAGGGTTGAACTCCATCTGCCACTCCTCAGCCCAGCTCTGCATCCTATCTAAGTCCCTCTGCAGCCGACAACAGCCCTCCTCACTGTCCACAACTCCACCTATCTTTGTATCATCTGCAAATTTACAGACCCACCCTTCGACTCCCTCCTCTAAGTCATTAATAAACATTACAAACAGCAGAGGACCCAGAACTGATCTCTGCGGAACTCCACTTGTAACTGGACTCCATGCTGAATATTTACCATCTACCACCACTCTCTGACTTCTACCGGTTAGCCAGTTTTCTATCCAATTGGCCAAATTTCCCTCTATCCCATGCCTCCTGACTTTCCGCATAAGCCTACCATGGGGAACCTTATCAAATGCCTTACTAAAATCCATGTACACTACATCCACTGCTCTACCCTCATCCACATGCTTGGTCACCTCCTCGAAGAATTCAATAAGACTTGTAAGGCAAGACCTACCCTTCACAAATCCGTGCTGGCTGTCCCTAATCAAGCAGTGTCTTTCCAGATACTCGTAAATCCTATCCCTCAGTACCCTTTCCATTACTTTGCCTGCTACAGAAGTAAGACTAACTGGCCTGTAATTCCCGGGGTTATCCCTATTCCCTTTTTTGAACAGGGGCACAACATTCGCTACTCTCCAGTCCCCTGGTACCACCCCAGTTGCCAGTGAAGACGAGAAGATCATTGCCAACGGTACTGCAATTTCCTCTCTTGCTTCCCACATAATCCTAGGATATATCCCGTCAGGCCCGGGGGACTTGTCTATCCTCAAGTTGTCAAAATGTCCAACACATCTTCCTTCCTAACAGGTATCTCTTCTAGCTTATCAGTCCGTTTCACACTCTCCTCTTCAACAATACGGTCCCTCTCGTTCGTAAATACTGAAGAGAAGTACTTGTTCAAGACCTCTCCTATCTCTTCCGACTCAATACACAGTCTCCCACCACTGTCCTTGATCGGACCTACCCTCGTTCTCATAATTCTCAGGTTTCTCACATATGCATAGAATGCCTTGGGGTTATCCTTGATCCTATCCGCCAGGGATTTTTCATGCCCTCTCTTAGCTCTCCTAATCCCTTTCTTCAGGTCCCTTCTGGCTATCCTGTATCCCTCCACTGCTCTGTCTGAACCTTGTTTCCTCAACCTTATGTAAGCCTCCTTCTTCCTCTTTACTAGACATTCAACCTCCCTCGTCAACCAAGGCTCCCTCACACGACCATTTCTTCCCTGCCTGATCGGTACATACATATCAAGGACACGTCGTATCTGTTCCATGAAAAAGTCCCACATTTCCACCACATCCTTCCCTAACAGCCTATGCTCCCAACGTATGCTCCTCAAATCCTGTCTTACAGCATCGTAATTTCCCTTCCCCCAATTGTAAAATCTACCTTGTTGTGCGCACCTATCTCTCTCCATAACCAAGGTGAAAGTCACAGAATTGTGGTCGCCATCACCAAAATGTTCACCCACCAACAAGCCCACCACTTGTCCCGGTTCGTTACCGAGTACCAAATCCAATATGGCCTCCCCTCTGGTTGGACAATCTACATACTGCGTTAGAAAAGCTTCCTGGACACACTGCACAAACACCGCCCCATCCAATCTACTTGATCTAAAGAGCTTCCAATATTTGGGAAGTTGAAGTCGCCCATGACTACGACCCTGTGGCTTCTGCACCTTTCCAAAATCTGTTTCCCAATCTGTTTCTCCACATCTCTGCTGCTATTGGGGGGCCCATAATAAACACCCAATAAGGTGACTGCACCTTTCCTATTTCTGACTTCAGCCCATACTACCTCCAGAGGCAGATCCCCCTCAAACTTCCTTTCTGCAGCCGTTATACCATTTCTAATTAGCAATGCCACCCCCCCTCCTTTTTTACCACCCTCCCTAATCTTACTGAAACATCTGTAACCAGGAACCTCCAACAGCCATTCCTGTCCCTCATCTATCCATGTTTCCGTGATGGCCACAACATCGTAGTCCCAGGTACCGATCCACGCCTTAAGTTCACCCACCTTATTTCTGATACTCCTTGCATTGAAGTATACGCACTTGAGCCCATCTCTGTGTCCGCAAGTAGTCCCTGTCAGTGCTACCTTCTCCACAGCCTCCCTACAGTCTTGGACATCCTGACACACAGCTAGCTTACTTGCTGGACTACAAGTCCGGATCCCATCCCCCTGCCAAATTAGTTTAAACCCCCCCGAAGAGTGCTAGCAAACCTACCCCCCAGGATATTGGTGCCCTTCTGGTTCAGGTGCAACCTGTCCTGTTTATACAGGTCCCACCTTCCCCAGAATGCAGTCCAATTGTCCAAATATCTGAAGCCCTCCCTCCTACACCATCCTTGCAGCCACGTGTTCAACTGCACTCTCTCCCTATTCTTTGCCTCTCTGTCACGTGGCACCGGCAACAACCCAGAGATGACGACTCTGTCTGTCCTAGCTTTTAGCTTCCAGCCTAACTCCTTGAGCTCTTGAATGACCTCCCCACCCCTCTTCCTACCTATGTCGTTGGTGCCAATGTGTACCACGACTTCTGGCTGCACACCCTCCCCCTTAAGGATTCTGAAGACACGGTCCGAGACGTCTCGGACCCTAGCACCCGGGAGGCAACAAACCAGCCGAGAGTCTCGCCCATGTCCACAGAACCGCCTGTCCGTCCCTCTAACTAGAGAGTCCCCTATTACTAGCGCTCTCCTCTTCTCCCCCTTTCCCTTCTGAATCTCAGAGCCACAGACCCCTTCACTGCAGCTTACACCTGCAAGGCTGTCCCCCCCAACAGTTTCCAAAGCTGCATACTTATTTTTTAGGGGAACGACCACAGGGGAACCCTGCACTGCCTGTTTCTTCCCCTTCCCACCTCTAACTGTTACCAGCTACCTCTGTTCTCTGGCGTAACTATGTCCCTGTAGCTTCTATCGATCACCCTCTCCTTGAGCCCATGTACAGCGCATATTCAAGGAGTGATGCAGCTGGTCAAATCACCTAATTTTAAACAAAAGAGAATTTCGTTAAATTTAACCAAATGAAACACAAACAAAAGAGAAATATATATTTATATAATGTAAACTATCTGAAAACCCAACAGATTACCACAACTTAATAATGCTGTTCGAAATACTTGCAACAATCCCCATACACAGCCCAAGACAGAAAAAATCAAACAAAGCGTCCTACAGGAAAGAGAGAGATAAATGGCAGAGAGATTCAACATGGAGCACCTTCTTCCATGTAACTATTGCTTGGATCAGCAGCCTCAGAAAACTCTGCTGACTTAATCAACCCACAACAAACCAGAGAAAATGAAAACCTGAGTTGTGAGAATTTGCCACTGCACTTTCATTTTTTATCAGTTGATTTCTGAAAACATGAAAGCCTTTTGTCTCAGGCAATACCTGTTAACTGCAATCATATTGGTCCGAAAACTCTTCATACTTGAACTTTCACAATCGCTGCTTTTACGATCTCTTTGAAATAAAAGCCAAGGACAGCATAACCTTGTTGCAGTAGCAGTAGCACCACCCGACCTTCCCATACGACTTTAAAAAGGCTTCCACATCCTACCAATCAAATTTTGGCATAGTTTTTGAACATATTTTAATAGATCCCCACTAGGCCTTTGGCTACAGATGTTTTGTTCACTCCGACTGTCTTTTTCACGAAGCTTATCTTCACCCTTCACCTCCATCCGTTGAAGCTAGATTTGCATTCTCAGTGCCATTTTCCGAAGTTTAAACTCTCTCTCATCTTTACATTCCTCTCTCTCCTTTCCTGTCCCTTCTCTCCCCCTTTGTCACTCTTCTCTTTCACCTTATTTCCATTTCATTTTATTTTGCAGTGGCTTTCGAAATGTCTCCCTTCCCTCGCTGTTTAATCGTAAGTCGAACAACTTTATTTCTGTCTCCTGTTCATTATCTCTTGGCTCTAAAATATTTTGCTTGATTTTCAATGAATGTTAACCATCTCAGGATTCTGTCATTGTTTCAAGTAATTTTAAATGCTAAGCTATTGGTGTAAGTATCTCTCATTGCCTCACAGTAGGAAACAGCTTCACCTCCAGCTGGTTTGGCATTTCTGAGAGACTTTCCCTGTCCACCTTCTGTAAAGCTCACAAAGTGACTTTTTTTAACACCATGACAAAACTCTAATTGACTGAAAGGCCGATAACTACAGCAAACATTGTTTACCTCAACCAAATTCACAATAACTACTCGTTGCCTTTGAGTAAACGACGTCTGATCTCCGTTTGGAACCATTAAATAAGTCTTGTAAAGAGCCTCTAATCTGATATGGAACAGGCCAAATCCCCTCTAAATATTTCAAGAAGGTAGCCCAGCCACTAACATGTCTCATTGTTTTAAACAGGTTTGGGGTGGACTGATGTAGCAGGCGTAACCCACTCAGCTTTGAAGAGAACATTTATTGACGCACCGCAAAATGAATTTAAAATGACATAAGTATTTGAAAACACAGTCGACTCAGTCACAACGCAATGATGCTTTTCCAAATACTTACAACAACCCCATAAAAATCCCGTTAGCAGAAAGAGATAAATTTAATAACAGGTCCTTACAGCAGAGATGTCAGAGAGAGAGAGAGAGAGAGAAGTTCAACATAGAACGGCTTCCAGTAGTCCGCAGCAGAAACTTGACCAGCACCTGCAAACAAAACAGTTACTAAAACCAAGTCAACGCAATCCCTGAACTGGGAGAAATGTCCATTTCACTTTCATTGTCCATTTTTTTTTAAGAAGAGCTCTTAAAATCTGTTCCAAATAGAAACATATGGGTAAGTCTTCCTTTATGACAACTTCGAGAAAAAGAAAATAAGGCAGATTAACCTTGTGGAAGGAGCAGCATTTTAAAACTCTATGCCTTCTGAACTGACCAATTGGTCTTTTTGTCACCATCAGATATTTGGTGCTGAAGAACCGATTAATCCTCTATTCCGTTGAGCTTCCAAATGTGCTAGTGTTCATGGAGAGCTCTCTGTCATGTACCACAATCCAAATTTAATTTGCCCACACTTAACGGTAAATGCCATCCATCAAAAATCTTCTATCATGTCAGTATGCTATATATCCACCTGGTATGTAATATTTCTCCATCACTTTCATCTACCTGGGCAATATTTGTGCCAGCACTAAATTCATTGTTCGGCCCTGATGCGTACTTGTGAAGAATTAGGTCCCCAAATATTAATCCGTGCGATAACCCATAAATCAGCACATTTGGCTAATGTAAATATCCTTCCATTACCAGATTCTGACGCCTGCATTCAACGAGTTTTGAATATAAAATGTGTTTCTCCCTTCTTTGTCAGGCTCAAGTTCTAGCCCTTGTCGGATACCTTGTTAAGAACCATTAAGATTACATCTGTTGCACAAGCCAAATTTCCAATCTCATTCGTAGAGTCATAGAGATGTACAGCATGGAAACAGAACCTTCGGTCCAACTCGTCCATGCCGACCAGATATCCCAACACAATCTAGTCCCACCTGCCAGCACTCAGCCCACATTCCTCCAAACCCTTCCTATCCATATATCCATCTAAATGTATTTTAAACGTTGCAATTGCACCAGCCAAGACCACTTCCTCTGATAGCTCATTCCATACATGTACCGCCCTCTGTGTTAAACAGTTGCCACTTAGATCTCTTTTATATCTTTCCCCTCTCACCCTAATCCTATGTCCTTTATTTCTAGACTTCCTGACTCCAGGGAAAATACTTTGTCTACTTATCCTATCCTTGCCCCTCATGATTTTCAAACCTCTATAAAATCACCCCTCAACCCCCAACGCACCGGGGAAAGTGGCCCCAGCCTATTCAGACTTTCCCTGTAGCTGAAACCGTCAAGCCCTGGCAGCATCCTTGCAAATCCTTTCTGAATCCTTTCAAGTTTCACAACATCTTTGCGACAGGAAGGAGACCAGAATTGCACGCAATATTCCAACAGTGGCCTAAACAATCTTCTCTGAAAACTCAACAATTGTGAAAGATATAGGCTCTCTAGTCAAATGTAAATATGACTGACCTTAATCAAACCCAATCTCTATAAGTGGAGATAAATTCTCAAGTTCAGAATTGTCCCTGTCCTGTCGCTACCACTGACATGTTTCCAACACTTGTGTGGTTCTATAGATAAACTTTGTGAACTTCGTTGAAAATTGGAATCATATTTGCTGCTCTCCAGTCCTTTGGCAACTACCCAGAGGCCAGTGAAGATATAAAACAAAAGAAAAGTTAGGACTTCAGTGATTTTCGTTCACGTCTCTCAAAGTAGCTCCTGATTCAACATACTCTGAGTGGAGTATTGGTCGAGTTTTAAGACTGACAGAAAAATTCAAAGCATTCTCACTCCGACATCGAGCTGCTGAAGTAAATCTCAGATCATCTCCTAAAAACCTGAAGCTAATTCCTCGTTTATCAAAGTCAATGCAAGTGGGAAATTCTCATTTGTCATTCTGTCTTTATCCTCAGACTCCACACATGTTCTTCCCCTATTGATCTGGAATGAAACCTATTCTTTCACTGGTTAGTCTGTTCCCCTTATTAAAGCTGCATTATAGTTTGCGATTCTCCACACTGTTGTGCGGCATTGTGTTTTTAAAAAAAATTCCTTATTTGCTCTCCTAACCACTTTTTATAAAGCCGAATACACGCAACAATGCACTCCAGTCCACCTTCACGTTCTCTACTCTACTCCTGCTCCACTGATGTTTCTCCACCTGTACCTGTCATACATGTCACTTTTCCACTGTGTGAAGTTTCGAATATACCTAAATATTCACGCTTTTCTAGGCTTGCTGATCTTACGAAGAAAATATGCAATGTCTGTTCTGGTCGCTACTTACTGTTTTTATGCCGTATTCTATCCCATCCTCCCCCTCCCGCCCCCTGCAGTGAACCGCTGTTAATTCAACCTTGAGTATCAATTCGTACATACTTTAGCCAGATCCTTCCCGATTTCAATAAAATCTGTGATCCTTAATACTCTTTTATACCAAACACTGTTATCCTTCCTATAACAAAATTTAAACTCATTGTGTTGTGCTCAAAACCAATGAAATATTCTTCCACTCTCGCGTTGATCTAAGTTGCTTTTGACATGCTGATGTCCGACAATGTCTGTTCCCCGTGGAGGACCATTTGCATATAGAATTAAAGTATTGTCCTGAACATTTCCGTTTTTTACAAAAAATGTCACCATGCCCTGAAAAGAAAAGAAGACAAAAAACAACTTCGTACTGTGCTATTATTAATCAATACTGGGCACTTCAAAATTTCCATGAGCTATATTTCATCCTATTCTGCAGTGAGAAGTATTCTGAAATCAGGTGTCATTTGGTTCAGGGAAGAATAGAGGAATTTGTTTTGCTTCTTTCAAAGGTCTGCACCACTTTGTAATTCTCTGCCTGAAAGAGTGGTGGATATTGACTGTAAAATTCATAGTGGAGATAGCTCCATGTTTGTTAGGAAAGGAATTCAATATTTATCTGAGATATTTGAAAAAATGGGAGTCAACAAGTGCATATATCGAACTCTTATCCGAATTAATGATACAGAAGTCATGTGGTTCAAATTCTTTCCATCTGCTCCTAATTGCTATGCTTCGATGTGTTTCACATTTTGTTTCTTATGCAAAGCAACCTTTGAGTTGAAAATAAATGAGATGAACAGTGATTCAAACAGATCATTGGCTGAAAATGTTTTTCTTTTGGAAAATCGTCTTCTATTGTAAGTCGTGCCTTAAATTGAAGCAGCGTCGAATATTTAAAGTTAATTTAATAGCATACAGTTTACATGTATTCCAAGGAAGTAATCATCAATGTGTGTGTGTGAATCTGATATAAAATGAAATTAAATATATTTTGTTTATTCAATTCTTTGAAGTTAATAATTCTTGTCTTAAATTGATTAAAGGTAAAAGTGCGCTCTCGTCAAGCGTGAAGGAGTGAATATCGGTTGAAGAACACTTTTTCACAATACAGTTGAAGATTCTTCAAAAGTAATAATGCGTGATCGATTAAAGTGAGGCACTCAATGTAATTTATCTCGAGATGATCATCCAAATATGTGGCGTTAAAGCATGTAATGGCTCATTTAATTTGATTCTGTGTGCTTTTGACAGTGAGGATTATGTTTGTTTTGTAATATGACTCATCTTCTCATTGGCTAAAGAGAATCTTTACAATAACGTTGACATCACATCTCGAAAATACCCGACAATTCATACTTCGTTTGACAAAAAAATGAAATTGTAATTAATATTGTACCAGCATCAAACGTAGCCATGAATCGTTCTGAAAAGCAAAATCTGCGTATGATTATTAACGGATGGACAAATGCAGACATTGTTGGAGAAAAGCAACTGAAATATTCAAATTCGACTAAGTTGAATTTAGAGAATGATGTGTTTATTAGATAAGGTAATACAATACAACTGGCAGTCAAAACAATGATAAAAATGGCATCTTTATACTTCATATCTTATCTTGTTGCTTGCATACATAATAAAGCTGAAAAATGTGCTGCTGGAAAAGCGCAGCAGGTCAGGCAGCATCCAAGCAGCAGGAGAATCGACGTTTCAGGCATAAGCCCTTCTTCAGAAATTAGGCGTTTGGGTAGGGGCTGAGCAGTAAATGGAGGGAGGTTGGGTTTGTGCGGAATGTAGCTGGGAATGCAACAGGTGAATTGGGGGCGAGGGTGACAAATTGGCGAGGAGGGTGAGTTCATAGATGGGAAAATCGATCCATGCGTCAAGAGCGTGGTACCGAGATGGAGGCTTGGGATTGGGATAAGGTAGGGGAGCGGAAATTAGGAAACCGATGAAATATGCATTAATGCCGTTGAGTGACATGGCCCCAAGGCGGACGATGAGGCATTCTTCCTCCAGGAGTCGCGTTGCCAGACTTTCGTGGTGAACGAGTCCCAGGACTTGCATGTGCTTGGTGCATTGAGATGGCGAGCTCAAGTGTTTAGCCATGGGGAGTTGGATTGTTTGTGTGTGTGATCCAGAGATGTTCACTGAGAGGATCCAAAAGTTGGTGTTCTGTTTCCTCGAAGTAGAGACAACCACATCATGTGCAATGGGTACTGGAGATGACATTTTTAGAAGTACTGGTACATTTCTATCAGATGTGGAATAATCCTTTGGGGCCATGGACAGAGGTGAGACAAGGGGTGTGTGCACAGGGTTTCATTTCCTGTGGTGGCAGGGGTCGCTTCCATGAATACGTAGAAGGCTGGTGGAGGGGAGGTGGATCTCACCAGACACTCGTGGAGGGAATGGTCACTGGTGGCGTGGTCGGTTCGTAGGTAGTGGAAGGGATGAAGGATGATGCAATGTACATAGACATTGGTGGGATGGAAGGTACCGACAAGGATATTCTGTCGTTGTTGCATTCGGAGGGGTGGGGTTCAGAAGTGGAGAATTGTGGATGGAGTGCTTCCTGGACGACGTGGGAGGGGAAATGACGGAGTTTGAAGATGGAGGCCATCTGAGTCTTTCTGCAGTCGAAATGTATATTCTGGGAACAGATGCGGCAGAGGCAGAGGAATTAGGAATAAGGGATGACATTTTTTATGTGGTAGTGTGCGAGGAGATGTAATCCAGGAAGCTGTGGAATTATGTGGCTTTTTTTTATGAGATGTCCATAGTTAGTCAGTTACTTGAGATGGTGATGGAGAGGGCCACGTGAGGCAGCGAGTTTTCCATGTGAACTTGAGATCTGGGTGAAATGTATTCGTGAAGTTGACGAACTGTTCATCCTCATGATGGAAGCATGAGGTAGCGCTGATCCAGTCATTAATGTAGTGGAGGATAAGGTGGCGCAGTGTGGCAGTGTAGCTGTGGAAGTTCGACAAAGTGACAGGCATAGCTGGGGCACATGTGGGTGCACATGTCTGCCCTTCTGCTTTACTGGAAGTGGGAGGATGGAATTGTTTACCCAGGTGGATGAGGGCGTCAGTGGAAGTGTACTGTGTGGGACGGCGTAAGGGGAATAAATCAAGAGCTTGTGGGTTTTCAAACAGACCCCAGCACTTGAGGATATATTTTCCTCCCGACCACTATCGGCATTCAAAAAAACCATTTCCACCGTAACTCTATTGTTAGATCCTTATACACCAGCAGCCCTCACACACTCCCAGTATATTCCCCTACCACCGCAGGAATTGCAAAGCCTTCGTCCACATCTCTTATCCCGCCTCCGTCCAAGGCCCCAGAAGATCATTCCACATCTGACAGAAACTTGCCTCTACCTCCACAAATGTCATATCCTGTATCCATTGAACCAGATATAGTCTGCTCTATATTGGGGAGACAAGACATCAACTTGTGTATCATTTAAGAGAACATGCCTTGGACACCACGCCTTGGCTGAAAACTTCAACTCCCCATCCCACTCCACCAAGGACATCCATTTCCCAGCCTCTTCCATCGCAAAAAAAAACCTTACTACCCTACGTCTGGAGCAAGAACGCCTCACCTTTTATCTTGGGACCCTGCAACCACACGGCAATAATGTGGATTTCAGCAGTACCCTCATTTCATCTACCCCCTACTTAATCTAGCACTAAGCCTCGAACTTGGCAACCACCCATCGTCTTTCCTACCTATCCACTCCATCTTCTTCTCTGACTTATCACCTTCTTCTCCACCTTCGTATACCTATTACATTCTCAGCTACCTTCATCCAGCCCCAACACTCTCCCAATTATTTCTCAGCCCAGGCCCACAAACCTCATTCCTGATGAAGGGCTCATGCCTTAAACGTCAATCCTCCTGCTCCTCGGATGCTGCCTGATCTGCTGTGCTTTTGCAGCACTGCACTCTCGCATATAATCTCCAGCATCTGCATTTCTCACTTTATCTGAACACAATAGTGTATCTGTTTCAGAAAACTGAAAACTGTAATCATGCATGTAAATGATGACAATATCAATTGAGGATGTTGAAAATGAAGCAAACATCATGTTGATCGTTGAATGTTTTCACAGGGAAAGATTGGTTGTTACCCGGTTCACCTCGGCGGCCTGCCTAATGATTAACACCCTTGCAAGAGCTCAGAGATGCTGGTGTAAGGTCTTGTTAAATGCACGCCAGAAATACTATGCATTAATTTAAGGTTACCACAATCGGTCTATCAAGTGTAGTCACATTTAAAAAGGAATTGATAACTGTATTGAGTTCTGCTTTTTGTTTACCTTTTTCACATTGGCTCAACTTTTCCTCTAAAGTTTTCAGAAATTGAATTACATATTAGCAGGGATATTTCAAATGCACTGTATTAATCTGAATACAATAAGTGAATACAGAAACATAGTACAAAGGAGACGAGGTGACATTCCATTACAATTACGTTTCAATAATTAATTGCATAATATCTCTAACTGCTATAAAAGATATGCCATCTTTATTGCAATCGTTCAAAGGCAAAAAGACAACTTTACTCATGCTAAAGTTTCCTACACTGAAGTCTTTTTCACAACAAATGATTCACGAAAAAACTCCAACATTTCAAACTGAAATACGTTTGAAGTAAATTATTTCTTGATAGTTCTACGAAGTATACAACTTTTATGAGCAGTATGTTAAAATAATATTCACTTTGTCAATGTTTCCTTTGATTTGGATAAGCCATAATTTCTACTCACCGGTGTATTTCAAAGTTCTCTTTAATTCCTGTAGTTCTGAAATGCCAAAGATATTTATCATTCAAAGCATCTGTGGAAGATTACATTGATATGATCCTAAAATAAAACTGAATTGTCAACCTTTCAGAGAGCTTTCTCACCATTTTGGAATAAACATGTTAGGTTTAATTTCTCTCCTCAGACTGTTATGTTCTCTGTCAATGCACCTTCTTCACTCATAATTGTTTGCATACTTTCCATGTTTAAGTAATCATCAAAATACGATTAACTATTTAACATATTTGCTGTCGTCAGATCATGCAGATACCACTTCGATTTGCTCTGACAAAAATACGATTCTTGCGATTCATCAGATTTGATAGTCCTTTAAACTGAGATAGATGGCAAAAAAAAAACCATAATAAAGTAGTGCTGCATAACCAGTGCTGCAAGCGTTGAATGTCTTTCGCCAGCCTGGCATAATTTCTTGAAAAATTCTACGTTTGTTATAGTTTACATGGAGAGGCTCATTCATTCAATGGAAACTCTACCATTTTCAAGGATTATTCACGTTTTTCTTATTGCTACACTGGGTGCCTTTATGGAGAACATGGCACATGAACACAATACTTCCTTCTGAACATTGCTGGCTTCATAATCACTTAATTTTAAGCTTTCCCAACAATTGAGATATTAAAATTTCAACGCCATGGAGAAAAATCAAATTCTTGATTCCAAATTCATTTTACATTATCCGGATCTGTCATCACGGTTAAACTAGTTTCCTTTTCTCTTGTATGATTTGATGAATAATCTTGACTTTTCGAAAATGTTCTATTGGACTCTTCAGTTAACTAGTATTTCCAAAAACAAATGCCATCCAAACACTGATCAATCTTTGATAGAATTGTTGAAGTCATTATGTTCCTAATGTCGAAGCCATAACTCTACTTACAATTGCTTTCAGGTCGCGAAGACAGTTCAAAAACTAAGTCATGATTTCGGTGGAATAAAGTTAAAAATTGCACAATGCCAGATTGTAGTCCAATAGTGTGAGTTGAAATACTGGCTTCTCGAGCGCTGCTCATTTCTCAGATCGCTTTTTCGTCAGGTGACCAGCTCCCTGACTAAGTAGCAGTTCTCCATAAACGTGTTCCAGCATATAACCTCGCTGGATGATAACATGATATTGTGTGATTTTCAACAACAAAAAAAATTTTAGCAGCATGAACAACAATTATTATAATGATAACTTAGTACTTGTGCATAATTCTCGAACACGAGTTCCTTTTCTCGATCATTAAAGAACTAACAAGCAAATATTATGTTGGAAAAAGAAATTATGATTGGGAGATGCCGGTGTTCAATTGGGATGGACAAAGTTAAAAAGTCACATAACAACAGTTTATAGTCTAGCAAGTTTAATTGGAAGCACTAGCTTTTGGAGCGCTTATCCTTCGTCAGGTATTTGTGCAGCAAACAATTGTTAGGCAGCCTTGTAAGATGTCTTACAATTGTGTATTCTACAACAAACTGATGAAGGAGTAGCGCTCCGAAGTTGGTACTTATAATTAAACCGATTGGACTATAACCTCGTGTTGTGTAATTTTTAACTTTGGAAAGATTTTATTTTTCATTGTTGCTGAATGCTGAAATACTTAGTTAAAGTTAAAGACGATGTGATCAATATAATACCCGTGTTATTCAATATCAATGTGTTGTCAACATTAGATGAGGCAAAAATCTGGCAGCTTATCTTTACGTTTTCAATTACCTTAACTCTACTCCCGTTTATCCTGTCTTACATCAGAGCTCCACTGATTTGCAATGACAATATCAAAGAATGGCGCAAAACGTTGCCAATAATTCCACATATATTGCCTTTAACATCTTAATATTGCACACGATGTCAGTGCGTTTACACAAGCTATTGAGTGACTGTGTCCAGCATCCTGGCAACACATCGTAAGTGTGTGCATTTATTTGAACCTGAAAGCTTTTTATTTTCCCCTCTAATTCATTTCGCTTGGTTGACTTCATTAGGCCATAGATTTTTTGTAGATTTTCCGTGTGTATTTATATTGTTGAACATAATGGGAATTCATGCTTTTCTCAAGCAGGATTCCATTGTCGAGGGTGGCTCGGCTCATCCACACAACCTCGGATGTCTGCGTGCAATATTTCCACGATGAGAAATCAACTTCTAGAATGTTTAAGAACCTTGAGCCTGCCTGCAACATATTATACCTTTTCAGTAGACGTTTGAGGCATTTATGTCTTCTGGCTCTTGACTTTTTTTTCTGATTTGGAAGTACCGGTGTTGGACTGGGGTTAACAGATATAAAAATCAGACAATAGTGGGTTAAAGTCAAAAAGGTTTATTCGGAATCCAATTCACCTGTCTCGATAAGACTAAAGTCGGTGGCATAGTGGACAGTTCGGAAGAATGTTACAGATTGCAGGGGGACTTAGATAAACTGCAAGATTGGGCTGAGACGTGGCAAATGGAGTTCAATGCAGCTAAATGGGAGGTGATGCACTTTGGGATAAATAACAGGAAGGCAGACCACTGGGTCAATGGAAAGCTTGGTAGTGTGGATGTGCAGACGGATCTTGGAGTTCATGTGCATAGATCCCTGAAAGTTCCCACCCAGGCTGATAGTGCTGTTAAGAACGCAAACAGTGTGCTTGGTTTCATTTGTAGAGTGACTGAGTTCAGGAGTTACAATGTTATGCCACAAATATACAAAATGCTAGTGTGGCCACACTTGGAATATTGTGTATAGTTCTGGTCGTCATGTTTTGGGAAGGATGTGGGACCATTTGAAAAGGTGCATACGAAATTTACGAGGATGTTGCCTGGTCTGGAGGAAAGGTCTTATGAGGAAAGGCTGTGAGACTTAGGTCTGTTCTCATTGCAACGAAGAAGGCTAAGAAGGGATTTGATAGAAACATACAAGATGATCAGAAGATTAGATAGATTGGACAGTGTAAGTCTTTTTCCTAGGATGATGACATCAGCCTGCACGAGGGGACATAACTACTAATTGTGGGGTGATAGTTTTTAGACAGATGTCAGAGGCAGGTTCTTTACTCAGAGAGTGTTATGGTCATGGAATGTAATGTAGTTAACTCAGTCAAATGAGTGAGATTTAAGTAATCCTTCAATAGGCACATGGATGGTGGTGGAATAATGTAGGGGGACGAGCTGATAATAGTTCACGGGTCAGCAAAACATCGAGGGTCGAAGGTCCTGTTCTGTGCTGCATTGTTCTGTGTTCTATGTTTGTATCAGCTGTTGATGCAAAACGTGGCAATATGTATTCTCTACTACTTTTCATGCTATGATCAGTACAACATGAACTGGTACTTTTATGAAATGTCAAGTGATTATGAAAAGTTATGGTTTCTAGATTCACGTTGACAAAATGCATTTGCATTTCGCACCATTTCATGTCCGTGGATATTCCACAGTTGTGATGCGTGAACGTTCGGGTGATTAGAGTGTTATAACAGTCCCATAGCTCTTGGGAATCACGTGAAATATTTTGAAGAAATGCAGCAGTAATATTTTAATCACATTGCAGATTACATTTTACATAAATCGATCTTTTTCAAAAGGTTCGATATTTTTAATTTCACTGTATTTTGGACGGTATGGTTCTGAGTGATCACCTAATTCACAGAATGAAGTGAGAAGAAAAACATAAAAAATATAGTAAGTGAGTATAGTAATGTAGGAGGATTAGTAGGATATTCATCCCTCTCAATCTGCTCCACCATTCAATATCACACTGGCTGATATTCCTAGCCAGTACCTTAAACTGGCTTCCACGCTTCGATCCACTTCACACTGCATGTGACAGCAGCAGATAATGACCCAAGATAGAACATGACAGATACGTGTGACCGTAGTCTTAGAGAATTTAAGAATGTATTAGGTTAATGTAGCTTGAACAAGTTAGAAAAATAGCAACTGTGCGGATACAAGGTGCGAGAACAAACTTAAAATACACAGCTTTAGCTATTTACACATGACATAGATAAGAATATTTCACGCTACATTTGCTTAGTAAATCTGTATAATTATTGAAACAATCTCTTAAAATACTAACAGGCGGCTTCAAATAAGATCCATCAAATAATACAGACATAGGATCACAGAGATGTACAGCATGGAAACAGACAATCCTATAGCAGATATAAAGTTTCACATATGAGAAAAGTCACTAAAAGCATTCAAGGAAAAGTTTCAAATAAATAATGAGAGCAAACCAACCACAGACGGTAAAATATAACAGCCATATCATTGCCAAGAGAATTAGATCGCAGGTATGGAAACTAGCAGACATCGCAATGTGGACTGAATGAACACATTGTACGACAAATACAGAGTGTTTTGTACCAAACATGCCAAGGAATAAACTGATCACAACTCCTCAGGTAAATAAGTTTATCATTGGCTGCAACCAAACAAACTTGTCAGAATTGACATTATAACAGTTGGTACGAATGAGTATCGTTTTGGATTTCGTGTGAGGAGATTAATAAGAAATTTGAAAGACTCTTAAGTGACAGGCTAGCATGCAAATAAATGCCACTTAACACGATGCAGCTGGCAAATATCAGGGAGGGAATACGCTTGAATGCAGTTCCCATTGCGAATATTCAGAAAAAGATGAGCCAAAAGAGTTTGGGAAACAGCCCGACAGTATGGAGAACCAGGGTTCGACCACATTTCCGCCCAGCTCTAACAGTCCAGTCATACGATTACCTTAATTGGACATTTATTTAATCAATATGATTACTTTGCAAATTTTAAAGGCGAGATGAAAGAAATGTATGAAAATATATGAGTTTCTTTCTGCAGAGAAGTGCTTTCTGGCTTTTCAGATATTTTTGTCCACCATTGTAATTTAAATAAACTTATTGATACAGTAAGTAAGCTCTTGCACATCGACTCAATCACTTGTTTATTCCACCCCAACACGTCCTGAAAAATGTTAAGTCTTAATGGGAAACACACAATGCACATTTTCTGTTTTCAAATTGTAATCTTGTCATTATTTCTATCTATCTCATTACGTGAGCTTCTTCAGAAGACAATGTAAATAGTTCATCACTTGCTGAGTTTTCAATTAAAGAGTCAACAATTGGCTGTTGACAATAATTTTTGCTTGCAATCACTAAAGTATGTCTTCACATAGTTTCATTTGGATACAGAAGCGATATATTGACTAATCAGCTGTTCATCTACTACTGAGTTGTGTGATGTGAACAAAGTAATAATCATCTTCCCTGTCATCTTACGAAATTGTACTTCAGCTGCCTTGACTATATATGGGAAAGTAATTAATGACAGCCCTCAATTACAGTGCTCATTTCGCTTCATTGTGCATCCGATCCACGCTTGCATTGTGTGATTTGATTTGTGAGAAAAACGAGGAGTGGACATTTGCCTTCCAACCAGCGTGATTGCAGATATTCTATATATAGTTGCCTGTATCTCTAAAGGTGCTTCTTGTCCTGTATTACTATTTACTTTTTTTTTCTTCTTCTCCAAGTCACTTTCAGCATTTCTACATGAGCTCCAGACAATTAATCATACACCCAGCAGTTTGATATGAGCCAATTTTTTTACAATTTGGCCAATTCTTTTCAAATCAATAGATTACATGATTTAAAATGACACTATCATAGTTTTGAGGATGTTTCTGCTTAAAACTAATTCTTAGCGCTCTTGCTTCTCTGCCAGAAATTTCACGTCAAAGTCATCTGGAAAACGTAAACAACCATATTTTTACAGACAACTGTAATATGACACTAGATTACATTGCAAATTATGTTACGCATATGTATTCTGTGTAAGGAAAGTTGAAGAACCACTATCCCATTTCATATATTCGAAAGAAATGTAATTAATGTATTGCTCTAACATGCCCAAATATCAATCAATCAATCAAACTAAAAGACAAGTTTGACTGCTGTTAATTTCAATGAAAACCAATTTTGGGTTTGTATCCCTCCAAAATAAAATTTATGTTTGTTTTCCGTTGTTCCTCTCACCGTTTGTTACAGTATCTTCTATATTAATATTTTAGATTCCAAGTAATTTCACGAACGTCAAAAGCAGTCTTGATTAGTTTTTTTTTCTAATTTACTTAAATGTCCAATCATGACCCATGTTCAGCAGATATGTTTGGCTGTAAAGCACTGGTGAAAAACTGTCAAAATAGGAGTCTTTTAAAAAAAAACGATTGCTTCTGATAAAAGTGTTTTTTTTCCATTAGAATATAATGATTACAAAACATGTTGTCACATGGCATATACTTCTTCGAATCCCCACTGCTCCTGCGGATCACCACATCTTTGTAATGAGAAAAACTATGCATAAGTACCAAAAACTTGAGACCAAAAGTGCAAATTCAGCTTCTCGTCTATTCATTAGCATTCAATGCTATTTTGTCTGATCTACTAACAGCTATATCGACTGTCTATATTTTTAAAAAGCCTCTGATTCTCTTAAAGAAGCCTCTTCATATTTCAGGCTACCAATTTTAACAGGTTCATGAACTACAAGGCAAGAATTCCCTCCACATGCTTGGGGAAAAAAAAAAGCAGAACAGCACTTTATTATAGGTTTACGGTTTATGATCCCATAATCCCACGTTATGGAAGAAAACAAAATCCATCTAAACATGGTGAAGGAGCTGGCCCAAACTTTGACTTATTTTCTTATTTTATAGACAAGGTCCACGTGTTCTGAGAGGGATACAATTTGGTTTGTCAAACTATCCCAGCCCCAAAGGGAAGTAAAATCCATGCATGTATTCTGTTCAGTCTACGAAGTTCTTTGAATGTTTCAAAAAGGTTATTTATGATTGTTGTAAATTCCAAATAGTATAAACCTTATTTAATTAATCTCTACTTCGAAAACTGTCAATCTGTACCCTGGGTCGGTAAACTTGTTTATTCTCTCTAAATGCATTCCAGGTTTCCTTTATTATGGTGCTGTAACCTGCCCATTGCAATCCGATTTGATCTGACTCTTACATTGTATATTTCAAGCAGCACTTGCCTCGATTTGAAATTATTTTCTTTTGGAACAAAGATCACTATTCCATTTGAATTCCTCATTACACTGTAAATCTGGAGGCAGACTTTTTTTTAAAAAAAGTTACTCATAGATAAGGGCTTTCAGATTCCTTTTATCTGTACCATCTGCAATGTTTCACCATTTGTCTAAGATGATGTCCCTCTTGTTCCCCTGCCAAAGTGGATGTCTCACAGTTTTGCATGTCATATTATGTCTGCATTTTTTTCTGTCTGCTTGCTTTATTCACTTCACTCCTTTCACAGAGTTCTGTGGTTTTCCTGACTACTCAGATTTCTACTTTTGTTTTGTGTCATTCACAAATCTGGTCACAGTATATTAATTTTCTTCATCCATTTAATCTGACTGGAGGCCTGTGACTAGTGGAGTGACTCAACGATTACTGGTTGGCCCATTGCTGTTTATTTTCCATATCAATGAATTGCATGAAAATGTGCAAAGTATGAATGTTAAGTTTGCATTTAACATTATAATAGGTGGTATCGTGGACAATGAAGAAGGTTTTCAAAAATTATAGCAGGGCATTGAGAGGGAAGTTTGGTCGAGCAATGAGAAATGGGGTTTAATGCAAATCACTTCTTGGGCTTACATTTTGGAAAGTCAAATCAGCATGGGAGATTAATGCGAATGGTTGGGCTTTTATGAGTGTTGTGCAACAGAAGGAGTTTGGAGTAAGTTGCACAGTTCACCAAAACTGCAGTCACATGTTAACAGAGCGGAGAAGAAGGCTTTTCGCACACTGTCCTTCATCAGTTGGGGCAGAGAGTGTCGAAGTTGGGAAGTCATGTTGCACTTGTCCAGAATGTTGGTAATGCTGCACTTGGATAATTGTCTTCAGTTTTGCTCACCTTGCTATTGGAAGGATGTTCTTAAAATGCAAATAGTTCAGATGAGATTTGCAAGAATGTTGCCTGGACTGGAAGGCCTAAATTCTATTGAGAGTTTGAACAACAGAGGACTTCTTTCTTTACAGTGCAGGAAACTGAGGAGGAAATTATAGAATTGCATAAGAACATGAGAGGCATGAATAGGCTGAATATATTCTGTCTTTTTCCCCCAGGATTGTGGAATCAAGGACTAGAGTGCATTAGGTTAAGGTTATAGAACAAAGAATAAAAGGGAACCTCAGGGGCAGCATTTTACACAAGGGTTGGTATGCATATGGAATGAGCTGCTAGTCCAATTGTTTGAGTCAGGCACATTAACAAAGTTTAAACGTTGGACAAATACATGGGAAGGAAAGTTTTGGAGTGATATTGGCCAAGATCAGGGAAATGGACTTAGCATGGATTGGCAGTTTGGTCTGCATGGACCAGAATTGACCAAAGGGCGAGTCTGTATGCTATTGGAATTTATGCCTATGATTATTAATAGTCATATATTTCAGAGAAGTATTGACGAATGCTGATGGAAGATTGTTTTAATTTCGCTTATAACTATTGGTGGCGCACTCGGTATGAGATCCATGACAATATGCTGTAGAAGAAAGAAGTTAATGGTGGAAGTAAGGTTTAAAGTAACTCTTTCTGAGCGTCGAAGGTGCAGTAATGTTGCAGGAACGATGGTTTTTCACTTAAAATTGACAAATTGCGACAATATAACCAATTACCTATCAAGATCTCATAACAATAGCGATACGACACTAGTTTACTGCACTCGAAGGAATATGTCAATTATCAATGCAGCACAAAAGCAGAAATAGGTGCGCCACTCTGAGAGAATTGTAAAGTTGTTTCTTTCTTCCCTCGTTTAAAATCACTCCTTACATGTGGAGTGGATACGATTGTGGACAATGGTGAAAAAATAGTGTGCAGACAGAGAGAAATATTGACAGAGCAGAAGTATCTTTGAAACAATAGTCTTATTCATGATAAGCCTGTGTATTCGAGTTGCTGAATGGAACAAGAAATGTGAAGTAAAATGTAAGTTAAAAACGTTAACGGATAAGAAAAAGACAACAATAATAATAAAAGAACACATCTGTGCCATCAAGGAAAGGAATACTAAATCTTTCAGCTATTGTAAATTAAAAACGAAGCTTTTCATCTCCAGACATGTGATCTGAGTTCTGAACTGTAAATAAAACTGCTAACTTATCAAACTTCTGTGTTAAAATACACGTCATCAGTTAGACCCACTTCTCCAAATGGGGTTTATGCTAATATTGAGAGCACTGTTTTTGTAATCGCGTGTAAAGTATCAATTGTATGGTATACCTCCCAATTTATACAACCTTAAGACTCATAGTAGACCAGCTCTTCAAATGACAACGTCCACACTTTATATTGCTTGTGCCTGACTCTTAACATGAATGAAGATATTGTGGCAAAGTTGTAAGATTGTTTACTAGTGTTGCAATCAATTCATTTAAAATTCATTATCAATTTAGTTTGACGGCATCATGCTAAGGGAGGCAGTACTGTGAGCCAATGCAATATGAGGGCGATTGGAAAATTATGCCTTTCAAAAAAGCTACTCAATATGAAAAATCAGTCTTTTTTGAGATGTGCATTGTCCAAGTATGATTTCAAGTTAGTTTTCCAATCTTCATAAGACAGGAAATAAAAGGATGTTAAAGAATTGAACTAAATACTTATATCTAAGTGAAGATTGCGTAACAATATGGGTATATTTCTGCCAAGCTGAATTGTTGAGCATTGCGGGTATTTATCTTTCATAACAACAATAATGTCGACCTAAAGTTAAATTATGTCTTTCTTTCAACATCTTTGTCAGTAATGCAATATATTTATGTGTATGGTTTACGGTCAACGAAGTAATTATGTAATTTACATAAGTTAGTTAATATGTAACAAAGATAACTGGGATGGAGAATGTGCTCTGAGTACATCATGTGGAGTCTTTGCTACTCTAGAATGACCAAGGCCAAACATGCACAAACGCGTCCGTGTCCGGTATGATCTATGATCATGACGAGAAGGAAAATAAAGATATAACTTAGCCACGATAATAAAAGGAGGGAAGTAAGTGTTTACTGAAAACTTAATTGGATCATATTGCATGATTTGGACAATGTAATTTGCTTTATTCAGTTCTTAGATTCATAAAATCACTGCAGTGTGGATAAAGGCCCTTCAGTCCAACAAATGTACACCAAACCTCTGAAGAGTAACACACCCAGACCCATTCCAAAACCCCCCATCCTCTACCTCCCCCTCACTAATGCACCTAAACTACACATCCCTGAACAATATGCCCAAATTATCATGGCCAATTCATCAAATGTGCACATATTTGGATCGAGGGACGAAACTTTTATACGTGGTGGAAACCCACAAAAACATGGGAAGAATGTGCAAACTGCACTCAGACAGTCTCCCAAGGTTGAACCCTGGTCCCTGGCACTATGAGACACCTGTAATAACATCTAAATCATGGTGATATCCATTTTTACACTAGAGCGTTGGAAGTTTGGGGTGACCTGATAGAAGGTTTAGAAATAATGGATGTTGTATTGATAAGATGGTGCGACCTCAAGTGAGTAAGTAAAACATGTGTTTTTTGTTTTCAGTATTTAGTGCTGCCTTAC
Source organism: Chiloscyllium punctatum (assembly GCF_047496795.1). Classification (NCBI taxonomy): domain Eukaryota; kingdom Metazoa; phylum Chordata; class Chondrichthyes; order Orectolobiformes; family Hemiscylliidae; genus Chiloscyllium; species Chiloscyllium punctatum. The sequence goes on from NC_092772.1 coordinate 34,803,672, forward strand.
GGTTTGACTTTGTTCAGACTGCAAGTTTGAAGCTGCATGTTACAAAATGTATAATTAAAGAACCTCGGATCACAACATCATTGTGATGCGAAATGAGAGAAAGGTATTGCTGTTGAGTGGGGAGTAAATTAGAGCAAGTTATTTGCTGCTGAGAGCACATGTCCAATTCGTTTTCTTTCTTGATTTGGGCAATTTAGGTGTTTTCTAAGTGCTACAGAATAATTGCCAATAAACGAAGAATCTATTCACTGTGATTCATGTAGATGCAAACAACTTCGCTAAAAATGGAAATATGACGTCTGCTTGTGATCAAAATTAAAATAATAAAAATATTGCAATGTATAACAAATATGCAGCAATGGTCCTAATCGGTTTGAGTCTACATGTTTCCTAAAAAACAAGTTCTTAAAGTTGGCCACGATGAAATGTATGCAGATACTCTTTTTTTGATAATTTCTAAACGGATTATTTGCCATTTGCAACCAAGGAACAAACTAAGGTAAGACAATCACTATCTCGATTTCAAAAATGAGAAAACACTAATAGACTATCGGGACCATAGGGTACAACGACCACAACATGATTAAGGATTAATCTGCTTGACAAAGATTTTTTCCCAAGTTCTAAATTTAAGTGGGGACAATTGTGAGAGGAGGAAAACAGACCAAGTTAATGGATACTTGAAAATGGATTAACAAACAAGCCAATCGAACTGTCTTTGCTTCTGAAAAAAAAGTCCACACAAAATAGATATAATTCAAATGAAAAAGAAAAGCCAAAGCTTAGGTCCCACATCTGCATTTTTGTACACTTCTCACGTTTTATATAGTCCAATATATATGGCTGTTAGATGTATTTGAAATAAATGAAACAATGTAAGATAATTTCTTCAAGAAGTTATGCAGGATGACAGTAAAGCAACACAGGATAACAATATAGAGTGCATAATATAGATAGCTATTTAATTTCAATCGACATTATTACTTTCTCGACACATCTTAAGGAACTAAAGCAAAAATGCTTCTGTGAACGTTCATGTAATTATATAAAAAAAGAAAATAAAACATTGCTGTTTGTGTTCAATTGACACGTTTTGTTCGTCTTCAACACATTGCATGCCAATAAATTCCAGAATATAATTTTCCAGCAAGAACTTAAGTGGCATAGTTAATAGAAAGTAAACAAAATCCTATGGAAATCTGACTGTTGGAATTTTTAAAATGAACAAATCTGACAGCATTTCTGGATAGAAATCAAAATTAAAAATTTAAGTCCAATAAGGCTTCGTTAGAACGTCTGAGTACCAAACACTGGATTCAGAACATCACCTCAACGTTTATTTATTAGTCTTTCTGCATGATCTATTTCCTTACTCTAGTAAAGTTGTTTCTTTTTAACGTTTGCTTTAAAACGTTTCAAAAGTGAAGTAAGTTTCAGTCTGCAGGGTTAGTGCATTAAGCACACTATCGGTGTCCTTTCAAGTGACTGAACAGAGGTTACCGGTTAATAATCGATACTCTGGTCTTAATTTTAAGTCAATTCTTAGATTCCATTACAGTGGAACTGTAGCATATTGCTCTTCTTCTTAGGAAAATGGACTCTGACATGCAGCCAAAAAAATCTTACAGGCTCGTTCGCAAGAAATTTGTCAAATCATGACAGAAAGCAAATTAGTGAACCTTCCAAGAACAATAATTTAGAAAGACATTTACACAACGTTTACTAGATCATGCAAAATCACGCTTATATGAAATAAACGCTGGAAAATTACAGTAAGTCAGGTAGCATTCGGGGAGCTCCTCAGATGCTGCCTGAAAAGATGTGCTTTTCAAGCGCCATACTTCTCGACTCTGTCTCTCCAGCATCTGCAGTCCTCACTTTGTCATATTTTTATATGAATGAAGATGTAGATCATTTAAGCGTTTAAGTAGATCGCTTAAACGATCTACTCGAGGCATTTGATAACATAATGGTTTCAATCAATTACTGTGCTTAAACATTCAGAAGCAAGTCAATCACAACCTACATCAAATCTGTTATGAAAAATTAAATGTCATCATTTTGTGGCTTCGATAAAAACGTATCAGGTAAGGATAAATTAAATTTTACTATAAGGATACATGTGGTGGATAAGAAGAGTCAAAGAGTCACAGCGGTCTCCAATGCAGAAATGTAATGCTCAGGTAATCAAGCAAGCACAAGTCAAAAATAACAGTGTAACATTTGTGTTTGCATTTTCCAGCACTTGGTCTTGGCATCTCAAGTAAGTTCCTACATATGTGTTAAATGTGATGTGAGTTTCCATTTCTACCACTTTTACAGACATGCAGTTCTAGATTCACATTAATTTCTGAATTTTAAAAAAAAATCTGCCTCGCTTCCCCAGCATACCTCATTCCATTCTTTGAAAATCCATTCCCCTTGCCATTTATTCCTAAACTAGCAGGAAGCGTTTCTTCTTGAGTACCCTGTATTTGTCCTTCACAATATTCTAAATCTCACTTACATCTTCCCTTCCCACGTCCAATTGCTATTCTTCTGCTATCTAATAAATGATAGTAGTTTACTAAAAGTCACTTCATAACAAAACCTTTGCCACATTTAAAATATCTTGAGAATTCTATGTCTTACGTTCGCCAATGTAGTCACATTGATCTTTTCCAGTGGATTCCAGAAACGTATACAATGGTCATGCTATATTCGCCAAATTTGTGTTTCACAACCAGGCTGATTACAATATCCGTGATCTTAAACTATATGAGTTGGCCAATAAAGCTGATTAACCCTTTCGCCCTAACCCTTTCACTTTGTCCACCTTCTGTCTACCATAAAAGACCAACGGACATGCCCCACAATGTCCATCTGTTCATCGGTTCTTCTCAAGGACGATGCTCAAACACATCCTCCAGCATCACACCCTGATTCACCTTGATGCAATTCTTGCTTATATTAACCAAATATTTTGGATGCAAACTAAATGTTTTGGATGCAAAACTTGATATTTCGCTATTAATTTTCTCTAACATAAAACAGTGCAGCACACGAACAGGCTTTCCATATCGCCATGCCTGTGCTGACCATCATGCCACTCTAAATAAATTCAATCAGCTTACATGCGGTGCTTTTCCACCAATCTTCTTCCATTTGAATTCCAGGTCTACAAGCGACTTAATGTGTGCTATTGTGTGTGCTTCTACAAGTTCCTCTGAAAGTGTGCTCAAGGTGCATGCCACCTTTACCAAAAATGGCTTTCTTCACAACTTTCCCTAATATTTTGGCCCACTCACATTAGACATGCAGACGAAATATTTGACATTTTCCACAGATAGAACAATGAACAGTAACTAAAATGTCTTTGCCTCTCATAATTTTATAAATCACATTAATACCTCCCCTCTACTCTGCATACTTGATCTTCCTCTGTTTCCAGGAAAGCAATATCAGTCTTTCAGATGTCCCTTCGTAATTAAAACGCTGCTGCTGGGTAACATTGGAGAAAGCACTTCCCAGTGAAATCACATTCCTAGAATCCTAAGGATAACAGAAATGCATCCAATGGTTATGCTAAGAAGCATACAGCTGTTTTTAATGAACACGTGTGTGACAATATCCCAGATCTTAAATGCTCTGTGCTGATTAATAAAGATATGTATCCCATATGCCTTCCTCAGCACCGTATATATCTTTATGGCTACCTTAAGGTGCCCGAGGATATGAACTTCAAGTTTTTTCTGAATGTCAAACAAGTTACAAACGCATCCCTCGACCACCACAACATAATTCAGAGCTCTTTTTCGATCTGGATTCAATTAACCAAATATTTTGCATCCCATTAGCTAGTTACCATGCTTTCAAACTAATCGAGCATAGCAGAGTACAGCACAAGAATAGGCCTTTCAAATCACGATGTCTCTGCTGACCATGGTACCACTCTAAAAATATCCCATGAATTTGCCCATAGTCTCTCTTCCATTTATTTTCTGTCTGTTGACATGTTTGTTTAAATGCTTCTTAGAAGTTAATATTGTTTGTATTTCTACGTTATTCTGAAGGCGTGCTCAAAGTACATACTAACCTCTGCTTAAAAGAAAACCTGCTTCTCAAATTTACCTTGTACTTCGACCTTCTCACTTTAGATCTATGCCCCTATTAGTTGACATATTCAACTTTGGGAAGAAAAGACTCCAATTATGCACTCTTCCAATTCCTTGCTGGATTCTATGCAATTTTATCAGATCTTTCCCAGTTTCCGACGTTCCAGTGAAAACAATTTATGGTTGTCCAACCTCTCTTTATAGGTGATACACTACAATGCACAAAACAGACTGGTAAACTCCCCTTTTAGCACCTTCACATTCTTCCTAATGTGAACAAAACGATGCACAATGCTTTAAATATGGCCCAAACATTTATATAGCTGTGACATGATATGCTAACTTTTAAAGTGAATTTCCGACTGATGAAGACGCACACACTTCGTGTCTTTCATTTCTAACTCATCTACTAGCTTTGCAACATTTGGGGAACCATGGATTTACGGCATCAATGTACCTGTATATCCTGCAATCAACTATGTTATTTCCTCCTTTATATCACCTCTCTAATACATCATCTCATCCGTCCAGGTTACATTCCATGAGCCATTTCTCTGCTCTACTAACTGACTGGCCTGGCCCTGCTGCATTCTTTAGTAACTCCGAAACGTCCAGCTATTCCACTTCGTCTGCAAACCTACTAATCAGATCACCTGTAACTTCATCCAGATCATTCATATAAGTTAGAAACAACAAAAGTGGAAGTGTTTTCTCGTATGGCACATAAATTTTCACATATTTCAGTCACAAATGTATGCCTCCACAGCAGATTTCTGACTTCTATGACAAAGCTAATTTTGTCTACAACTTATCTTACGTGAATACCATGTGATTAATCGTCTGGACCAGCCTACCATGAAGCAACTAATTAGAAAACTTGCTGAACCCCACGCAAACTCTTATTAAATGATGACCCTCATCCAATTACCCGATCATTTCTTCAAATTAGAAAAGTGACACACCTGTTTTAATAGATTGCAAATTAAACAATTTATGTACATTATTCTGTTTAAATTATCGCAACATGCTTCTGAATTTGATTCTTATATTCCTCCTTGATTGGATGTTTTGACCCTGGCTCTGCCAGCATTTACTGCCGTTTAGTGAGTGCTCTTGAGAAGAATCACATTTTTACCAGGAACTCTGCATAGGTAGATTTACACGTCATTCAGGAGAACGTTTTATGATATTGAACGAGTTGAAGATGCAAGAATACAGTTGTGAGGAAGAATGATGACTGTTTTTTAGAGAGAGATTACAGCGCCTGATGTTACAATAAATCTGCTGAACTTGTTTGAAATCAGCTTTCAAAACCAATATTGGTGAATTTCTGAAGTACAATGTCTGTACAGTTTATAATGATACTGGTTCTGCTTCAGTGGTGGATTGGGCCCACATATTGGGCTATGAGAATAATTGTGTCTGTTAGTTTCCCCAACTATGATGTTATGCACCAGGACAAACCACCTCAGAACATTTAAGAAGTTATGCCAGATCTTAATATTGCTAATTGTTTTAAGCACGTGTAACGTGAAAATTCCAGATGAGATGCAACTGGTCAAACCAATTCCTCTTAAACAAAACATAATTTATTTACAAGATTACCGAATGAGACACGAACAAATTAGAACAGAATATAAATTAACGTAACCTACCTGAAAAAAACACAATCAACCAAACTTAATACTGATGTTTAAATACTTGCAACCATCTCCACAAAAACACCTTGCACAAAAGGTAAAATTTAACAACGGGTCAAGTAGCCGATAAGCGAGAGAGAGAGGGCGATCAGCCTGGATCCGCCTCTCTGGGGTCCAGCAGCTTTGTCAAATCTACAGTGTTAGAAACAAACCAAGCAAAGTTGAAATTGAACTGGTAGAACTGGTCACTCCCCTTTCATTGTGCAAGTTTCTTTAATTAAAAAAAACTTTTTCTCTCAGGCAGTACCCTCAGTTACCTATAATCAAATTGTCCTGAAAGCCGTTCAATTTAGACTTTTCGGAGTCTGTGCCTTTTGTGATCTACCTGAACAAATGAAAAGACAAGGTCAACACACTTTTTTTTATCGGAGTTGCATCATCATGCATACCCATACGAAAAAGAAAAAAAAAATCCAAAGATTGTTGCGGTACGTTTATTTTGAACGTGCAAACATGAACAGCTATATTCTGTTTCAATCTGACTTAATACTGCAAGCAAATGCTTTCCTTTTTTATTCAAGCCTCGACAATGCATTAGCAATCATATTTTTTTACGTCCTGCAACATGCACAATTTTCACATTGAATTTCCTTAATAACAATCTCGATCCAAACAGAGTAGCATTTGTTTTCTTAAGTGTCTCCACAAACTTCAATGGATTATAAGCAATGAGCAACATTATCTCAGAAACATTCCAAGAAATATTATTTTTGAAATGTTGTAATACCAACACCAAGCTCAATGTCTCCTTCTGAACTGTTGAATATTTTTGCTGAACGTTCAAATTGCTGGAGAAATACCCGATATCGCTTTCTTCCTTCTCATCATCTTCCTGCAAGAGCACTACTCCGAAATCCACAGCATTTGCATGAACAGCCACTTTGAATCTCTTCGTGTAATTAGGTGTGGCTAATAATGGAACAGTGCTTAACACAGATTTCAGTCTGCCAAATGCCAAGTGTCAGTCTGCTGCCCACTTAAACGTTTTGCTTTTCTTAAGCAATACAGAGAGTGGAACAGACACGTTGTTAAAACCTAGTATGCATTTCTACCAACTCCACCCAATTCCGGAAACTGTTGCCTTGTTCTTTTTTTTGTGTGGTAAAGCAAAATCATCAATCACCTTTCCTTTTGCATACCGGGGTGATTGTTAACATGTCCAATAACATGGTTCAGAAATGTAATTTTGGCTTTGGCATTATCCTATTAGAAACTTTCATCACCAATTCTGACTTCTGGTTTCGATGGACCAAGTCTGATAAAAGTTGCAAACGCTACTTCCATGTGTAAATAAAAATCACCAGGTCATCAACATATAAGGCATAGTCCGGCTATGACATCATTGTTTAGTCTCTGAAGTGAGGCGAGCATACTTTTCATACCAAGTGACATGAGTTTAAACTGATAGAGTCCACTGAGCGTTACGAAAGCTGAAATTACCTGCACTCTTTCTGACAAACTAACCTGCCAGTATTCACTGAGCATGATCACTTAGAAACACAAATTGCTTGTTCCACATTTTCAATGCAATCTTTACAAACGCATATTCAGATATGCAAAGTTCGCTTTAACTGCATTTATTTTGCAATACCCAGAGGGTAACATTTTGTTTTGGCACCATGAGTACGGGCAAGCATCAGTCATTGTAACTCACTTCGATTTCGTTGTCTTGGAGTATGCGTTGCATCTCCATTTGAACATGTGCCCTGCTTTCGAGTGTTAAGTCTGGAAGAATGCTGTTTAATTGGAACAGCATCACCTAAATCTACATCGTGCATAATTAGGTTAGCACTTCCCAGCTTATTTATCCCCATGTAATAGGAATAGCTCTTCCAGGTCATTTTGATTTTCCTCTGAAATGAAAGTCAAAAATCAGGATAAATTCAGATTCCTTTTCTGTATATTCCTTTTCATCCAATACCATGACATTTTCAGTATTCTTCTGTTACTCAGTTAATTCATATTTAAATAATTATGTCTGCTATGTCATTTCTTAATCCTGGCTTTTCTTAAACATTTAATCAAATAAGGTCTCTGCTAATTCCACTTCAACTATCTTCTCTGTGCTCTTTGACCTCTCCTGCTTCAACTGTGTCTTTGTGAACTCATTACCACACAGTAAGATAAATCCAAGGATATGTATACTGAAATACTTCATTTGCCAGAGTTTTTACTGGCTTTTCAGTCAGTGTAGTCAGAACTCCTAACTGTGTATCGTCTGTTTCATTAGCAAAGACAAATTGCATTCGTGGAATTGAGACTTTGTCCGGTACTACCACCACAACTTCAACATTCTTCAAGGACTGCTTCCACTTTTCCAGAAAAGTACTAATAACGAGAAGTCATGGTGTGGCAAGAAATGCTCAGTTATGTAAAGTGAGGTCAAATCTCCACTCTTCACTGGGTACTCAAATCTCACTTTACATATTTGAGTGTGTTTCGTCACACCATGAATTCCTGTTTCTCGCTCTTTTTCCACCCATAGTCATTCAGAGGTACCTATTCCCTCAGCTAGCTATATCACAGATTGAAAGCATCTTGTATCAATTGACACTGTAAACTCATTACCTGCTGCCCCTAGTCGATGCAAGTAAACTTTGCCTGCACAGTGGCATGTTTTAAGAAAACCTGGGGCTTCTTCCTTAAAAGACTTCTGACCAGATTGTACATTGTGGTGCAACTTTGTCACCACCACTGGGCTTTCCGTTACCACTTCAACAAAATTCACTGTCTTCTCCTGTTTTCCTACATCCGATTTCCGAATGCTCTTCTAACCAAACAACACTGTGACTTCATGTGGCCTAGTTTATTGCAGTGAAAACACCGGAGCATTTCTTTAAACCTCTGTGTCCCCTTCAAGTGTTACTTTATGCCCTATAGTATGTTAATCCTATGAACTTCGTCCAAACCTTTCCGGTCGAGAGTTTCTCTAATCCACGTTTTTTTTTAAATCTCTCACAGATTCAAAATGATTTTGAAAGTAAAACTTTGATTTATTGACCTTCTCATAATGATTAACCATTTCAACCACTAATCTCGCAGTTGGAATTCTCCCTAAATTCCAGTGAGGCATTACTACTTCAGAAAGTGAATTTTTGAACTTCTGTCGAAATGTCAATTTCTGAAGTTCAATTTCACTCCCTTTCTTTATTCTATCTCATTTTCTCTCTGTTCTCTCTCTCTCCTTCTCCATCTTCTCTCTCACTTTTTCTCTCCTCTCTATTTTTTCTCATTTTTCTGCCTTTATTCATAATTACTTGTCTTTTGCCTCGAACGCAAGCTGACTCTTTTGCAATATATTTTCACCATCTCTAACGATCGTGATGGCGTTTTCAGCAAAATTATATGCTTGACATTTGCTGTAATTATCTCTTGCTCTTCAAGGAAGGAAGCAGCTCCAGATCGAGTGCGTTGCTAATTGCAGTAAATTGGCCTGAATTACCTTTTAAAAATATCCCAAAGTCCCTTCTTTCACACCCAGAAAACTTTTGGTGACTGAAAGAGCCATTGCTATCCCAAGCAAAGGTAAAAACGGAATTCAACACACACATTAAAAGACATTCGCACACCGGCTGGTTGCCTTCAAGGCCAAAAAGCCTAATCCCAAATCGGAGCAATACAACAAATCCCGCAAATAGCCCCCATTGTGTTTGGGACAAGACTAGACCCCTTAGATGATATGCATAAAGTAGCCGAGACACTAACTTTGCTCATTATTTTAAGCAGGTCTAACGCTGACATTTTAGGAGTGATGTGGATGTTCGATCCACTTAGTCTTAAATAAAACAGAATTGACTTACAATATTACAAAATGAAACACAAATGGAAGAAAACGGAATACCGTATAACGTCACCCATGTGAAAACCCAACACATCGTGTGAAAATAATAATAATACTCCAATCCATGCAACGATCCCCCCCCCCCCCCCCCCACCATAAACGCCCATTGGCAAGAAAAGGTAACAAACAAACAAACACCGTGTTATATAGAAGAGAATCCAGAAAAAGGGAAGGATCAGCATGAACCTGCTTCTTTGGGATCCAGCAGCTTTTTGAAATCTATTGTGCTAAAACCAAACCAAGCCAGAGTTAATTTGAGCTGGGAGAACTGGCCACTCTGCTTTCATTGCACAATTTGTTTTTCTTTTAAACATAAAAGTGTTGTTGGTCAGACAGTATCAGTTAACTCTCATCAAATTGTTTGTAAAACAAGATGGACTTTTCCGAGTCGACTTTTTCGAACTCACTTAAAAAAAAGCAAGGACAATATAACTTTGTTCAATTAGCAGCATCGTCAAAACGATTTCCATCTTATTCGGATTTGTGAATATTGACGAATGCAGGCAAGTGGTGGCAACAGATTCCGTTACAAAACTGACATGATCATTTTGGAGATGGGAGAATGAAATCCTTGAACTTTTGAGATACTTGTGTTCGATCTGGAAAAAAAAGCGACAGGGAACACATTGCATTACATTCAAAGGATGATAACGCAGATTTACTGATTGCTCATGTGATTAGAGGTTAAAATGAGTGTGGTGTCTCAGGAAGAAAATCTGGGCAGAGAAAGCTTTAATACGCTGATGCTTAGAATGGTAATTGGTAAGAGTATTGAAGCGTAACATATCCAAAGTAATTTCAATTAGCATTCCTGCTTTGTTGAGTCATGAGATGAGACATGTTCTGTTCGTTTTGGAGGCTCTGACACTGTTATATCACCATAAGAATACGACAGTGAGTAAATACTGTGTCCGGTCCACAGGAACACCTCGCAAAATTAATTGATGGAAATCTGAAAAAAAACATTGGATAGATTTTCTTTCAGGCGTCAACTCCATTGCCTTGATCATAATGTTGCAACTTGTGAAACACAGATGTCAGAAGGAATTGTCAAAGAAAGATGATAATGCCCAGTTCTTGCTGCATTGGAACTTCGTTGACTTCTGAATCTCCAATGGCACTGGGCATTGCAGAATCATCACAATAATTCCTCTGAAATTGTGATAAAACATCATTCTTGTAGCTACCGAAGATGCATTGTCAGAAAGAATGGATGTAATGGAAATCGACATGAAACAACTGACTGAAACTAAGAACCTTCTTTCTTAGTATCAGGTATGAATCGAGACAGCAAAATATTCTTCTTCGATTCCCAGTACCTCCTATTTTTTACAGGCTCCTTGTTGCCAGACTAAATAAAGTGCAGCTTGCTGTTCAAGGGCAGTAAGTCTTGCTTCATATGTGGAATTCAGTTTTTTTTATATTGGTAAATACGATTTGACTTGAAGGAAATAATTGACTGGCTCGGCTTGATCATGCTATGAATGATAGTGTTAAGATTCTGCCAATGCATTTCAGGTTCAGCAACGCTGTTCATGGTAATTGCAGTGCACTGCTGATCATTACACATTGTTAGTAGATGCAGAAATTGACACGTTTGGAGGTGAATTTGGTTGTGTGTACAAACTACACTGGGCCAATTTTAATCTATATAAGGTAGATATGAGTGTTGTAGTTAGACTGGAACAGGTCGTGTTAAGATAAAGCACATAGGTTACTGAAAATACGGAAATGACGTCGAAAACTAATTTTTGAGGAGGTTAGAAGAAACTATCAAAAACTGATCGATAGGTCAATTGAATCCCAGAAACACCAAACAAATTGAGTACAATGTGGGGAATTATGGAATCGATTTTTCTTTTGCTCCAATCAGAAATAATGCTGCATCACTCAATAGGGTTTGGCTCCTGAGTGCGGCAGGATCAACCTATGTTAGTTATTAAACTGAAGGATAAATGTATATATGGAGCGATTATTTATCAAATTCAGAGAATGCTATAAATCATTTTAACAACATTAATAAACCTTAATGCATCTAATACTTTATTTATGTGACAAATTGCTATGATCTCAACCAGAAGAAAGTGATTTTTTTCCTGCATCTTATTTTGGAAAACTTTTATTAGAGTAGGAAACACATCATTGAAAGTAGCACACTAGGAGTAAAAAATAATAATGCTGAATCAGTGCTTATTTTTTTTGAAAATACGATTTAAAATGATTGTGCCTTATTTTGAATACACCTGGAGATTGGAAAAGTGAGAGACTAATTTGTTTTTACAGGAGATATCTTTATCTCTCTGGATATGTTGAAATTGGGATAGAATCAACATCATACTTATGTATGATAGACATGTGACGTTATTTTTACCCAGGGGATTTTTAAAACTCTTTTTCTCCAGATAATATTGAGTCCCATCGATAGAAATATAGGAACAAACAAATAATTCAGCAAGCCTTAATGTCACGTGAACTGGGTAGCAAATCGAGCAATTTTTGTAATCCTGTGCCCTGAGTATTTGACAATGTATATGTTATATTTTTTTTATTGAAGCGCTACGGTATATTCCCTAACATGTGCTTATATTAAACTTGCTCACGGGATTTAGAAATTAACGATGAACTAGCATTTCTTGCTGATTTCTTCAAGTGGTTGAGAAGATCTGGCTGACGTACCTTCTTTAACAATCGTTGTCCATTTTGCGCAGTCAGATTCACAATGACAAAAAAAATGTTTCAGCATTTTGATCCATCGAATTTGCAGGAAAGTACTATATTTCTATACATGATGCGAATAGCTTGACATGGAGATTCCTGGTCGTGCAGTTCTTATTTATCTGCCGCCCCCATTCAGTTGGAAGAATTTGTCTGTTCTGGGGAGATTGGAAATGATGTATTGATTGCAGATATCGTTGTCATGAAAAGATAGTGGAAGTAGATTTTTGAGGTTTTTTTCAGGCAGAAGTTCATTAATGTTTGACGCATGTTAACATTTTCATGTCAGGACGTATGAATGCAGGAAATCCAACTATACTACCCTTGAATGCGAGAATAATATTGAAAGACCAAGTAGTTTAAAACTGATCATAATTTTTCCATTCATACATTTTCCTGTTTATCAATAAATGTATGCCGAAACTTAACAGATTAACTTGGGGGAGAAAATCAATAATTTACATCTTCTGAAAAAGGTTAAATCTTCAGGATAATCAAACGAGAAACATGAAAAATCACATTATACTTGATGTAAACGTCTGAATTAATTGCAATGGACGAGTTATTCAGGTAATATATAATCATTATGTCTTTCCATTTTTGAAGTAGTTTCAAGTGGGCTGTGCATTGTAATCAAGCGTGCTGATGAAATGCGTATCTGTTTCTCTAAGTGTATACTGGATTGGGCAAGCTGGTAAACTGAATTCTAAAATTGTTGTAAATTTTACAAATTGTACACTAATATACGCCTTCCTGCAAGAGTGTGAATACATGTACAGAACCAACAATAAATAAAACATAATAAGTAAAACTTAATTATCGAGTAAGGGAAGGAAAAATTCAAAACATCAAAAATAACTATGTGGTATTCCAACGCATAGTCAGACGGAAAAAAATGTACTAAATTAGTTTAATTGCTTAACAACAGTTTAACAGAAGATGAAAATTGATTGTATTGGGTTTTTTGAAAAGAAGAAGCATCAGAGTGGAAAAGTGAAAAAAAGAAAAGAATCGACAACTGAGAATTGTTCTTACCACAGTGTATAGCTTTAAATGCATAGGTGTTTCTCAATTATTATGCTGGAATTTCAGGCAATATTACTCCTGACCAATCTGGATTGAATTTTTAATGTTGTGCAAAATACATTTCTGCAGTGCTTGAACGCCTCTAATTAGAACGGAATTACAGCTGTAGTTGCAATCCAATAAGCTCACAAATACTTGCACAATTATAATTACTAGAACTATTTTAACACTTCTCAAGAATACAGGGATTGCAAGCAAAAGCAGGCGAGGGAAAGTAGTCAAAGGTCTGATTGAAAGAAACCAAAGAGAAAGCCTTCTGCACGAAGACCGCAGGTGTCATAACGCTTATTCCAAGATTGTATATCTTTACACCATAATTTTTTAAAAATGTTTAGGTATGTACAGAGCACTTAACCCTACGTCAGTCTCCTGAAAAAAAAACAAAGCTCGCAGCTATGTTAAAATATATGATGACAGGTCACTTTGACAATAAGTAGAATGTCAAGCAATAACACGCTGTCCGTTTCTACAGGAAGATATCTACTACATCGTTGGAGAGAAAGTATAGTTGCTCCAAAAAGAACTTGACTGGGACGATGTGACAGTTCAGTGAGAAATATTTCATTAAACAGGGTGCATATTGGCAGAAGATTAAAAGTTCTAAGTCTACATGCGCCTTGTTTGAAGATTCAGCATTCTTAAATATACCAGTAGTAATATCCAAAGAATGTTGCCACTGGCTCAGGTGAGGAACTTGTTGATGCACAGTTCAGTTAAGTGGCCGGTTTTGAAAAGGCATACTTGAGTTCTCGGACGGAGTAATATATAGAATCCGGATATCATAGTGTCACACAGCACAGAAACACACATATTGTTCCAACAAGAACCTGCCAAACATAATCGCAAACAAAACTGGTCCCACTGGCATGGCCTTGGCTATTATATCTAAAACCTTTCCTGTTCGTGTACTTATTCAAAACTTTTTTAAACCTTGCAATTGTGCTCACATCCAACACTTACTCAGCAAGTTCATTCCAAACAGTTCATGGAGTCATAGAGGAATAGAGATGTACAGCATGGAAACAGACCCTTCGATCAAACCTGTCCATGCTGATCAGATATCCCCACCCAATCTAGTCCCACCTGACAGCACCTGGCCCATATCCCTCCAAACCTTTCCTGTTCATATACCCATCCAAATGCCTCTTAAATGTTGCAATTATAACAGCCTCCACCACATCATCTGGCAGCTCAGTCCATACGTGTACCACCCTCTTTCATGAAAAAGTTCCCCCTTAGGTTTCTTTTATATCTTTTCCCTCTCACCCTAAACCTATGCCCTCTAGTTTTGGACTCCCCGACACCAGGGAAAAGGCTTTGTCTATCTATCCTATCCACGTCCCACATAATTTTGTAAACCTTAGTAAGGTCACCCCTCAGCCTCCAACTGTCCCGGAAAAAGAGCCCCAGCCTGTTCAGCCTCTCCCTGTTGCTCAGATCTCCTAACTCTGGCAACATCCTTGTATTTTTTTTTTCTGAACGCTTTCAAGTTTCACGACATCTTTCCGATACGAAGGAGTCCAGAATTGCAGGCAAAATTCCAACAGTGGCCTAACCAATGTCCTGTACAGCTGCAACATGATCTGCCAACTCCTGCACTCAATACTCTGACCAATACAAGAAAGTATACCAAACGCCTTCTTCACTATCGTATATACCTGTGACTCCA
Organism: Chiloscyllium punctatum; assembly: GCF_047496795.1. Lineage (NCBI taxonomy): Eukaryota > Metazoa > Chordata > Chondrichthyes > Orectolobiformes > Hemiscylliidae > Chiloscyllium > Chiloscyllium punctatum. The sequence goes on from NC_092772.1 coordinate 34,818,777, forward strand.
CTTTCAAGGAGCTATGAACCTGTACTCCAAGGTCAATTTGTTCAACAATACTTCCTAGGACCTTACCATTAAGTATATCTAATCTTGCTAATCAATCTCCCATGTGGAACCTTGTTGAACGCCTTACTGAAGTTCATATAGATCACATCTACTGCTCTGCCCTGATCAATCGTCTTTGTTACTTCTTCAAAAAACACAATCAAGTTTGTGAGACATGATTTCCAATGCACAAAGCCATGTTGACGATCCCGAATCAGTCCTTGCCTTTCAGACACATATACATCCTGTCCCTTAGGATTCCCTCTAACAACCTGCCCAACACCGAGGTCAGGCTCACCGGTTTATAGTTCCCTGGCTTGTCTTTTCCGCCCTTCTTAAACATTTGCACCACGTTTGCCAACCTCCAGTCTTCTGGCACCTCACTTGTCTCTATTGATGATACAAATTTTTCAGCAAGAGGCCCAGAAATCACTTCACTAGCTTCCCACAGAGTTCTCCGGTACACCTGAAGAGGTTCTGGGGATTTAACCACTTTTAACCATTTCAAGACATCCAACACTTCCTTCTCTGTAATCTAGACATTTTACAAGATGTCACCATCTATTTACCTACAGTCTATATCTTCCTTACCCGTTTCCACATTAAATACTGATGCAAAATATTCAGTTAGTATCTGCCCCATTTTCTGTGGCTCCACACAAAGGCTGTTTGCTGATCTTTGAGGGTCCCTATTCTAGCCCTGGTTACCCTTTTGTACTTCATATATTTGTAAAAACCCTTTGGATGCTCCTTAATTCCATTCGCCAAAACTATCCCATGTCCCCATTTTGCCCTCATGATTTCCCTCTTAAGTATAATCCAACTATCTTTATAGTCTTCTAAGCATTCACTCGATCTATCCTGTCTATACCTGACAGATGCTTCCTCCTTTTTCATAACCAAACGGTCAATTTCTTTAGTCTTCCAACATTCCCTATACCTACCCGCCTTCTCTTTCACCCTGACAGAAACATACTTTTTCTGAATTCTTGTTATCTCATTTCTGAAGGCTTCTCATTTTCCAGCCGTCCCTTTAACTGCGAACATCTGCCTCCAATCACCTTTAGAAAGTTCTTGCTTAATACCATCAAAGTTGGCCTTTCTCCAATTTAGAACTTCAACTTTTAGATCTGTTCTATCCTTTTCTATCACTATTTGAAAACGAATAGAACTATGGTCGCTTGGCCCAAAGTATTCCCCCACCGACACCTCAGTCACCTGCCATGCCTTATTTCCCAAGAGTAGGTCAAGTTTTGCACCTTCACTCGTAGGTACATCCACATACTAAATCAGAAAATTGTCTTTTTCAGACTTAAGAAATTCGTCTCCATCTACACCTTTAACACTATGACAGAGACCATCTTTTTTTAAAAAAACCTTGTGTCTCTTTAAAATCTTTCTCTTCCCACCTTATGAATGTGCCTCCTAGTGGTGAAACCCACCATATTAACGAAAAATATACTGAGTGAAACTCCACCTAAATCTCTCATTATTTTGCAAACTTCTATAAGCTTGCCTTCAACATCTTATGTTCCAATGAAAAACGTCCCAGCCTATCCAGGCTTTAATTATATCTCAAACATTCCATATCCTGCACATCCTACTTAAGGTTTTTTGAATTCTCTCCAGCTTCATAATACCCCTTCTTATAATGGGCGATCAGAAATGGACAGAGAATTGTGGGCGGCACGGTGGCACAGTGGTTAGCACTACTGCCTCACAGCGCCAGAGACCCGGGTTCAATTCCCGCCTCAGGCGACTGTCCTTGTGGAGTTTGCACATTCTCCCCGTGTCTGCGTGGGTTTCCTCTGGGTGCTCCGGTTTCCTCCCACAGTCCAAAGATGTGCAGGTCAGGTGAATTGGCCATGCTAAATTGCCCGTAATGTTAGGTAACGGGTAGATGTAGGGGTATGGGTGGGTTGCGCTTCGGCGGGGCGGTGTGGACTTGTTGGGCCGAAGGGCCTGTTTCCACACTGTAAGTAATCTAATCTAATCTAAAAAAAATTCCAGTCGAAACTTGAAAAAAAATCCTGTACAACCTCAAAGTTACTTACAAACTCTTGAACTCAAAGCAGTGAGCAAAGAAGGCAAGCATGCCAAACTTTTTTTTGTAAATACCATGCCGACATATAACACAAACATCAAATAATTAAGTACCTGCAGCCCAAGCTTTCCCTGTTCTATAAAACAGAGCCTGTGCATGATCATAGATAGAGACACGATGGTGTGGTGTATAAGGATGTTTACAACTTTTTTTTAAAATCAGGCCTTAGACGACTGCCATGTGAATGCAATGCTTGCACAGTGTGAGCATCCGCACCTCTGAACCAAGGCACCTGCCTTCAAGTCACATCTGTTCAAAGATGTGAAATAACTTCACTGAACAGACTTATTGGGAAAAAAAGTTAAACAAAATAGGAATGGTTCTTGTGGTGCAGTTAGGTGTCCCTACATTGTAGTCCTAGCTACAGGAATCAGCGGCTCCAGCAGAACGTAATAACATTTATGAACAGGTTGATCTCAGAAAATATATCAGGAAGGAATATGTGAAAATGGATTGATAACATGTTAACGAATATAAAATTTAGCAGATGACAGCATGTATCGTTTCAATCTTAAAAAGTTGTAAATTATTGGTGATCAAGAATTTAGATGCCTATGTCATAACTATACAAAATTTATATCAAAGATTCCTAAACCGGGATTTAAGTTGTAATTTCCAATTTTCCAATCAATACAATAATTATTGGAGAAGAGTTGTAAGGATGCTAAAAATAGACTTCAAATTGATGTGGTTGTTCAGTGATTGGATGGTCCTGGTGTACTGTTTTATCTGTGATATTAATCTAAAAGACCAAATAAAATGTTTCGTGATAAACGGCCATTTACTGGGATGAATTCAGATGCATATTAGACGCAATGCATAGATGTTCAGGTTAGCAGGCAAAGAAAAACTGAAATGGCAGATTGGCTTTTATTGCAAAACCATTTGAACGTTAGAGTGAAAAAGAAATGCATGTTGTGCATCGCTGAGACAGTATTAAGGTTGCTTAGCGCCGTTTTGGCCTCCTTTTCTGTGGAACATACAAAATAGGTAACTGAAGAGAAACGGTAAATGGTCAGTCAAGATTGTGAGGGTATCATTGTCCACTGCGAAGATTTAAAATTGACCGAGTGCAAGGTTTTGGTACATTAGAGGGAGTAAAAGTAAACTTATTTGATGATGTAATATTCTTAAATGCGTCTATGAGGTTGATGCACGCAGAATGCCTCCCTTGGCTGGCGTGAGCAACCAATAGATACAGAGTTCGATTTACTTGGCGATTATTTATTCCTGAGATATTATGGAATTTCTGCACGTTGATACAGTTGATTTTTGTTTGATATTTTGTCACTCACAGGGTTGCAAATGTTCAAAACTTGAATATCTTCAAATTTTGCATTGATGCATTTCTGCATATTCAAGCAACAAGAGCACAACTGCCATGTAGATTTTTTATTTAAGAAGTTGACTGAGGAAACTGAATCGAATGTCTGACTAAACTGAACGTTATTTTTTTGCTACATATCTTGCCAATAGCAAGACGTTCTTCAGAGTAAAATGAAGTAGTTGCATGCTAATGCAATGAAATGGCCACCCTGAAAATATTCATGCATGAGTATGAACGTCACAGTAGATGTCATATATCAGTTTGCTGTCTGCAATTTTATATTGCCATACTTTTAATTAAAGGCATGTGTGACTTTGCTTTCTGTCTCGTTCAGATTGCCAGTTCATTATACTAATCATTGGGCACGCTGAATGAATAGCTAATGCTTGCTATAATTAAAACAAAATTTCGCACCTTAGTTCAATTTACTACTTTCAATGAAAGTGTTATTGGTCGTTGGCCACTCATGAATGTTGCTCTGCCCCATTCAATATTAAATTTACATGCCTTCAATTAAACAACATGTAAGTGGAGGTGATATAATCCTTCATATGTCTGAATACAGGAAACTTGATATATCTGTCACTGTCCTGTAAAGAAGATGCACATAACTCCAAATGGTAGATTAAGTCAATTTTTATATGCTAAATATGTTGAGAATTTTTGAAACTTCATGAAAAGATCATCAATGATTATAACGATAATCAGTTCATGCATATCATCACATTTGCCAGTGATATCATATGAACTGTGATTTTGCAAAAACAAACATCACATACGGTATCATTAATTTGAATGTTTCGAGAAGACTTTGGTACTATGACCCGTGTAGAAATAGCACATCATGGCACAAGTTTCATTGGAGGTAATATGAAAAGTTTGTGTATTTTAATTGCAGTGTCTTTTTTAAAAATTCGAACATGAAATGAAGAAGAACAGTTTTAAAGGATTGGCGCACTGTTTAATAAGTATGCAAACTGATATCCAATGCAAGGAGTGTGCAACAACTACTTGCATAAGATGTGATTGCATTGTGGAAGGCAGAGGATTTGCCACTGATTGGTTGCCGTGCAGATGCTTTTGGGTTTCAATGAATGATTGATGGTTTTATGGACGAGAAATCATTTATTTCAGATTGCTATTTTCCGTTAGGCCTGGTGGGCAAACATGCGTACTTTATTATTATATTTTCAATATCTCAAGCAGAAGTTATACCAGAGACAAAGTTTAAAAAAATGAAGCAAAGGATGCAGCATGCATTTATTACGCCATCAAATTGTGAGGCGCCCTGAAACATTCGCTGTTCAGAATCGCTTCCACCGTGATATCGAAAGTTAAGATAGAAATGTTGACTTTCGTTGAACTTCCGCTTGAAACTTGGGCTGGAGCAGCAAGCATGTGGTCGAACAAAATCATGGGCCAGACAACTAATGATATCTATTTCCAAATCTGTCATTTGACCGATTTAATTTATTCAGTATATTTAAAAATCAGATCGTAAGCAGCGTTTTGCTTTTCCAGCAATTTGTTTCCATTTCTTTCACATGACTTTATTTTATAAGTGAACAGGAGCTGGGCATTAATACAACATTCAAGTTCTGATGTTTGCTTTCGGTCTAGTTTCCCTAGTGAACTAAACGACTCGTTCCTCTTGGAAGAGACCATTCAAGACTCAACCAGAATGTAATTGGTCTCTTGTCATACGTCAATCAGTATATCAAAGATCTGCAGATAGTTAAGAAAAAACTGAATATCTTCATACTTTCCACATTATATTACTTTATGATCTTTTTCCATCATACTGATAAATTTCAGACAAATGAATTAAATTTAGACTTCACCTACTTCTGTGACTATGAGGAGTCCATGCTTTCATACCATTGCACTAGTATTCTCTATTACCAAGTTAGTTTTATTCTGACATCGTCTCTACTTGTACCAATATAAGCTTATTTTTCAGATTAACCTCAGAGATATTTGTGTGTTTCCTAATTAATGTATCTGCATCTCCACAACTGCTAAATCCAAAAGGATACATTTAGATTTAAAAATTCTTTGCCATACATGCTGACATTTTTAAGTGTAACCACACCACAATGTAAGACAATGTATGATTTAGTGTAGAATTGTTATAAAGAATTTTAAGAAGTATTTGTTTTTTACTTTCATCTCTATTACGTCCCGTTATGAGAACTGATCGCGAAGCTGTGTTAATTTTATGCATCCTACGACTGTCACAAAGTAGAATTACATGAAGCGGTAATGGGCAATTGTTATATATCGCTCCTGCCATAATTTTCCAATCATGCAAGATTTTCAAAGATGTCTTTCCGTGATGTGGGTAGTCATCCATTTGAAGCATGAAGCAATAGTCCTTCAAAACTGTTCTCACTTTAACTAGACGTCGTGAATAGATGACATGGTGGTGAGAGTTGAATAGCTATTTCGGTGATGAGTCCCCAAATCTTCACGAACACAATGACCAAACTGATGGAGATTAAAACGATCATTTGCGCAGACCTCTATTCACCAAACAGTGGTGTGTTCACAGGTGTGTCCCGCATCCTTTTCTTTAATCCATACCTAGGATTCAAAAGTTCATTGTAATTAATTGTGTATTGTATAAGCTCTGTACATTGCATTTCCAAAATTGCATGCAATGTGGTTTGATTTGGACTATATATTGTAATTAGGCTAATGATATATTTTGACAGAATACTTTGAAATTATCCCCTATTATATTTTGAACAACTATTAAAAATGTATTTAAAGACATGTCTGTATCAGTACATTCTGGCTGTGTTCTGAAAGCATCTATTTCATGATAAAATTTCGCTACAGCATATGGACTCAATGAAGGAAATTCTCAAGCCAAAATATAGGAAGCATGTTATCAATTCCCTTGTCCAGTTCAATATATAGGGCTACTAGATTGTTTCACTTAGATTCGGGTACTGTCCAAATAAACTGAAGGCAATTTTCTTGTCATGTAACATGTAATATGTCACATCTCACTCAGTTTGATCTCAAAACATGTCTATACCACTTGATTGCTTGTGAGTTTGTACTATTGAAGTTTGTAAATTTGTAATACTCACATGCTTTAACAGAAGTCAACAAAAAAAATCACCCTTAATTTAATGATATGTACTGTATTCCCGATTTGTGGCCTATTCTGCATCCGTGTATGCCTGTAACAGCATGCACAAGATCAACTTTTTTCTTGTGAAGTAACCAATTAGTTTCTTTGACTTTTTTCACATTTCTTTTGAAGTGTGAGTGTTGTGTGCGCTGTCTGATATTCGAGTAGACTTGGAATCCTTTAGTTTATTGTTCTTCATGAACTTGGTGCACGTTTCATTAATTTAAAAGAGAAATCCAGTACAGAGACAGTACATTAGTTAGTAACGACTAATTGTGATTGACCTTTTTCTTCTAGAATATGTTATCTTCATTTCGGAATGATCTGCTCATTCTTTTGGACAACAGCAATTCGAAAACATTGAATAAAAAGCTATCATCTTACTGGGCCTGGAGGGCGAAAGGTAAGCTTAGTTATTTGCATCGTCGATTGAGATACAAATTGAAAAGCTTCAGGAAATGTCATAATTGTCCATTACAGAATGCTGCAATCTTTATCTTAAAAGTGGTCTCTTAGGTCCTGAATCTCCTATGTTTCATATGTCTTATGCATAACGGCAATTATATTTCCTACAGTCATTTCACTTTCAAGTCAAGCAAACTCTGCTCCCGGTAAATTTGATTCAATAATAGAATGCTCTCATTTTTCATTTGTTCTGACACAACCAAAGGAGAACAAAAAGACTGCTGTTCAGGAGATTTAATGAACATGAAAGGAATACTCTGTATTTTTTTCTCAATGGAGCCAGACGTTTTTGGTTTCTCCAGCGATTTGTCTTTCTTTTAATATGCCTGTGCTAGTCCTTGCAATCAACTGTTTTTGCTTTGACTGCTGATATTCGTTTTTAAAACAATGAGAGAGACGAATGGTTAGGTTACAATACTATCTAATGCCATATGTTTATTGAAATTAAGATTCTGTGACCGATAGACTAATATTCAGAACAAGTTTGATAAAACGGGTAAGCTTATTTTTCAGCAGGATAATATTCAAGAACCATTCCAAAAAAATTAGTTTGGATAGCTTAGAAAAGTTGTTGTTTGTTTAAAAAATAGTATAATTAATTAAACGTTTTAAGTGTGCGCATCCGCCTTGTACTTCAAGCTTTGTAACATTTTAATAGTAGTGTACTCATTTCAACCTAAGTTTTCTGCCTTTGTTTATAGATTTGTATATGCTTTGATTCTGTCGTGCAGAATATAATGATCGACATATTTTATATGACTTGGTTAATTTTTTTTCTACGAAATTTTACTTTGCAGACAAGACTTTCATATGCAATTACTGCTTATCAGCAGTCAGGATGAATTTTTGCAATTCTTTCTGAAGTGTCGCAGTCCAAAAGGTAGGCAAGCAGGCATCCTGTTATGTTTGGGATTTTAATTTCCAGCCCAAACCCAAACAGAAACTCGCCAAGCAAATTAGATACAGAAGAAGAACAATTCACAAATGTCATATTTTCAAGTATCCTTTCCAGGCTATGACCAGTTGTTCAGAACACACGAATTGATTAAGTATATTGAATTATCAATTAAATATTTGTTCCACATCAGCAAATTAATAACATTTCAGCAAAATAATTTGGCTTGTTTTCGAAGTCGATGCATTCTCCTGAAATACTTGCTCGTGTATTGTAACATTAAGCACATTTGGTTTTCCACAGATTTACAAAGTTACGATATCCTAAACGTGAGATAGTTCCCCAACTGGAAGCTAAGATTTAACACAGAAAGTGTTGAAGAAACTTAGAATGTCTGAAAGCATCTGTGGAGATACTTAAATTTCGAGTTAAATTTGTATTTTATTGCTAGACTTCTTGAGTCTCTTCAATGATTTCATATTATTTAGTACCAATCTCTACTATGTGCACACGTTTGGTACTATCTGGGAAGTAAAAGATCCGGGAGCAAAAAATGAAATTGGCAATTGTTATATTTCACTTGACCACCTATTGTTCACTGGCCAATTCCAAGAATTCAATCGTTTGGAAAGTGCTGTTAAAAAATGGAATGGATTCATTTTGCAGTGTATTTTAGATCGGATATATAATAGCCATTGTATGCCAACAGTGGAAGGAGTGAACTAATGAAAAGCAAATCATGTGCCAATTGTGTAATGAGTTTAGTTTTCACAGATATTGGCCGAAACATTTTAAGTCCACAGGATCTTTATTGAAATGTGCAAACAAATTGTCGATTGTGTTAAGGAAATGAGAAGTCAATCAGACACGGCTGACTCTAACAATTCTGTTCTACAATACTTAATAAAGAAAATAACTGCTTCCATTCACTTTGTTATCACTAACAATTGCTACCCCACACGAGGTTGCTAATGGTAGATAGGTCACCTATTCTGATCATAAAACGTATTGATCATGACCATATGATTCCTTGGTCGGTATGGCCATTTCCTTATATCTGAAAAGCTTTACAATTTTGTATTAAATGTGAAAACAAAGCTGGGTAATTTCACTCTCTAATCAAACACTGGTGCAGTGTACAATCGTACAAAAACCTTTCCTCTATCAGAATACGGCAAAAAAAACCTGTAACTTTTATACAGGTTGCATTTTTAGCTCTTTCTTGATCAATTCAGATCAATTGAATATTATAACTCAGCACTCGTAATTCAGGTAGATTATTTCATACTGAAAATGAGTCGAAAGTGGAAGGGGAGTAGTGGAGGTTGCCTTACTTTGTGTCCTATGACAATCCCTTCACCCAGTTCAGGATTGAAATTATTTGATTATTAAACTTGTGGACACTATAAGAATTATTTTTAATTCAACTCATAATTTCCTATTATTTTAATCATTGGCTTGGATTTTGGATGGGCATGCTTCTTGTACTGGGGCGAGGAGTTGAATTCACCTGAACAAACTTCCATGCTCGAAACACAATATTTTTGAGATAAAAGTTGTTGTTAAAATGCTGTTTTTCGAATTATCAGTTTCTGATATGTACCATGCAGCACTGCTTCTATTCGCATGCATAATTTTCAAGTTTTTATTTTAAAACATAGCTGATGTTGTAAGAATGCTGATCCTTTACAATGCATTCAGAATATCGATAACTGGACAATCTTCTGTGGCACTCTTTTATTCTAATTTGATTTTCCCATAATCGTTTGCATTTTATTGTTTACCACTCAAGGACGTGCAAATCCATTGCCTACACTATGTCAATTGGTGCTTCTATATTCTTTCGATTTGCTGCACATGGTCACTTTTTTCTTTCAGAACTGATGCTCCATGATGTTGACATTTTACAGACTTCGTTTAATGCCATTATATTATTTCATTGTTAATGTCACATGTATAGAGATCACTGGATATTGCACCTATTTATTAAGTTAAACATGAATCGGGGAGGATATGTGCATCATTTTCTTGTTAAAATATCAATATGTCACTTTAATACTTAGGCTTTGCAGGTGACTTTAAATCATCAATTCAAACATTACCTGAAGTATATATAGTTATTTTATTAGGTCCCATATCGAAGCAACAGCGCAAAGAGCACGTTCCAATTTCAAAGAATATTGGTGATCTTGTTTAGAAATTTTCAACCAGATCATTTACAATGCGATAATTAGAATATTTAGGGTGAAGAATGTCAATTCATGTGAACCCTTTATCATTATCATACCTCAGTTGATTTACATAATCTCTTTTACACCCGTATGTGGGGAGTCTATGACTAACAGAAGTCGAAGTATGCATTCCTTTTGCAAAACGTACCATTTCAAACGAACGTTCTGTGTCATTCTGAACAAAAGCTGCATGGCATGATGATAATTGCTGATCATAGATATGCTTACATTCAAGCATGAACATACTGTCAAGCTGACTCTAATGAAAATTAACATTACTCAATATTGATTGTCGTTTAAAACCTAAATACAGCCGAATCCTAGCTTTTGACAGAAATTGTATGCGTTTGACAACACTTGGGTATTTTGTAATTAATGCCATAGGCTCATTTAACAAGGCCATCCCTAACTGAAGTAACAATGTCAAGAACATGCAAGTATACGGAATATCTTGAGCGAAGTATTTCAGTGTCAATCACGGTGAACATACAGCTTCTTGATAGGTTTGAACTTAATTTATCTTGTTTTCAGTGCATTTATTCTCGGTACCTATTTCTGATCATCAAAAAGTTCATGCATTTGGATCCTGAATTGAAATCAAATGATTTTGAACAAGGCATTACATGGGAACCTGTATCTATAAAAACTCACTGAGTCCAAGCACTTTAGGATGTTAGGTCAAAACGTGCAAAGGCGTGAGATTACTTCGCTAATGGGAAGGTGTACCCTAAGGTTACCATATACATTTCTCAGTGCTTCAGCAGTTTTACAAATACCCAGGCCATTACTGACAAAAAATGTTCATAGATAAAACTTCAACAGCCTTGTTCATTTCAGACGCCAGTTTTGTCCGATTACATCACTTATTAACTGTAATAATGTTAATGACACCCTACCCTTCTCAGGAGTTATCAACTTGGCTGGTTGTCATGTGTAATTTTGGGCAAGAGGCCTGTATGATTTGCAATCAATACGGCTAACAAAACTTTGTTATAACGTACCAATGTTCAATTGTGCAATGTTGAATTGTAAACTTCAGTCTTCTACTTTATACTATGGATTTAACATTGTATTTTTAAATATATTTCCTCAGATTGTCTGCTTTTGTGCCTGCAATTGTGTATCTAAGAAATGTTGTATCAAAAAAGATATCGGAAATGTTGACATTTCAGACTGTTGCCCTGTTGCCCTGCAATTTAGTGCAATTACGATTAAAATCAAAAGTTAGATCTAATATTATGATTTTTCAATGTCGTTTGAAACATTTCTGTCTGGATGACGAATATGCCCGACGCCTTTAATAAACAATGTAGCCTTAATGAATATTACCTCTCCTCGGAACAAAAAATGCATAATTAAACCAGATTTAATTTTGGCGATAACGTGCAAAAGTTGTTTTCTTTTTACCTGTATTTTGTTGACGTGTGTCAATGCCTAAACATAAAGGTAAAACATGATGTTGGTGAGAACTACTTTGAAAGAAGAAGCACTGGAAATAAAACTCCACCAAAGAAGCAAAACAGTGTTCAATATCTGATTGTGGCAATGCATTGCGGATATAGGGAACTTTTACTTTCGTAAATGTAGTTTAATTCTCTTCACAACAACTTCACTCCTCTCATCTTGAATAATTCAACTTTGATTTGTGTAATTCTGTGTTTCGCTTTTCTATATATATTACGGAGGTGATGTTATTGGCATTTTTTAAAATGCCGGCAAGTCAGAGGGAATCGTTTGTAAATACTCCAACAGTTCCTGCTGTAAGAACTTTGGGACTTCCTGCTGGGTTTGTTTTCATCTTTGTTGGACTTACACGGTAACACTACAATTTGCTTTTGAAAGTGTCCTATCGTTAGTTAAAATGTGTCCTTTTTTGTGCCATTTGCACTTCAAATTTTGACATGACTTCAACGTCTTTAGAAGTGTTTTGACGTTTGGGAACGTCTTTAGAATTATCATTCTCCTTCTTCACGAATCCAGTCACCTTACTCAATGAAATATTAGTGAATGCTTCTATTGTCGTCAATGTGACAAAACAACTTAACATATCATATGAAAGCATATATATCTATGCATTTAAGAAGCATAATATATAAGTAATTCCCTCTTCCTCGACAAGCTCATTTTAATGCTTGAGAAATGTTCGTCACAGAATCAAGTGAATTTCAGTGTTCTGGAAGTGAATAAAACAGATGTTGGGAATAATGGATGATAAATCTACAGCGACAAATATAGATTGCTATTTGGCTGGGAAAGCATTCAAAGGGACATTTGACGAAATAAAGCTGCTAATATAAAATGTAAAATTTTATGAGCAACATAAAAAAAGATATTAACTGCTCATTGCTGTTATTCAGTGTTGCTTTTATATTATGCCATATGTAGAAACCTTTCTATTCTATGTATGTATTTCAGAGAAAGAGGTATGGACATGCGTTGTGTGCCTGCTTACTGGATGATGAAGGCTTTAATAGTGATTTGACCCATTATAAAAATGTTGACGTTTTCCAGGGAGTTTTGAAAATTGGCAGGAATCTGTTCTACTAACATAGGATGACAGAATTGTTCCAAAATGAAGAGAAAGTATGCTTGATCCACCGATGCAGTGAATCGCTAGTTGGGGTTTGAATTTTACACATTGTAGTAGGATACCTTCGAGATACCATATAATGAGTATCAGGCACATAAAGGTTCATGGAATTTTAAAGAAATCTTCCCATGTCTCGATGAATAATTGCCTATTCTAAAATGAGAAGAATACCAATAGATTTCATTCAAAGAGGGGTGCCAAGTTTCCTTCTTTAAAAAATAATGGCAGAATCAAAACATCGACCAGCACTGATGCACCAGCTAAATTCTAAAGAACTCTTATCATAACTAGTCACCTTCTTGTGTTTATGTGCTACTGCTATTTTTGCAAATGATTTGAAATATCAGCGGCAACAACTTTTGATTACTTAGTAATCAAATAAACAGTTATTAAGAAAGAATGCAGAAAATATAAGGATGCTTGGAAGGAGTATGAACATAAAAGCAGCAGATCCTGTTTGCTGATGCAGGTGAAACAATTGCACTCATGTACATCATCATGTTCAGGTCCTCCCAATTGTCCCTGTTGGAAGATTTAGTCAATGCGTAAACGTCTCATCAACGTTCTTGAAAATAAACCATGGAAAGCCATATGCCCAGATGTAGACCCTAGATGTACACCCGGATACTGTGCAAACCCGTTGGAGCAAGTAATCCCTATCATATTTAACCTCTCATTGATACAATCTGAATTGCTTAGAAGCTTCAAGAAGACCACCATCATCCCAGTACCAAGAAAACTTATGATACATGTCTTAACAACTAGCGTTCCTTCACTGTGACCTCAGTAAGCAGGAAGTGCCTCAAGTTGTAAGTTGTAGCCCACATCAGCTATAACCTTGCAGCTCAAACCCACATCAGCTCTAACCTCGCAGCCTCCCTTACAGGTTTCTTATCAGCAAAACAGTTCCACGACGAACGTCATTTTCCCAGCCTGACAGCGACGGGTAGAACATCTGGATAATTGGGGTACTTATGTAAGGCTCCTACTTATCGATTCGTCTTCAACACTATAATCCAAACAAACTAAACTCAACATCCCGAGACAACCAAATCCTCACCCACATTGATGACTGAAGGAAGAGATGCGTCCAAAGCACTGCAGGTATCTAAAACCTAGCTACTGGCATTCTGCTTAAAACTGCGTGAAAAATTTTGAACACATCAGGGAGGGATGTCTTTTATCCACTGTTACGTTTTAGTTCATTTTATTATCTGTTGTATCTTGTAAGACTTGTGAAATGTGGCAAGCTTTCGATGTGGTTAGTTTGGGTGCCTGACCTGATCCTGCACTGCTTCTTGGCATCTCAAATGGTCTTGCAGAGGCAATATCAAGATTTTCTGTAAAGATTTGAGTCACCTGACGTGAATGCCGCATGGCTGGTCTTCAGTTGGCAGTGGATATTCAGTTTCGAGTTGGGGAACATGCATATTATCTTCTTTGGCGAACAGTCCTCTACACACTTGCTAATGTATTACCAGACGCTTTTGGTGCACTCGTCTAGGTTGTCTCTGAATTCTTGCATATGTTTTAGTCCACCGATTCCAAGAACACCCAGGGAATCTCGTTATTTGCCTCAGACCAGCGCTGCACAACCTTCTATTGTTAGCATAGCTAAGTATTGCAGGAATACATTTGATCCATAATTCACTGTTTGTCATGTCATTATTCGAATATATGTCCCCTAAATATTAGCCTGAGTTTCTCAATTACTGTTCTGTTCTCAACAAATGTATACCAGTACATCCACAAAACAAATGCCTTCCACTTCTGGTCATCAGATTGAAATTTTCTCCGATCTTTCAGATTATTCCTCGTGTCCAGCATGATGACCAAATGCTTATAGAATGCATGATTTATCTTAGAGGTTATATCATCTCACATTAATTCCATACCTGTCTGATTGCAATAGTATTTTCCCTTTCTCATTTTTTTCTCGCCATTGCTGTGCCCAGTATCTTCTTGTTTCTTTTTTTTGCTCTTGCATTCAATGCACTCTCCATTGCCGCATGCCCATCATCTGTCTTTACTTGTTAGGATGCTATATTTGTCGCCAGGCATGCAACAACTATTCTTCTTTCGTTCACGACGCGAATTCGTATCATTTCCAGTCTTCTGTGTGCTTGGTAATCACACCTCTAAAAATTTATCAAACTTTTTTTTATGCTGACAGGCTGTTTGATTGATATGACCAACTCAGAAGAGAAGGCTCTGATAAAGTAGATAGAAGGATTACATTTGAAATAATTTAAAAGAGTATAAACAAAACATGATGGACGAATTAAAATGTATGACCACAAATTTAGATATATCGTTTTACATACTGTAGTGATTCAATTTTAGTTTCATCAGTCACCATTGTATTATATTTTTCATTCAATTACTATCGTGAAGGATTGTAACTGAAACTTGAAACAATATTGACATTAAATCTTCCAACAGGGACAATTGGGAGGACCTGAACATGATGATGTACATGAGTGCAATTGTTTCACCTGCATCAGCAAACAGGATCTGCTGCTTTTATGTTCATACTCCTTCCAAGCATCCTTATATTTTCTGCATTCTTTCTTAATAACTGTTTATTTGATTACTAAGTAATCAAAAGTTGTTGCCGCTGATATTTCAAATCATTTGCTAAAAATAGCAGTAGCACATAAACACAAGAAGGTGACTAGTTATGATAAGAGTTCTTTAGAATTTAGCTGGGGTTTGAGCTGCGAGGTTACAGCTGATGTGGGCTACAACTTACAACTTGAGGCACTTCCTGCTTACTGAGGTCACAGTGAAGGAACGCTAGTTGTTAAGACATGTATCATAAGTTTTCTTGGTACTGGGATGATGGTGGTCTTCTTGAAGCTTCTAAGCAATTCAGATTGTATCAATGAGAGGTTAAATATGATAGGGATTACTTGCTCCAACGGGTTTGCACAGTATCCGGGTGTACATCTAGGGTCTACATCTGGGCATATGGCTTTCCATGGTTTATTTTCAAGAACGTTGATGAGACGTTTACGCATTGACTACCGCATCGCCTTCAACATTATAATCCCACCAAAAATTAATCTCAAAACTCTGAGACAACAACTTCCTCACCCACAGATCGCAATCAATTACGAGAACAAACAACACTTCTTACACAATAATCCTTAAGTGTGGCACTTTGAAATTTTGTGAACTCAGCCGACAATGTATTCCCTGTCTACTCACGACTCTGGAGCCAAATTTCATATGAATGCCGTACGATGACACCAACATTGCCGTTTGGTTGTTAAACAGTAATGAGTCAGACTATCGGAAGGTGTGAGAGAGATTAGTTTCATATTGCACGGATATCAGTCTCTCTGTCAATATCAGAAAAACAAAATAACTGATCATTTACTTCAGGAAGAAACGTGGAGGAACACCTTGATCGACACCAATGGACTGAGGATGAGAAATTCGTGAACGTCAAGTTCATAGCAATGACGTTATCAAACAAACTTACCCTTGAACTTGCACGTATATGTGACCGTCAAGAATGCTTGACAAATTTTTTTCTTCCCCCAGACGTTTAGGAAATTCGAAACGTCTTTCAGAACCACCACCAAGTTTACCATTGGAGCATTGAAACTATTCTGTCTGTATGCTGAATACCTTGGTACAACAACAGCTATCTCCAGAACGAGTAGAAACTACAGAAAGTTGTGTGCAATAGCCTGACCATTAAGAATACCGAGCTCCCATCTAAGGATTCCTATGAAAGTTCTGGTTCTGACAGAACAGCTGACAATGACATCAAACATCCTTCCACCCCTTTAATGCTTTCTTCAAATCTCTTCTGTCAGGCAGGTTACACAATAACTTCAACACACACCAGGAGGTTCAACAACAGCGTTTTACCTGCTGTTAATAGACAGCTGAATGGAGTTCTCTAATTTCAAATGTAGTTTTGAACACGTTTTCGTACACCTCAAGTGCAATTGTAAACCTATATATGTCTGTCCTCATAACCTATTCTCTGTATATTATTGCATTTTATGATATATTGTGCAAGACAAAAAAATGCTTTACACTTCACTCAGATACAAGGAAAGACAAAAGATCAAACCAAAATTTGCGAATGATTCAGTACTGTTTAATTTGAAAGGCCATGATGCATGTTAGGATAGGAAGCTTGCAATTTCACCCCAGCCTTGCTTCGGTAATATTTTCACAATGACATGAAGGAGCTTGCATGCTAAATATGCTCTCGTAATTCTAGTAAATGCTGCCTTAGCCAGGAGCGTCTATATCACATGATGCAAAAATTATAATCAATAAAAAACAAGTGAAAAGGCAACAAAATCTGAGAAAGCCAGATTCAGTGTGATTGGCACTACATAATGTGATAGATGGAGTGATGTATCTGAACATCTTCATGACCAACAGGGCCATTTGTTCCTGGTACTTATCATTAATGTTTCTGATGACAAAGAATGAATTACATAGCGAGTGCAGATCTTTGTATTCAATTTGTATCCAAATAATTTTTGTTACTTTTACATAAGCTGGAACAAGTGAAAATTGATAGGTAAGAGCACAGCAAGTTAACCTTTTTGCTAATAGCCTGGACTGCAGACATGTTTATGAATCCCATATTCATTTTACGTTTATTCATTTTTCCAATATTTACAAATGAAACTGCTGAAGACTTGAAGAATTGCCATACAGAAAGGAAGAGACGAAATGTAGGATTCCCTGTCATATGATCTTTGAAATCAGTGTTCTTGGTAGAGGCCGTAATGCAGCGACTCGAAAACACAACTCTACCGACTATTCATTCAAACTGTGGGTCCGCTCTGTGGATGACACCTTTATCATCCCTCAACAAAATAAATCTTCAAGATGATCAGTAATGTTATTGCTGGCTTAACATTCACAGAAGAGGAGGAAATGAACAACAAACTGTCATTCCTGAATGTCACATGTTGAGCGAAGTGTCAATGGAGAACTTCAAACCAGCGTCTACAGGAAAAGAACAAATTGGGACCAAATAAAGAACTACAGAAGTAATCATCCCAACACCCACAAACGAAGCCACTTTAGAGAAATATTTCAACGATCTACAACAGACTGTTGCACGGAGGAACTACGAAGCACAGAGAGAAATCTTCTTTTCAGCATATTCACAAAGAACAGTGTCCCAATGAACTCGTACATCGATTTCTGAGCAAGAAGCAAAAACAAGCAGACATAAAGCGCCCAGATACACTAGTCGCTGCCTCCTACATCAAAAACAATTCGAAAATGACTACCAGACTACTGAGATTGTTGCCATCATAGTAGCCCACACATCCAACAGCACATTAAAACATCAGCAAATGAATACAAAAGGCCATATAGAGACAACAAGCAAAACTAATGTCTTTTACAAAAGTCTTTGTAAGAACTACAAGGACAATCAGGCAGAAAATTAGCCACCAGGATACATGAACTTCAGTCAGCCACAAAAAGACATGAGCCACTATTGCCAGTATGCTTACATACAAATGTGAATGGATACCTCATGGATTGCACAAATACATCCATACTAGGACTAATGAAACAGCGAGATTTGGAGAATCGTTAGAAAG
This sequence comes from Chiloscyllium punctatum, assembly GCF_047496795.1. Classification (NCBI taxonomy): domain Eukaryota; kingdom Metazoa; phylum Chordata; class Chondrichthyes; order Orectolobiformes; family Hemiscylliidae; genus Chiloscyllium; species Chiloscyllium punctatum. The sequence goes on from NC_092772.1 coordinate 34,837,164, forward strand.
AATGCATTTCAACCAGAACTCTATCTTCCACCCTTTGAAAGAAAAAGCAGGAAATGGCATCTTCAACACAGGAAATGACAACAGTACATGAAATAACGCTACTAATCCAAGGAAACCACAAGAACTTAAATAGAAGAAGGGACATAACACCAGCGCTTCAGCGGAGGCTCACTGATCATGTCAATGAGTGCGCTGGTGAAACGTCTGAAAACGTTCGTGCCAGCTCAGTGAGTAAACTTACACCCATTCCATATGTTCCTAGCAAGGTGGCATAGTTGAATATGCAAGTATTTGCAATATTAATGCACGGGGCAGTTTTCCTTGCAGATTGTCAAAAATCTACATGTTTGGCCTGAGAGTAAATAAACAAAGCAGGTGCAGCATTTAGTCGTACAGATTTCACGGCAACAAACTAACCCATCATGACTATAGCTTTGTGTTATAATGCACGGGATACTCAACTCCTGCCACCGTCTGCCAAACGTTATTATATAGTGAAGAGAGCAGGGCACGGCTCTGACAGTCTGAATCCACCTGCCAAATAACCAGACATATACATTCATGATTTGTATAATTTGTTGTCTCTTTTGTTGTTCTTCATGCGATGGCAGCTGAGAAGAGCAAGAACAAAAGTCCTAAAAATATGCATTTTCACTCATGAAAACATGAGCAGAGACGTTCTATACCGAACAATATTCGTGAATATTTCGCTGTAATCAACTAACATTAGTTGAGCGAAGAAAGCAGTTATTAAAGTTGGGCAAGATGTTGAAATCACATTTCAGGAAAAACGTTCGTTCCAATCAATGTTTCTTAAAGGGAAATTCATTTTTATCTCAGGAAACCGATAAGAAAACACAAAAGCAGTCTGATATTTAATGGCACTGGAAGAATCAAGGAAGTGTCATGGATTCACAAATGTACAACTGTGCAGTTAAAAACTATAATGGTGAAGAAATGGATGCTTAAAATGTGCACATTAAACTTCTGGTGCCACAGAGCTTCCTTTCAGTTAAGTTTGTAACTCAACTTCCATCAGTCTTGTTAATAAGTATTTCTATTTTTCATTTTACCAGGACTGGGAGCAGAGAATATAGAGAAATTAATTACTACATTTAGCCCAATTCACTCAGACAATTGTTTGGTCAGTGTCGGGACATAGATACTCATGTATTATTTCAAAATTTTCTTTACTTGTTATATTTATTTTTCTTTTATAGTGCTGTGCAGTTTCACCTTCATTGATTAAGTACTCCTTCGGTCAATGATGGTTGTAGTGCATTGCAATTGACACTGATGTAAAGCGCCTGTGTTGAACACCTACTCAAGTTTCATAGTTTTTTTTTATTTTACTTATTGCATTTCGTGACTTTGCATAGATATGGAACAGTTCTCCACAAATCATACTCAGTACAAAAAAACATAAAAATGCTCAGTTGGCATATTCAGATACAATGAAGAGTTGATGGGATGATGCCGCTTTTCAGTATTGTATGTGTCCATGTTTCCGTTTAGTTCTGCTATTTGGACAAATTTCAAACTTGTTAGTTGACCATTAATTTATCTCTCTGGCCTTATTTGGAAACCTTGTGCTTAAATCACTTGTAAAAGTTTCAAATCGGTTGAATAATGTATGGAAAGGCGTGAACGAATCAAATATGATCCGATAAAGAACGAACAAATCTTAACAGAATGGGAGAACGTTTGCTCGACCGGAAATATTTACTATGCTTTCTTTCAATAATGTTACCAATCCAGATAGTTTTCTCTAAAATATTTTGTTTTTGTTGTGTGTGCAGGAGTTTGCTTTAGGTCTCCAGCATCCTAAGCTCGTTGTTTTATTTTAACCAATAGCGTTTAAAATCATTTCGATAAAGTCAACTAAACAAGAAAAACATATGCTTGCTCTGCCTTCATTTGGATTTCTAACCTCCTGTAAAATTTTCGGTAATGCGTTTATATAATGAGGTATTTTCTTTCCTCTGACCCTCTGAGAATTCCATTCATCTTATAATAAACGAGTTTGGAGTTGTTCAAACAAAGCTATAGAATTTCACAATTGTATGACTTTGATATACTTTCCCGATTTTACTCGTTTCGAATATTAGTTAATTCCTCTTTATTCTTGTTCAACAATATTGTAACTGATCACGAATTATTTCTGAAAGTTGGTTTAGATCAGATCCATGCTTGCAATGATTGTCTATGGAAATTTCCTCTCAGCGAAGATTGAAATGCTCGAATAATAGGTTGCCTATTAAAATTAGCTGATTAATAGCCTCATGTCTATATTTGCCAGCATTCGCTTTGGACAATATCGCACAAAAAGAAAACGATATGTCACGTATATTTACATGTTCATATAATGCAAGTTTAACAAATCTCTTTCAACTTTTAGAGACGTATTTGTCACATTTGTGTTTACACAGAAATGATGCACTGTTTGCATGTATTACCGACCTGTACTTCTTTTTTTTCGGTTCAATGCTCTCATTTCTGAAATGAATGAAACATCTAACCATTTAGTGTTCAGTTTCGCAGCATTGCATGTTTTCTGGTAAGATGATGAAAACCTTTCTTTACGCTCGTAGTAAATTTCTTAAAGGAATATGTGAGCAATAGTTCTGGAACCACAGGGTCATCACTGTGGCAAACCTGAATAATAGGAAAATGTTACACTTTCCATGGAACAATCAACAAATTCATGATCTGTTTGTCTCAGGCGAACAAAAAGAAAAATACACTCTTAGTTGCTAAAGCATGGGGTATATCCTTTAATCAGCATAAGAATAAATGAACAAACGCATAGTTCATTGCGTTATCATGATCTGATAATGGTAAGGAAAAGCCGATTAGGAATACAGGAAGAAAAAAAACTCCTCACCCAGAGAGTGATGAACTTATGACAGTCGCATGTATACGGGTCGAAAGTGACAACAGGATGCTGTGTAGGGTGAGCAGCCATGATTATTTTGTATGTTGAAGAAGGCTAGAATGAGCTGAATGCTCCTTTTTTAAAATATACGTTTCTATGAAATTTAAGCATTTTGATTTTTTTCGTTACTATTGGACACTTCAACAAATTTATACTGGATACATCATATTCAGTAATATGGTTCTGCTGTTACAGCTCTTAAGTATGCCATAAATTATTTGGTGATTGTTTTCTTCTTTCTATTTTTAATTACTGGCACTATCACTTTGACTCGCCATTCAGAAACGGATGTGTTTAGTTAAATATCAGTATTAAATTCTTTTTTAAAATTTATTTTCAACCTGCTACTTCGGCTCTCTCAGAGTTCACTGGGTCCTCATTCTCCTCTTGAAATGCTGACACACTAAAAATAACTACGTTGTTCACTACTCTCTCAATAGAAAAAAACACAGCCTCGCAAAATCTAACATGGTTCCTTTCAGGGTCGGTGATGTTTCTCTGGCATCACAACATGCTCACCAGGGCAACCTGCTTCTATTAAATACATTGATAAATTTAATCAAGTGGTGTATATGTTTTTAGATTAGATTACTTACAGTGTGGAAACAGGCCCTTCGGCCCAACAAGTCCACACCGCCCCACCGAAGCGCAACCCACCCATACCCCTACATCTACCCCTTACCTAACACGACGGGCAATTTAGCATGGCCAATTCACCTGACCTGCACATCTTTGGACCTGCACCCGGAGGAAACTCACGCAGACACGGGGAGAACATGCAAACTCCACACAGTCAGTCGCCTGAGGCAGGAATTGAACCCAGGTCTCTGGTGCTGTGAGGCAGCAGTGCTAACCACTGTGCCACCGTGCCGCCCAATGTGGGACTACTTATTTGCAAAGATAATCACCGTTTGTTCCATCTGTTAGCTATGTACTGCACTCATTTTTTTTGGTTCAATGAGAATGTATTTCTTCTGAACAGTGGCCCGCATTTAACCAGAAAAGAAGCTATGCTGGCAACATTTAAAAATACTTTAACGTTTATGGACGATAACTTTCCAGTGACTTTCGATCGTTCTTCAAAAATGGTGCAACTGGGAAAATCAGTGTTCATTTATTTCCAAAGGAATGTGATATGAAAGTATGTATGTTTGCACCTGAAGGAAACATTGCCACGATGTGGATTTATTACCATTCTCTTGACTCACCATCTTCTCCAATCTTTGTATTGATTTCTAAATTATGTAAAGAAACATCAGGAGGAATAAATGACACTTGCAATAATTCAAGCAATAAGTCGAGAGAGCAACTTCACACACGGCTTTCTCCTCACAAAGGTAACAGTTGTCAATCTGAAATAATTGGATGCAAATACTCATGAAACAGAACTTCCGTTGTTCGATATGAATCTTTGAGAAAATAGAACCACATTAATTCGCGATCCTCCAATTTTTTGCTTTTTTGGCATTCATGCAATTAAGTAACTGGTGTGCTCTACTACTCACGATGGTAATGAGAACTATCACGCAAATATTTGCAAGAGCTATTTTATCAAACTCATGTCTGCTTCTTGATTTGACAAGAACATGCCGGTCTTCTTTGATTACCTGTCGTAATTGATCTCTTCATTCGTTCTGAAATTGAACAGATACCATGAGCGCAAGACATGGATGTTTTTCATTTAACGAGCACCTTTTTCTCATTACAGAATTTCTTTAAAATTCAGTTTTGAAGATGATAAGAGGAAGTGCTTAATGTCATCACGTTGCTAAGTGCTAAATCGTTTGTATTCTGGAAAAGCAAATATACACTAATGTAAAACAATGAGCTATGATATCAATCTTTTGTACTGCACACACATTTAGAAAATTAAATGAGAAAATGTAAATAAAAGTGTTCTATTTGCAAATATTGTACTGGAATATGAACAGTTGTCTTGCTGGAGCACTGCTTCATTTTGTAACTTGCATCTAATAGGCAACAACTCTGAGACTGGAATTACTCATCAATAACTGCAATTCGGTATTCCACAATTTGTGCACCATCCACAATCACTATGTTTAAAGTTATATCACATTCAACGCTATAAGGCAGTCGAATTGATTTTTTTTAAATACACACATGACTTATGAGTAAAACAAATGCCTTATTTTACCGATATATCATTGATGAAGTTGAATAATGCAGCTTCTTAACTATGATGCTATCATGAAAGTTGAGCATATAAGGTGGTAAGGCAAATATTATATGGAATAAAATGCAAGCCAAGCATTTAATTGGACATCCATGCTTCTTGAATTTATTCTGTCGTTTAATTAAACCATGAATGCCAAGTAATGTGTATTGTTATTTGTTTGAAAAGATCGACGATTTTGATTTCGCATCCCTGACCTTATAATTCTTGATTTTGATTTTATTTCCATGTGTACTCAAGTAAGAAAGAAAATGTACAGAAGTACCGAGATAAGTGTATAATATTGCTGCTAACTTAGATAAAAGGAGCAAGACATAGAATCTTAAGAAGACCAAAAGATAGAACAACGTCAAAATTTGACATTGAAGCAATTCTAACTTCGTGCAAAACAAATGCAATAAAGCTGAAGTTACACTTTGCAGATCTTCTCCGTTTTAAGTAGTAAATAAAGAAATAAAGCTGAAAATTCGTTTCAGTGTTTGTTATGTGCTTATCCACGATGGGTTTATCCACTGGGTCGAGAGATCACCATATACCACCAAAATACCGCCCTACCAGGCTGAGAGAAGGCTGTCTTTGGCCAAAAGGTTTTCCCCACGTCAGATGCATGAGCCGCCAGGTTGGGCCAAAGGGCTACTCCACAAGAGCAAGGGTCCACCGTGCGGTGTCTTGATGGGCCACGAGGCTTCTCTCCAGGATGGAAGATGGCCACGACATCTTCTGGGAGATTGGCATACAGCCAGACAGGTAGGCTGGCACATCCATGTGGGAGGCTGCCATGCTCTCCCAGGATACTGCCTCAAAAGATATATGCTGAGTTCGAAGTTTGGAGTCATCGACTGGGCATTCGAGGATTTGTGTCCATGGCCGGGAAAAGAACAAGCTGAAAGGTGAAGAACAAAAAGAGGGAGAAGAAGAAAGTGGCCCTAATGGGTGAGTTTTGAGTTAAGCGTCCTTCTCCACTGCTTTTTTGTTTAATGCCAAGCACCATTCACCTTGAACATTCTATTCTGATTAAATTTCAACCTCGCTTTAGCAGTATCTCATGTAAAACTCCGAGATATTAAACACTGACAAAAAAATTCTCATTCTTCCGATTTAAACTGCATCATTGACTTCATTGAGTGATTACATTGTCAATCAAATATTGCCTATGAACACTTCATAGTTGATAAGCAAAAACCTTTCAACATTCAAGTAATAAATCTAAATTGACATTTTCACAATTTTCACACAATCCGTAGACTGCACTTGGAGTTCCAGTGTGTTTCCCGTCTAACCTGCCATCAACTGTCAAATCTTCTGGAGTAATATTAATGCTTTGCTCAATTATAATACGGTTTGCGTATAAACATCAAGTAATGTGATGTTTAAAACGTTCGGTGAAATTGATCTAATCATTGAGGAAAAACTGAATAATTCCACTATACAGTAGTCAATATCTTTTAGATGCATTGTCTGTGCAGTTATTATTCTTTGCATTATGATGTTCTGTTCATAAACCATCCTCTCCAAAGCCCATTGGTCCTTTCGGAAATGTTTATGTATGATAGAAAGCAACAATTAATTCCCTGATGCAACAAATTAAACAAATATCCACTTCTCTTATGAGAGACACTTTTTCCAGGAAGAATAAACCATTCAGTGCTTCCAGACTACACGATAACTGAGTAAGATGTCAAATTAATTTCGAAAGAAAACCCTACTGTTCACCTATCAACTATTTCATAACAATAACCTAATCTAGCTCTCTCATAATCACAGCAACGAAATATAAAAATGTTAATGAAGCAAAGCTATTCCGACCAAACTCTGAAGATCCAGATAACAACCAGAAAAACTGTTAATGCTGGAAATCGAAAATATAACCAGAGAATGCAGGGCAAGATCAGCAAAGCTGACAATGCAGGATCTGAAAAGTACTACAGAAAGTTATATGCACAGCCCAGATCTTCATGGAAGCCGACATCCTATCCGTTGTGTCCACTTTCACTTTATTTCCGCGGAAAGCATGTCAAGATCATTAAACACACCTCTCATTCCGCGAATACTATTCCACAAACACTTCAGTTCTGGAGAAGATTAATAAGCTTGAAAACACTGACGAACATTTTCAACAACCGCTTCATTTGGACTGTTATCAGACTGCTGAATAGAGCTCATAATTTCAAACATAAAGTTGACCTTGTGTTTGTGCACCTCCTGTTAAGCTGTTTCCTTGTTTTCCTCATTCGGGATTAGTGGTGCTGGAAAAGCACATCAGTTCAGGCAGCATCCGTGAAGCAGTAATATCGGCGTTTCTGGCAAAAGCCCTTCATCAGGAATGCAAGCAGAGTGTCTGAAGGTGGAGAGATAAATGAGAGGAGGGTGGGGGTGGGGAGAAAGTAGCATAGAGTAAAATAGGTGAGCTGGGGAGGGGATGAACGCAATCGGTCAGGGATGAGGGTGGAGTGGAAAGGTGAAAAAGAAGAGAGGCAGGTAGAACAAGTCATGGGGACAGTGCTGGGCTGGAAGTTTGGAACTGGGGTGAGGTGCGGGAAGGGGGAAATGAGAAAACTGTTGAAGTCCACATTGATGCCCTCGGGTTGAAGTGTTCCGAGGCAGAAGATGAAGCGTTCTTCCTCCAGGCGTTGGGTGGTGAGGGAGCGGCGGGGAAGGAGGCACAGGACCTCCATCTCCTCGACAGAGTGGGACGGGGATTTGATATGTTGGGGCACAGAGCGGTGTGGTTTATTGGTGCGGATGTCCAAAAGATGTACCCTAAAGCGCTCTGCTAGGAAGCGTATAGTCTCCCCAATGTAGAGGAGACCCATGGCTAGCTGGTCCATGCCTCCCTACAACATACCTTCCCGTCCTGGCACCTTCACCTGCCACCGCAGGAATTGCAAAACCTGCTCCAACACCTCCTCACTCACCTCCATCCAAGGTACTAAAGGAGCGTTCTACATCCATCAAAGTTTTACCTGCACATCCACCAATATCATTTATTTTATTCGTTGCTCCCAATGTGGTCTCCTCGACATTGGGGAGACTGCAGGCTCCCTGGCAGAGCGCTTTAGGGAACATCTCTGGAACACCCGGACCAATCAACCACACCACCCTGTGGCCCAACATTTCAACTCCCCCTCCCTTGCTGCCGAGGACATGGAGGTCCTGCGCCTCCTTCCCCTCCGCTCCCTCACCACCCAACACCTGGATGAAGAACGCTTCATCTTCTGCCTCGGAACACTTCAGCCCCAAGACATTAATGTGGATTTCAACATCTTCCTCATTTCTCGTTCGCCCACCTCACCCCAGTCCCAAACTTCCAGCTTAGCACTGTTCCCATGACATGGTATACCTGCCTAACTTCTTTTACACCTATCCACTCTACACTCCTCCCTGACCTATCTCCTTTATCCTCTACCCCACTCATCTATTGTACTCTATGCTACTTTCTCCCCACTCCCACCCTCCTCTCATTTATCTCTCCACCCTTCAGGCACTCTGCCTGTGTGTCTGATGAAGGGTTGCTCCCGAAACGTCGATTTTATTGCTTCTCGGATGCTGCCTGAACTGCTGTGCTTTTCCAGCACCACTAATCCATAATCTGGTTTCCAGCATCTGCAGTCATTATTTTTACCTCGTTTTCCTCAGTCCATCTAAGCCCCCTATGCTCTATGTATTCTTATTTCCAAAGAGTGCACTGCTAGCAAAACAGAACCTTTCACTATATTTAGTAACTATAACAATAAATCAATCAACGAATGACTTTATCTGCAAAGTGAAAACTGAGGGTTTTTTAAGGGTCCACTAACACTTCTTCAAAACAGACCTGTCTTTTGAAGATGGATCACTGGACCTGAAACGTGAACTCAGCTGTCACACCATAAATACTGCGAAACCTGCTGACCTTTTCAAACAATTGCTGTTTTTTGTTGGTTATCAAGATATAGGTTCGGGCATATAGAATGCAGCAATTGCAAAACTTCACCCAGTGCCATTTCTGTAGGTATTGTATTCTAATTGTGTTCCTTCTTCCCTTCCACTTAATGATTTCACGCTGCCTTCAGTGTTCATACTTAAATTGTTTCCATTTATTAATTTATTATTTTAATGGATTATACCCAAACATTAAATCGAGTTCATCCATAATGATGGATCTGCCATTCCATTATGGCTTCCTTGAAAATACCTATTCTCCCTCTTGTGAAATGACGCTTTATTACTTTCTGCACTGTCTCAACGAAACAATCATTTAATCTAATGTGTCAGTCGATGGTAACCAATTTTGTGTTATGCCCTTTCTTTGTTGTGTTTTCAAATCCAAAATATTTTCTTCTCATTACACTTGAGTTAAAAAGACGTAGCTTTCGAAGGTCTGCTGAGTTTCCTTGTCCTGTACTTCTACAAAACTATTATTTCTTAAAATATGAGTGTCTAATGATTCAGCATGGTTTATAAAATGGTTGTGAACTGTATCACCGAGGTTCTTCGACTGGAAACTTGATGTGAGGATTTTCAGCCTGAATTTGAGGATATACTTCAAATCTATCTATGTTATTCACAATGTTCATGTATCGTGCGAACCATTTCAAATGTATTCTTACCAAATGAATTTCAATAATGTCCCGAAAGTAACGAAATGTTTGTCATTTGATTCAACTGTGCAAATTGAGAAGGAAACCTTTGGCTTTTCTGCAGTTGCAAATGCCTCTAATTCAATCACCATGATTTAAATTCCAAACTTACAGAAGAAATGACTCATATTTACCTGTCTCTGCAAGCTTTCGTTTCAGTATTTCAATCTCTTGAAAGGAATTTTTAAAAAAGTTTCAACGAAGATGAACAAAGTATCAATAACAAGTGCAACAAAATTGTATCTACACACAATTGTGGTAGTATGAAACATGCTTCTTCCAAGTTGCGTTCTTCTGTGAAATTGTTGCAATTGTAATGATTGACACATGGTTGTTGGAAGGCTTCTCACAATATTGATGTCGTCAGAACGCGATAGTATATTCTATTCATTAGAAAATAAAAATATACAAATACACACATATAATTCTTCTGCAGGTAAAATGCATGTTGATCTAATTTTCAGAGTGGGTGAATACCACTCGTTGAGAAGAGTCGATCTTTAAGCATGAAGCGAGCTGCAGCAGATGGAAGATTGTTGTGTCATAGAGTCATGGATTTATGCAGTGCAGAAACAGGCTATTTGGTCCAAAATTATCATAGCCAAAGAAATTTATTAAATGAAATTATTCTGATTTGCCTGCGTTTGACACATACCGAACATTTTGGTATGTGCAATGTTGGTTACAGTGAATAAGATTGGAAGAAGAGGGGAATTGAATATTCCATATTCTAAAGTAAAGATGTGTCTGGGATGGTAACAATGTTTCAAAGTGCTGCTGAAAACAATTGCGAGAAAGACAGAAGCAAGCATCACCATGCAATTTTCTGATTTCCTCGTAACAGGGGGATGTAGTCAGATACAATGTCTTGTTCAACAGCTCTCAATGGTGAATGATTTAACTGGTACAGTCAGGACAACAGCGAAAAGCTGTTCAATAAGTCGGTAAGGTAGACGGTAAGGCAGATAATTTTGGAGAATCAGCAAGGACGATAATTTCTGAATGTAATCTCAGTAAGCAAGTCAGAAGATTCTTCCAGCATGTTTCAAATGTGACTTGAGCACTATGTCAGCTTCCTAATTTACGGAAACTTGTAAACATTCACTCGCAATATGTATAAACAAATATCAAAAATTAAATGGGGTAAACCCAAAATTGTAACTGTGGAAAAGTTGCAGCATAAGGATTGTAGAACCGAGCTAAAATTTCAAAAAATTGTACACATTTTTTCAGGAGGCTGGATAGTCTGATATCCCTAAAAAGCAGAAAAAAAGGACACATTTGTGCAATAATTGATATCCCTGGAATAAACAAAATAGTGGCAGTTTGGCACATTGAATATTGTTGGTAAAATAATTTTCGGGCAATTGGGCATATAAACATTTATGGAAACAGCATACACATTACATTCTGCATGTCCATTGTATATAGCATTTCTTCTGCACTGAAGTATAGAAGAAAACACATTTTATATTTCGTTGCCTTCTTGGCTGTGTCAAGTCTGTGCTCCATAACAAGGTGAATTCTAGCACAGCAAGGTGTAGTGCATTGAACAATTCGAGCAAGTTTGTATTGAGTTTACAGCTATCAATGTTCACCAAGTATAATGCTCACTGCATGATTTAAATTTGATTACATTTATGCCAAACTAGTCTCACCGCCAGTTTCACACGTTATCAATCTATGAGGCAATAGTCGTTTCAGTGCTTTATATTCATTGCTAAAATTAGTCTCAATATTTATGCAATTCAACATATTTACTCTGCACCCACTGTGGACCATATTTTCCAATTATTGAAATTTTATTATAACTCATGTTGATTTTCACCCCAGCCTGATATTTAGATACTTAATTAAACTCATTATTTCCTTCTCAGATTAGCGTGTAATCCTTTCATAGCATTTTCCACCTTGATTTGCAATTGAGTAAGTTTTGTAGAAGCTTACTGAAAATGTTTTGTATTAAACAATCAGTATTTTGCTTCTGGTAATTGATACACATCTAAAACTGACAAGTGTCGGGAGTCTGATAAATATCCATGTTAGGATAATATGGCTGTTCTGAATACATGACATAGAGTAGTTAAATGAATAGTATGGGGCCGTTGGTTTCAGAAATGCATTTGTTAGCCACAAAAGCAAGAGAGAATGCTATCCTCTGAAATGCAAAGTTTCTGTCATCAATGTATTCAAATCTGTTCACTCCACTCAGGAAAGAAATGACAAAAATTCTGAGCCGATAGCAGTAACCGACAAGATTCATTCTAGTTAGCTTAACACCAATAAGGTTAAAGAGATAAAATTAAAAAAAAAACATGAAAATATATTGGCTCATCCAAAAACTGGCAAATAATAAAACGTTGGTAAAGATAGATTAATTGGTTTGAGTTTGAAGCAAAGCATTGAAGCGGGTATAGCATTTATAGCAGCAGTTACAGAGGTTTTTAAAGGAAGTGTTCCATCAACTCATAAGCAATGAGGACCTGCAGCTCATTCCCTGTCCTGATACTGTTAAGTCAGAGGTTACATTGTTTAAAAAAAAAGTACGAAGTGGCTAGCTGCACGTAGAAATAAGCTGTCTTGAAATTTTCTTGCTGAACTTGTGAAATGTCAACATGAATTACATATGCCTTGGTAATTCTATACTCCCATTCGCAAATGGAATAAAATAATGAACATACCTATTTCCTTTGCCAGTATTGACTTCGCTGTAAACATTTTAAAAATACTTTTATCACACTTGTATAAATGATTTCTTTTCGATTATCTTTACAAGTTAAAAAATTATTAAGATAAGGCAATTGAGTAATTAAGAAGAGCAATTATGCTCATATAAATATCGGATCTGCGCTCTAAATCTCTACCGTTATGATATGTCGACTGACTAACCGTCTTTGCAACTAATCTGGCATGATGAGGAAGAAAAAATTCTGCGAAATAATTCTCTAAGGTTACATCGATACCATATTCAAAACATAGGGAAAGTCATTTTGTTACTGCACAGGAACATTTGGATAAAGCATGCATTCTATAATATGTGAACTATTTCATGCTTATTTTGCAAGTAAGCACAGAAAAATGCAGCTGTGACTTTCCTTCGAGGAAATCTGTTCAAAAATCATCGGGATAATTTTATTTGGCATTGAGTTTGTTTGAAAGAAAAGTTTCTATCTAATCTCAACTCAGGCTTTTCTATGATCAAAGTTCAAAACGAACAGAAAGCAGAAATTGAAAAAAAGAATGTTCGTAGCTAAAAAAAAAATGAAGGGATGTATAATATCATCGAATAAGTCACGATTATTATGGGTTCACTTATCCTGAAATAGAATACTCAGTCGAACGTTGATGAGGTGAAAATGTAATTTAATAAATTTTGAATTAGTTAAACAAATGAAATATTACTTTTGTTAAAGAAGTAAAAAAAGAAGCATGGGTGTGACAATGGCTTATTGCAAACCAGTTTGAAGATGAATTTGGAATATACTCATCAGAGGAAATGAACATTCACCTGTCAATCCCACCGAAGTATCCAAAAAGCTCATGGCTGAACTGATTAAGCTACACATTACACTTGGTATCTGTTACATAAGAGGTGGTCTGTGCGATTAGTTAAAAATCGGTGAAATTAGATTTTAAACGTTGCATTCATTATTCGTTCGCAGTTCTGTGTTCAAGGGAAGTCCCATACTTAATGGCAATTTACCAAACATTTTTCTGTATGCAGTTATGGAATCTGGGCTTAATTGGCTGTACCAGGATATAGTCTTCATTCTATTTTATCATGAGTGTGGCAGCAAGCTGCCTTCTGCAGTATTGAAGAAGAGGTAATGCTGCTAAGATTGGTTTTTCATGATTTCGCTTGAGCAGCGTCATAGGAAACGACATTCTGCTTACTTGCACATTGCACATCTTGCAGAGTAACTTGCAAATTGTGTCAATGTCCTGCAAGATTGAAGTGTTTAAGATTTTTGGAATTTTATGCCTGTAGCATGTGACAGTTGCACTCTGCGGCTGTTGTGCATCCATGTTGGATAAAGTGACTATTCATGCTAAAGCAATAAGGTAGTTGCTTCAGATCTCTGAGAGTGATCAACAGCTGCATTTGAATTAACGTCCTCCATAGCATCATTCCTACTGAGCGGTGTTTATAATTAGTTATATTGCAAATGTCTTCACTACAAGAACCTCCGCCTGCTGATATAACAGCTATATAAGGAAGTGTCTGCTTTTTCAGCTTTCGCTCTTGTAACCCTTCTTGGAATTGAACAAAAGTGTATTATGTTTTTTCTCTGATACGCCAAAAAAAAGTTTAAACTTGAGTAAAACAGAAAGTGAGAGATACTCAATGCTTCCGGTGGCATAAAACAGAATTTACTTGATTTGAAATCACAGCAGGTCTATCAGCACCTTTCGGACAAACACAGAGTGTTTTGGATCCAGTGAATCTTCTGCAGAAAGAGGAAGGAATATGCAAAGGAGGGAATAGAGTCCAAAGGAGAGAAAGCTACATGTGTCCAGACAAAAGCATAGGCAAGGTCAGCTAGATATTCCTGTTTGCTTCTCCCCATGACGAGTGCCACATTCAATTATTAAGAAGGCACAATTTAAAGAAAACATTATATATCTGAATGATTCTTAAGAAGAAATGTTAAAAAACGAAATTCCTACCTGACGCATGAAGAAGAGCATCAAGTTCTTAAAAGGATAACGAAATAAATGCAAGGCAAATTAAATAATACATAGATAACAATCACGATAAATGTCAATAGCGTTGTGGGTTCATAATATTCAATAGACATTACGTGAGGAGTTTAATTTTTGTTCAAATAGAGCAGTCTCTGTTTATCTCTCGGCTAAAGTAAAACAGCTTTTAATATCCATATAGTAGACATGTGGATACTACACCGCTGCCACATAAATTCAGAAAATAGTAGCACACTTGCTCAATGTCTGGCATGACAGCTTTAGAGAGGCATGGGTTCGGGTTCGATTCTAGTCACAGATGATGTCTGTGTGAAACTTGCACATTCTCCACAATTGTGCACGGGTTAACTTTGAGTGATCCAGTTTCTTCCCACAGTCCAACAGTGCCTAGGAAACGTGGACTGGCCTGCTAAAATGTTCATACTGACCAGTGTTGTCCAGGTTATGTAGATTCGCAATGGGAAATGTGGAGTATGGGAATGGGTCTGGGTGGCTTTCGGAGGGTTGATGTAGACTAATGGACTGAATTCACACTGTAGGGTTTCTACAATCCTTCTTCTTAGTGGTTTCCTGCTGCTTGGTAGATTGACAGAGAATGCTGAACTAACATAAGTGGAAAAGCTCAGTAAAGCAATTCACTGAGTGAAATAGAAGCAGCACAACATAGGAGAGTCGAATGCAAAGGGAGACTCTCGCAATAAGAATATGAGCACAGCAGGAACTCGAGGATGTAGAGCATGAACCGACGATTGGCAGAACCATGGAGATCCACGTCACATTTTCTACTCTTAATCATGGTGCTATGTGAAAACTCTTTGTATGTCACGGATTCTGTTATACCTCTCTTGGGAGAAGTTCGCTTCACCCCAAATATCTGCTTACATGTCTTATTAAGGGGTTCAGAAACGACTTACAATGATATTGCCAGAGTTGGAGGAGTTGAGCTAGAGGGCTAGCCTGATCTGGCTCGGACTATTTTCCCTGGAATGTCGGAGGCTGAGGGGTGAACTTATAGATGTTTACAATATTATGTTGGGCACGGATAGGGTAAGTAGTTAAAGTATTTTCTCTGGGGTCGTGGAGTCCAGAACTAGATGGCATAGGTTTAGGGTGAGAGGGGAAAGATATCAAAGAGACGTATGGGACAACTTTTTCACACAGATGATGGTACGTGTATGGAATGAACTTCCAGAGGAAGTGGTAAAGGCTGGTAGAATTGCAACATTTAAGAGGCATTTGAATGGGTACATGAATAGGAAGGGCTTGGAGGGATATGGCCTGGGTGCTGGCAGGTGGGAGTAGACTGGGTTGGGATATGTGGTTGGCATGGACGCGTTGGACCAAAGGGTCTGTTTCATGCTGTACATCAGGACGATTCTTTGATTCTAAATGTATATAGTTTGTTCATTATGTCCTGTTTGATTCACTTGAACGAGAATATAGCCAAACACCATTTTGGACAGAGCGGAAACAATGAATGCCGAGGCAAGGGTATGTCCAGTTATAGAGTTATTGAAATGTACAGCGTGGAAATAGATCATTCAATCCATTTTATCGAATGTTAATCAAGTCACTTTTGCCAATATTTGGCCAATAACCTTACAAATACTTCTTATTCATGAACGCATACAGATGTCTCTTAAATGCTCTTATTGCACAAGCCTTCACCACTCCCCCAGCAGTGTATTTCATGCAAGAAAAGTTTTCCTATTAGATCCATTGTAAATTTTCACTCTCTCACTTTACATCTTTGTTTCCTGGTTTTGGACTCTGCTACACTAGAAGAATATGTTTTTCCCATCTACCGTGCTGATGCCCACATGATTTTGTGAACTTCTATAAGATTGCCCAGTCACCTACAAAGGTGCAGAAAAATAGCCTGATCAAATTCAGTCTCTGCTAATAGATCAAATTGTTTAATCCTGGTAGCATCGTTGCATTTCTTTACATAACCATTTCAAGTTTCATAACTAAAGCAGGGACCAGAATTGAAAGCACTATTACAAAAATGGTCTCACCAACGAGTTTCATACTGGCAAGATGACCTCCCAAATACTAAACTAAATGCACTGATCAATGATGGCAAGCATATCTATCCTGTATACTTGCCAATCTACTTGAAAGCAACAATGAAACTCCACTTCCCTGCACCTTACCATGTTATGTGTAAATCCTGCCCTCTACGTTTCAAAGATGTGGTAAATCGCATTTATCTCAACTAAATTAAACGTGCATCTCCTCGCTGCATCAACCGATCTGAATATGGTGCCATTGTGATCGAACGTAATCTTCTTGCCTGTATATGACAGCACCAAATTTGATGTCGCCACAAACTTAATAAACATACTTCCGTGGTCTCATCCAAATCATTTATATAAGTGACAGAAAGGAGTTGAGTCAGCACTAATCCTTGCGGCATGCTGCTGGTCACAGTCGAACAATCTATAAAGCATTCTTCCACCACCACATTCAGTTTCTGTCCATTGGGCCATTTCAATATCTAAATCACGACAGAACCTTCAATCTCGATGTTGCACCGACCAGTAAAACCAATATGAAGCCCAACGACCCTACATAATTCCACTTTCGTGAATATGATGATCCAACGAACATTTAAATGCCATTAAATGGGGCATATTCAATGCCATTGCAGGTCGGCCATTCCACGCCCCTCCTACTCTTTGAGTAGAGAAACCACCTCCGACATCTGTCCTATATCTCTGACCCCTCAATTTAAACGATGCCTGTTCATGCTAGCCATCACCATATGAGAAAAAAAGGGCCCTCACTGTCCACTCAATCTAATCCTCTGATTATCATTCTGGCTCAATTTATTCATCTCTCAACCTTCTTCTCTCCAACAAAGACAGCCTCAAGTCCTCCGCCTTTCCCGGTAAGACATCCTTCCATACCAGTCAACATTCTAGTAAATCTCCGCTGATCCCTTTCCAGAACTGCCACCTCCTTCCTCCTGGGCGTGACTAGTACTGAATGCAATGCTTCAAGAGAGTTTGCACCAGAGTTTTGTGCAAATGCAGTACAATTTCATGGTTCCGAAACTCAATCCCTCTACAAAACGGAAATAGTACCCCAATTCAGATTTATTAATCCTATCAACCAGGGTGGCAACTTTCAGGGACATATGTACATGACGACTGGCATCTATATGCTCATCTCCACTGTCTTACCAATGATCCAGTATTCTGCATTCCTGTTGATCCTTCCAAAGTGAATGATCTAATTCTTCTCTGCTCCAAAGTCATTTGGCACCTCTCCGTCCAGCTCTTCCATTTATCTATGTCCCTCTGTAACCTGCAACACCCTTCTGCACTAACCACGACACTAACTACCTTCATCTCATCTGCAAATATATTAAACCACCTTTCTATGTCTTCAGCCAAATAGTTTATAAAAATGCCAAACTGCAGTGCACCAAAGCAGATCCCTATGGTATGCCACAAGCACTAGGACCTTATGTCTTCTTTTAAGTAGTCAATTTCCGATTGAAACAGCTAAGTTACCCTGAAACGCTTGCCTCCGTATTTTATGCAATTGCCTACCGTGGATAATCTTATAAAATAATTTAGTGAAATCTATATATCCCGCATCAACTGTTTTACCGTTATCAACCTGTTTGATCACCTTCTCAATGAAATCCAAAATGTTTGTGAAAAATGACCTAACTTTCAAATAACCGTGTTAACTATCCCAAATGAACTTATTCCTTTTCAGAAGATTATAAATATTATCTCTGATAAACCTTTTCAACTGTTTAATAACAACCAAAATAAGGCTCACTGGTCTATAATTGCAAGGATTGTCCCCACTTCCCTTCTTGAACAAGGAAACCACATTTCTGTCCTGCAGTCCACTGGCATTATTCCTGTAGAAAATGACGACATAAAGGACAAAACCAAAGTCTCAGCAATCCTCTCCCTGATTTCCAGGAGAATCCTAAAATAAATCCCATCCCGCCCAGAGGACTTATCTATCATTACACTTCCCTGAATTGTCAACACCTCCTCCTTGTGAACCTCAATCCTATCTAATCGAGTAGACTGTATCTTAGTATTCTCTTCGACAACATTGTCTTTTTTACTCGTGTGAATACTAACAAAAGGTATTCATTTAGCTCTTCCTCTATCTTATCTGACTCCATGTACAACAACCCAATATTATCATTGAATAGTCCTAATCTTACACTATTCAATCTCATATTACTGATATCTCAAGAGAAAGCCTTAGGGTTTTCCTTTATCCTATCGACCAACGACTTCTCATGCCACCTCCTGACATTTTTGACTCATTCATTAGATTTTTAATCACGTACTTGTAAGTCTCACATCCCCTGACTGAGCCTTCACATCAAACCGAAACATAAACGTCCTTCTTCCACTTGACAAGAAATTCAAACAACTGAGCAAATCGCGGATCCCTTGTCCGACAATGTTTTCCTGTCTGGCAGGTACATACTGAGCAAGACCCTTAGTTGCATTTTCCTTCAATAGGCTTTAAATTTGGAATGTACTCATTCCCTGCAGTTTTCTTCTCCATCCTATTTTTCCTAAATCTTGCTAATCACATCTTAATTGCCTTTCTCCCAGGTTTAACTCTTGCCGTACACTATATATCTATCCCTTTCGATTGCTAATGTTAACATAACCATATTGTGGTCACTTTCACCAAAGTCGTCACCGACCTCCAAATCTAACACAGGGTCAGGTTCATTATCCAGTAAAATCTAACGACGTATCGCCCCTCTTGGCTTGTCTACATACATTGTCACAAAATGGTCCTGCACATATCTGACAAAAAAACCCGGATTTAACTCTTGCCCTACACTATATATCTATCCATTTCGATTACTAATGCAAACATAACCATATTGTGGTCACTTTCACCAAAGTCGTCACTGATCTCCAAATCGAACACGGGGACAGGTTCATTATCCAGTAAAATCTAATGTCGTATCGCCCCTTCTTGGCTTGTCTATATTCTTTGTCACAAAACGGTCCTGCACATATTTGACATCTAAATTGCTTGAACAATAATGTTTTCAATTCATATGTGTATCATCAAATTCCCCTGAAACAACTCGCTTCTACTGTGAATCGTCTTTGCTGTCCTTTCCTCCAAATCTCTGGAATTATTCCTTGGTCTGTAGACAAATAAGAACAGGCTGAGCTATATCCTATCCTGATTAAATCCTCAACCCATACCACCCCAGTAGATGAGTCATTAAACATCCTTTCTGCAGCCGTAATACTGTCCTTGACAAACAATGTCACACCCCACCCCTCTTAACATTTTCTCCGTTCTTACTAAAACATACGCATGCTGGAACCCATAACAATCATTCCTGCCCCGTCTCTAGCCATGTGTCCGAAATGGACACAGCGTTGACGTCTCAGGTACCATCCCATGTTACAACTTCACGTACAATATTCTGGACGCTTCTCGCATTTAAGTAGACACAGTTCCTAACAACATATTGTTTGCTGGTGCCGGGCTGGTACCCTTTGGGATGTTGAAAATATATTCCAGACTTCATTACTCACAACCTCTTTTCTACTTGAATTACAATTTGGCTTCACATCCTCCTGCTGAATTAGTTTAAATTCACCAAAACTGCATCAGCAAATTTCCCCCGAGCATATTGCTACGCACTGGTTCAGGTGAAGACCGCCCTGCTTGTAGTGGTCCATATACCCTGGAAAGAGGCTGAAAGATCCAGGAATCCAAAACCGTCCCTTCTGCACTGTTCCTGTAGCCATGTGTTTTACCTCACTGTCGCCCTATACCTCGCTTCGCCAGCACGTGGCACAGGCAACAACCCACATATAATAAATCTGTTTGCCCCATCCCTACGCTGCTACTGTAGCACCTTATATTCTGTCTAAAGTTAGCATCTTTCTACTGACATATGCTGTTTTTGCCGATGTGTACCACGACTCGGAAGGATCCTGAAATAAAGGTCAGATACGTCAGGAATCCTCGGAGGCAACACCCCAAGCTGAGTCTCTCTCTTTCCCGCTAAACCTCCTATCTGCCCACTAACTATGGACTCCACAAGGACTAATGCTCTTCTCCTCGTTACCATTCCCTTGTGAGCAATAAGAATAGACTCTGTTGCAGGCAAATGTGCCCCATTGCTTTCCACTGGGAAGGGGTTCACCCAACAGTGTGCATAAAGGTATAATTGGTGTTGAGGGAAACGGCCACAGGGGATCCCTGCATTTCCTGTTGGTCCCCTTTCCGACCCTCGACAGTACCCTTCTACATTCTTTTTGCCACTGAAGTGTGACCATCTCCCTGTATGTCTTCTTAGGTATCTTCTCCCCATCCCCAATGATGCCAAGTTGAAGCAGCTCCAGCTCCAATTCCCGAACGCTGTTTTCCATAAGCTGTAGTTTGGTGCACTTTCTGCAGAGGCAGTCAGCAAGGACACTAATGGTGACCCTTACATCCCATATTCTGCAGGTAACTGCCGTAACCTCCATTACCAGTATTCTAAATTCCCAATGAGATGACTGAACACTGAAAAAAAAGAACTAGTGCAATTACCACTATCGTGCACAGAATATATTTTTAATTAGAGGAGGAGGATGGATAGTACACTAACCAAGTAGTGTTTCGGGTAAACCAACCGCTGAAGTTTGAAGGCTCACTTCCCCAATTGTCCCGTATCCGATCCTGCTCAACTTACCCATGATGTTTCTACCGAGGTATGTTTATGTACTTTAAATTTAACTTCCCGCCGGGCTTTATATCCTCACTCTGCCCCCTTCAACTGCCGCAAAAAAAGTGAAGATGGCAGTATGCCTTGAGGATTGTTTTTATTACTTAAATGTGTCTTCAGGTTGGTCCTCTTATCTCTGTCGCTTTTCCCATCTAAAAGGTTAATTCTGCATGTATTCCATGTGATCTCACCTTGTTAAACAGTCTACCATAAGGAAACTTCTCGAAAGCCACACTGAAGCCCACATAGATCAAATCTGAAACTCCATTTTCAAGATTCCTCTTCGTTACTTTTTCCAAAAACTTATTTAAGCATGTGTGGCGATGATTTCCCATGCACAAAACGATATTGACTACCCTTAATCAGTTTTCCCATTCCAAGTACAAGTAAATGCTGTCAGTCAATATTCCGTTTGAAAATTCGCGACCACTGATGAGTGTGGTGACCAGTGAGCCTGGTATAAAGTTCAGTGGCTTTTCATTACCACATTTTTTGAAAATAGTGTACCACATTAGTCAATCTGAAATCTTCTTGAATCCCACCAGTGGCTAGCAATGATGAAAAAATCCTCAGCAATGGGCCCAGCAATTACTTTCCCTGCTTCCTAATATCTATGGTATTCCTGGTCAGGTCCAAGTGATTTATCCAGCTTTATGCATTTTGAGACTTTCAACAACTCTTCTGATGTAATATTAACATTTTCTACAATTTCACTACGTGTTTCTCTAAGTTCTCTCGCTTCGATATCCTTCTTCACAGTAAACACTGATGCAAAGCACACATTTAGCATCTGCCCCAACTGCTGGGGTTCCATATATAGTCAGCCTTGCTGATCGTTATGAGGTCCTTTTCTCTGGCCAGTTATCTTTTTGTCCTTCCTGTTTTCTTCAAATCTCGACTGTTTTATATACTGTGAACAATGCAGTCTCCTTTAGAGACGGTAGGTCGCTGGATTGCTGCTGAGTCCAATTCTTTCTTTCATTTATATAAATGAGTTGGATTTGAAAAGAGGATCTGTGGTTACCACGTTTGCAGACGACATCAAATGGAGATTGGACGATCCGTGTGTTGTGCTCCTCAATCTGATAGAACATCACCTCCTATTGCTTCCAATGTTAATAAATTACCTTGCTCCGTTGAGAAAATTGCCATTTTGGGCCTGATGCACGTTTTCAAAGAAACATAAGATCAGTTTGATGAATAACATCTGAGGAATGGCACAGCCTGTAGTACGCAATATTGAATTCCCTAAATTCAGTGCAAAACAGCAATCGTCCTCTACTTTTCTTCACTTATTACTCCCTCACAGCTGTGTCCTGTTTGTGACGTGCTCACAATGCTCTCAGCAGAGCTCATCTCCTGGCTCATTTCGAAACTTTAATTATTCTGTTTTTGAAATTAATCATCTCAGTTGTTTATACAATGTCTCTGATAAGGTTGTCTCCCAGGTTTCACAGGCACAATTCATGTCAAGCTTTGACATTTCCATTTTTAAAAAAATTAAAAATACAATTAAAAGCCGTAGATGTCGGGAATTTAGTTATAATGGTTTCTGAAGTGCAGTGATATTAGCCACAAAAAAAACCTCTAACCTATCATACTTCGCAGTGGTGTTACTAAAATGAAAGCCATGGTCACAGCAACATATAAATAAACTTTGACAAAAGAAAACATAAACATTCTTTTCTGGCTTTGTCAGTAGTTATGATGAGCTTTACAAAACTGATGTTTTGTTTGTTTTCTCTGGAGAGATCCAATTACTTTCTTTCCGTAATTTCTCTTTTTTCTATCATTCTAATGGATGACTATGTCTGTGCTGATCAAATTAAAAACTAACACAATTCCGTGTTCAATGTTCTGCAAAGCTGCCAACCACATTTAAAAAGTTCGACTTGTCCATTTGGAGACCAAACACAACAAACAAAAATCAAGTTCTAATACTGGAATAGTAGACTTTCGTCCTTGTAAAACAAAACAAGACATAAAACGAGACCGTGCTTGTGACAGTATGTGAGGATTTGACATTTGATTATATTAACAACGCTATGTTCCTGAATGTGGAGTGAATTAGTTTATCCTCGGTCTTGAGTGACGACTCAACATTCACATAATTAGTTTATGTACGTTCTCCCACTCTACTTCACTTGGAGTCTCTGTTAGCCAGAACGAACCAACGCCATACTCTTTTTGTTTCATTCACTTCACAAAAAATGTCGTAATTGCTTGGCTCTGAGAAGAATTGCTTTGCTCTGATGGAAGGAGCATAGCAAACTGAACATCAATAATTTGTTATTCCTTTTTTTCTAAATGGTAAAAACAGAGATAACCACTGCATTTATGATTATTGACACAATAATTGAACATCATATTAGATGATTCTAAGTCTCAGTGCGAAAGTAACATCTTTGTATTTCAAGTCTTTGTAATTGTATGTTAATGAAACGTTGAGTTCTAAATTATATTTGCATGATACACGCGTCATCATTTGAAGATTTAAAAGTTAAATACGTTTTCTCTTCTTCTGATTCACATGAAGACAACTGAGTTTCTTTCCTAACCGCTACTGTTGGATGTTTTCAAATCTGCATCAACTTTTAAACGTATCATTATTCATTTATTTATTGCCTCAGTTCTACCTTCCATCCCACACTCCGTGCAAAATATGCTCCTCCTTACGAAACTAAATCACATGATGAAAGTTTCGACTTCATGACATTCTGGAGAAAGTGTGGACTGCAGATGCTAGGAGATCTGACTTCGAAAACTGTGGCACTGGAAAAACACAGCAGGGCAGGCAGCATCAGAGGAGCAGAAGAGTCGACGCTTCAGGCATAAACCCTTTGTCAAGAATGCATTCCATGGCAATATGGAATGCACCTCATCGAAAGGTTTTCTGGAGTGTTCTGCTGAAGGACGTGACTTACTTGTACCGTAAGGAAGAAGAGATATTAATGTGAAGAACAATGGTATGGAATTACCTGATATTAGCTTGGGTGGGGTTTCACCTGGAGAATAAACAAGGAGTTTAGTCTTAATACAGACTACATTTAAATAATGTTTGAAAGGTACTCATTTTTTTTTCAGAAACGTAATCTTGTTTTTAAAAGAAGCTAACAAGCGACTAAGAAAACTGAAGCATTATTACCATTCTTACAGAGGGTAGCATAATGGAAACATCCTTGCTAAATGTGCCTGATTATGCAAGGAATTAATGACGCAATAATTAATAAACATACATGACACAATTTTATTAATCATCGCTTCTCTTTTGTTTTGGAACAATGATAATTGGATGTATTGAGTCTGTTGAGTGTACAGACTTTTCTCATTTGATTAGAACATCGCAGTTAAATGAGTGCAGTACTCCATTAATGCAAATTTTAGAAATTCTGCTGCTTTATGACTGTGAGCTATATCCGAAACACATGCATTTCTTATGTTGCAGTTCCCAAAATATGGTCAAAAAGAAAACTCCATTATTAGTAATATAAATATTAAATGCAGCAGCCTGCATTAAAATGAGAGAATATGTTTCGGTGATCAACCTATAACTAAGTCATTCAAATCAGTCTGTCAGCTTCGAGCCCCTGTGAAACAAAAGAAAACAAACGTGTATTGGACCTCCATTTCGTTAAACTTTTATGGTACTCTGCCTTAATCTTTGCAAAAGCACAATATTAAAGTTAGTTCCACGGGTAGACAAGCAAAAATTGTTTACTTTTTTGTGAGGACAGGTACAAAGAGCACTTTTTTTATGTGCGAACGCAATCCAAACGGAATGGCAAACATGTGATTGAACATAATGCCATAGCAGATGATTCATGTTGCAAGCAAATGCATCCAACAAATGGTTGGAACAATAGTGCGATGCTTTTTTCTGAAAAAAAATCAGATGTAACTCTGTGCTAACGATTGAAAACTGAGCATATCGTTATTAATTGGACTGTGCCTAATTTTCATATAATTTCCAAATTTTATTGAATGTGCTTGCATTCATATTTTGAGTGAACACAGGAGTTTTAAGGGAATGTTAGTTGTAACTAACCTCATGAAGGAATGGGAATTCTAAATTGATAACAGTATTTGAAACAGTTTGTCATGTGAGTATAAACAAAAATGTTTTAATGTAGGCTTCTTTCTTACCTTTCTCGAATTTATCGAGTCTGTCTTCTGAATGATGGTGAAAATACAATTCTGTCAACAAAGTCCAGTTTCAACCCTGACAACTTTTTACACGTCATTTTTCTTCACAAGAATTTATTTTAAAAATCTACATATAAATCATTTTTGATGCAGATACTTTCGTGCATTTGTTGTTCAGATATTTTTCATTTAGAAATAATACGCACTACATAAATGAAAGAAAGATTTGTGAGACTGAACGATACAAAGTGTTGGAACATTTTTTGCAACATAATTAGTAGAAGGGAAACAAGAAATGTTTACTTTACCATTGAAGGAAAACACAAATGAAATTCCTAACGGTAAAGGCTAAAATAAATAATAGCTGTTTTAAAAAAAAAGTGAGCGAAATCATCGTTATATTTAAAATATCTCGACAGGCACAATAAAATAAATTAATGTACGCAGAAGATAATCCAGAAATTACTAGCAGCAATTATTTCAGAACAACTCAGGTTGTATTAAGAAAGACGAACGATGGGTAAGGTGGAATTTCTTTTGGTTGTTGTTGCCCAAGGGTAAAAAAAACACAATGTCCAGTAAAGAAGTGAGAGTTCAAAGTAAAACTACTTTTCAGTGTCCATTAACATTAAGTGGTCGAAACAACAACTGGAGAGACGGGAAATGTGAAAAAAGCAAGAAACGAAATGCACCAGAATTTAATTCTTTAATCAGTAACATTTCTCACGGGCTTCTTTGATCTGTTTTTTCAAGTTTTCTAGTTCTGAAACACGAGAAAACAAAATTAGTTGATTGTAACGGAATCTATAGGAATTTCTGAACATTAATCCTCATTTAAAGCATTTGTTTGCTTTTTCAATGACTAAAGTTATCGTTCATTTTTAAAAAAAAATTGCAATATGATTGGATAAAAGCACCATTTCAGATTGCAACACAAAAAGCACGGCTGCAGAAAATGGGGGACAAAAAGCGTGAAAGATTACAGATACAGAGGGATGGTATGTTCGCCGAGATGGGAATTTGGATGCAGTCGTTTAGTTCCCTTTCTCGGTGACATCCTCAGTGCCGTGGAGCACTGCTGTCCTGTGTCATTGAAGGTAATTTAGTTTCATTTCAGCTGATCTCAGTTGCCAGTTCTGGCTGTTCATTACAATGGTATCTATATTTTGTTCAGTTAAATGTGTTTAGTGGCGGAGACTTTGGCTGAGTCACATGCTTCGAGGAATTCTCTGGCTATCCATTGCTTTGGTTGTCCTATTATTTCTGTGCTGTTCCAGTCGATTTTTTTCTTGTTTTCTGTGTTTTTTTTAGATATTAATGATATTCGCAAAGTTTGTGAAAGTTTGTAGCTCAGGTTGAGGTTTAGGGTGTAGGTTGTCTTGATGAGCTGTAGGTTTGATATCCAGGAACCCTATCCAGGAGAAATATATAAATAGAAAGCAGGAGACAACAGCTTCGCTTCACTTGGAGATCGCCACTGATGATGTTACCGAGCCAGGTAATGAAACGTCTGGATATCAAACGCTCAGCGAGCAATCTTACAGCCTAAATATTAATGATATGTGGCATTTAGTGATTTTTTTTATGTTACTGAAGGCAGATCGCTAATTGTTTGCCTATTTGTCCTATATAGTGTTTCATGACGTCTCGGCATGGAATCTTGCACACCATATTTGCCCTGCACATGATGGGTATATAGTTCTTATATTCTGGTGCATGAGCGTGGCTCTCTGTTAATGAACTGTCACAACTCTGAGTGTTCGGAGGAATCTAGCTGTCAGTTCCGAGATTTGTTTTCTGTAAGTTAGAATGGTTAGTGTGTTGAATCGTGGCATGGCCTCGTCGAGTTGTTTGTCTGCCAACCACGTGGACAGAAATAACAGATGCCACGATTGGAAGCTATCAATAAAGTCTACATACTCAAATTATTGGACGTGTGTTTGACTATGTACTTCATATACAATATCTCAATGAATGAACTAATTAATGGGATACCTGTGGCCTCAACATCTCATGGCAAAAGCAGTCTGCAAAGACTGGAACAAACAGCCAGTCTATAAATAAACTTTCGATCAGGCATATTTGTAAAAGTTAAAAGATAATAGTTCGTGATTACACACCAGATAATCAACACCATCACATTTACGAGAGAGGAGGATATTAACAACCAACTACCATGTCCCAGATATGATAGAAATAACACAGAACGTGAATGCCCAATAAAAGTGTGCAGAAAAAGCACGCACATAGACCAGTTCTGAATTCGAATAGATATCACTCCAACAACCACAAGGGAACCTGCATTAGGACCTTGTTCAAAAGGGCTACAACACACTTCAGTACCTCCAATCTGTGAATAGACAAACAAGAAAACCTTTACAAAATATTTTCTAAGACCGCATATCCCCACAATTTCATGTGCACATGCTTAGCAGAGAAACATCATGACGAGGACCTGCCACAACCCAATACAGTAACCACTTCCCCTATCATAACAAAATGTATCCAAAGCGACAGCCAGACTCCTCCGACGATTCTGATTTATGAAAGCACGTATAGCAACACCCACAATCCAAAAACAACTTTAACAAACCTTCATGTGCAGGCCAAACAATGTTTTAAACATTCCATTCAGACACTGCATGAAAAAACATTGAGGACAAACAGGCATTCATGAGCACCAAGTAGTAAGTAAAGGGCATTTGCAGCAATCCAGAGTACCAAGAAACATAGTTGACAAGATCAGAAATGCGACAGGGACAAAACAAGAATATTAGGACCAGTGAAGTCGTGGACAGCCAGAAAATTCCAGGAAGACTGGCACTCATCCACTGACTCCAAAAATAAACTTGACTATCTGGATGCAATATATCATCCACTGCAACAAACAACTGGAACTGACCATCTAAAGCAAAGGGTATGAAACCAAATCAATTCCAATTGACACTGTGTAGGAAACACCATAGCATTGCGGATGTCCCCTGCAAAGGGGAGGACATGTCTGTCAACCAAATTCCAATCTGGCGAACATATACACAAAAAACTGCAAGCGGCGCCCAAGCTACAAATATTAACACACAATTTTATTAGAGGGAACGTAATAGTCGAAGTGGATTCAAAGTTGCATTGCATGACAGGCATTTATGCTACGTTAGACATGATTTCTCCAACTTGGATTATGGATAGAATTGATCAGCTACAGGTATTTCTGAAGGTGTGAGGGGAAAATAAATCAGAGAGTTTTGTCCATATTGTGATCCCACATATTTGAGGAAAGTGGAATGAGATCATGTAACAGCGATTTATGGTACTAGTAAACATTTTATAAGGCGGAATTTAAAATTTTTCAATCCTGGATTATTGCCAGTGCTACAAGCAAAAGAGTATTTAGATCCAAGTACAGAACAAAAGAATGCTTCACAGCTGAGCTCGATTTGGATGGTGAACTTTTGTTGCCTGTATTGTTTTTGGGCAACGTCAACACTCTTCAAGTGTGAGGGCTTGCGCACGAGCAAGAATGGGACTCGTATTCTTGTGGACTGTTTTGCTGGTGTGACTATTGATGGTATATCGTATTTGGGCAGTGGGATAAGATACGGTGTGCACACACAGAAAGGGCTAATGCATAAACTATTCATGAAAAAGGAAGAATATCAATTGACAATGCAGTGCAAGTGTAGGTAAGATAGATATAATCATTTATAGAACGACGGGATTGCCTTTATGTCAGTTTGATTGATTTTTAATGTTATTTGAATGTGCAAATGTTTTATATAAAACAACAGAGCTAAAATCTCACAGTTTTTATGAAGATATGGTTGATGGACAAACAAAGTTTGCGTGACAATATTACGACGTACGGATTATTTTAGTTACTTGTAGAGATCTTGAAAGAGATCATAGCAAGAATGCCAGGTCAACATAATTCTATGAATACAAAGGATGAGGGAAAAATGCACAAAAACCTTGAACAGTGAGGAAGGTGGTGGGCTGAAATAAGGAAACAAATGTTATCTTCAGTACTGCATGTTCAAAACAGCTGATGTCCTGCAGAAGTACCATAATGGCAGGGGATTGGTAAAAAGAAAAAAAAAGACGAATAAATTAGGAGTGCAAAGAAGCGAATTCTTTTTTGAAGTTAACGAATGAGAAACATTACCTAAAGTCCAAAGACGATTCTTAAGTGTATTTGTGTCCAGGGAATAATCAGGAGAAGAATTCAGCGTATCAGGGACAAAATTCGCAATCCGTGTGTTCTCATAATGTACAGCTGCGGTTCTATTAAGAAATATGCATCTGTAAACACAATAAAGAAGGATGATATAGGCGGAGGCATTAAGGAGGAAGCGTGTGTGACGTAGTTTAAGAATTTAGCATTGAGAGAAAATATTTGCAATGTGTTGGACAGGATTGTTACTTAGACACAGTCCCAGGCTAACATGAAATGTATCAATGAGTATGTGAAAGGGAAAGGAGTAGACGAGAAGAGACTACGCATTACACCTTAAGTTCACTCTAACCAATAGAAAGATACCACAGGACTGCAGGATATCTAGCATTGCACAATTCGTCAAGAATGACGGTTGATACAAACCAGGAAACTGCAGGACATTCAGTTTACCATTAATGGGAGGGAAAAGTTTATATAAAAAACTGACGGAAGAATAAAACATATATTTGGAGACTTAAGGATTATCCCACGGCAGTCATGATGGTTTTGAAAGAAGGAAAACCTGTTTTACCAGTTGGATTGAATAGTTCAAGGAAATGCCTGGTTATGTTATAAAATATTTTTTTTGCACCAAGCATACCCGACATATATTTCAGTGTGTTTAATGCAAAATTCTCGAATGACTTTGTGGTTATGATTCTGAGAGCCCCATGACCATTGTGGTTCTCCTTACAGCACGTAGTCGGCAGTAGTTCAAGAAGACATGTAAATGATAGCTTCTCAAGACCGACTATGGAGGGAAATATATGTTAGTCAGACCGTGACATCCACGAGCGAATAACATTAAAAATGGTTCATTAAATGCTCTATTCACACCAGTGCTTTAAAGATGTGAACTGAAATCATTGTGAAGTAAGCCCCACTTAAGCTAGCAGTGATTGTCCCAGCACCTGTTGTGTTCACTAATGCCCTGGTGGGAAATATACCTGTTAAACATTCATCGTGCTTTTACTTCGTATTATCTCTCACTCCAGCCACATAAATACTCGGTCTATTTTTATCTTATCTGAGTAAAATCCTCAATTGTTAACAAATGTTCCTACTTCCAGCTGCGTTGAGAAACCATGTAAATGCATAATGCAAATAAATAAATAAATAATACTGAATTAAATAATTTGTGTTGTGATCATTGAGGTTATTAATTTAGAAAACTGAGAAAGAGATGGAATACTACGTCAATAAGAGGTATAATAAATCGCCCAGGAAAAAAAAAATGACGTGAACTAGACCAGAATATTAATGTGGAGAATTTGCACTTGGTTTTTAATCATTTAACACATTTGTCATTCATTTGTGTATTTACGTTGAGTCAGTTAGCGGGGAAGATTTTAAAAAAAGAAGTTGCAACCTCCACCATGATTAATGATCATCTCGTGGTCTGCAGAAATGTTACCGCTATTGCTGTAACCTCATTAAACACAAGTACTGAATAATGATCAACTCAAAACTTTACATCAGAATTTTTAAAGATATTAGAATCTCAATGGTGTGACAAAGATCGAGTCACATAACATTAAACTGTTGTTAAACGTGCTACACTGTCGAATTATCATAATATCGCACAATAAACTGAGAAGCATTGAATTATTACATGGCGAACACCTGCAAGTATACCAGGCTGCTATAAAAATCGTGTTTATGAGTCTGCCAATGCATTAATATTTCTGTATCAAATGGTAAATGGCAGGAGCGGGGTGGATTTTTAACAAACATCATGGTTAATTCAATTTGAAACTCAGTTTTATGTGCATTGAAACTTCGCAGATTGGATGTTTTGAAGATTATTTTAATACGCATGTACAATATTTGCATGGTGAAGAGGAGAAAAAAAAATGCAAAACGTTTCCAGATAAAGGAATACAAATATTTTAATTAAATATTAGATATTTTTATAATGGCTGAAAGAACTAATACGGACAACACAATAAATTGAAAACATTGAACATTAAAATGCAGTACAGGCCTTTTTGCCCGCGATGTTGTTCGAACCTGTGGAATCAATCTGCAGCCTATCTATACTACCCTATTCCAATTTCATCCATATGTTTATCCAAGGTCCATGTGAATTCCCTTCAACTTGAACGAGTCTACTACTTTTGCTGGCAGCCTGTTCCACGATGCTGTTACTGTCTGTGTAAAGGAACGACCTCTGATATCTGTCCTAAAACTACCACCACTCAATTTATATCTATGTGCCCTCGTGCTAGGCATCATCACCCGAGGAAAAAGGCTTTGACTATCCACTATATCTACCCTTATGATTAGATGTCTTAATTAAGTCACTTCTCAACCTCCTTTTCTCTAATGAAGACAGCCTCAAGTCCCTCAGCGTCCCTGCATGCCAGGCAGCATCCTAGTAAATCTCCTCTGTACGGTTTGCAAAGCTTCCACATCCTTCTTACAATGCGGCGACAAGTATTGTTCACAATTCATCAAGTACGGCTGCACGAGAATATTGTAGACATGCAGCATGCCACTCGTGGTTCCGAATCTCAAACCTTCTACCAAAAAAGCACCGTATTCCTTCTTAACAAGCCTACAAACCGAGGCGACAATTTTCAGGGATCAATGTAAGTGGACACCGAGATCTCTCTGCTCTTCTATAATACCAACACTATTACCATGAACCCAGTACACTTTATTCCTGCTACTCCTTCCAACTTGAATCACCTCATATTTATCAGCATGAAACTAAATTTTCCACCACTCAGCCCAGTTCTGCAGCTTATCTATGTCCCTTTGTCATTATGAGGGACTTTGACTTATTCGAAACTAACTGGAAAAACTATAACACTAGTGCGACGGATGAATCGGGTTTTGTCCAATGAGCGCAGGAGGGTTTCCTGACACAGAATGTCGAAGGGTCGATAAGAGGGGAGGCCACACTGGGTCTGGTACTTGGTAATGACCTGGGCGGGATGTTTGATTTTGTTGTAGTTGAGCACTTTGGGAAGTGTGTCCAAAATTCAGTTACGTGTAGTTTAGTGATGGAAAGAGACAAGTACATGTCACAGGGCAAGAGTTATCAATGGGGAAAGGGCAATTATAATGCGAGTATAAAAGACTTAGGATGTATAGAATGGGGTAGCTAAATGCATTCCTTGATAGGTATATCCATGCCAGACAGGAAGGAAGTGACAATGTACGGGAAATTGCAATCTTTTTTAACGGAAGAAGGGGGTGGATGTGACAATAAGACCAGATAGTTATTGCTAGTGTGGCTGTGCAGAGGCATCTTGGAGTCCATGTACATCAATCCCTGAAAATTGCGACCCAGTTTGAAACTGCTGTTAAAGGTCACACGGCATGTTAGGTTTTATTGGTTTAGGGATTGTGTTTTGGAGTTGTGATGTCAACCTGCAATCATACAAAACACCAATGCCGCCACACTTGGAATGTTGTGTATAAATTTGGTCGCCCTATTACAGGAA
This sequence comes from Chiloscyllium punctatum, assembly GCF_047496795.1. Taxonomy (NCBI): domain Eukaryota; kingdom Metazoa; phylum Chordata; class Chondrichthyes; order Orectolobiformes; family Hemiscylliidae; genus Chiloscyllium; species Chiloscyllium punctatum. The sequence goes on from NC_092772.1 coordinate 34,870,160, forward strand.
TGATGTGAAAAAAATTGGAAAATGTGCAAAGGAGACTTACCAGGATGTTAGCAAAAAGCAAGTTACAGCAGATACTGAAATCTAAAGCCAAAAGAGAAAATGCACCATCTGTAAGGAGAGAAAAGAGCTGACGTTCCGAGTCCAACTGACCCTTTGTCAAAGCTCCTTTCAGATGCCAGACCTGCTGAGACTATCCAGCATTTTCTCTTTTGGTTACCAGTATTTTGCCTGGTCCGAAGGGAAGTTCTTATGAGGAAAGGCTGAGAAACTGGTGTCTGTTCTCATTAGAAAGAAGAGTTCTAAGAATTGATTTGAAGGAGACATGCAAGGTGATCAGACGTTTAGGTAGGATGCATAGTGAAAGATTTTTTTACTAGGATGCTGATATCTGTTGTACGAGGGGCAATAGATTTCAGACAGATGTCAGAGGCAAGCCCTTTACACAGACAGAGCGTGGAATACCCAGGCTGCCAATGTAGTTAACTCAGGCACATCAGGTAGATTTAAACAATGCATGACTAAGCACATGGATGATGATGGAATAGTGGAGGAGGATGAATTTAGATTAGTTGACGGGTCGTGCAATATCGTGGGCCGAAAGGCCTGTACTGCGCTATATTGTTCTATGTACTATGTTACCAGAGACTCATCTATTCTCATACTTTCCAGAATTGCTAACACCTCCTCCTTTTGAACCTCAACGCCGTCTCATTTAGTATAGTATATCATAGTATTCTCCTTGAAAACATTGCCTGTTTCCAGTGTGGATACTGAGGAAAGAAATCAGTTCGTGCAGCTCCTAGTCTTCGGACACCATGCACAACTTCCCACAGCTGCACTTGTTTTGGCCCTAATATTTCCCCCCTTTAATCTTTATTCCTAATATACCTGAAGAAAGTTTTAATGATTTACTTGATCCTACCTGCTCGCAACTTCTCATGTCCACTCCTGGCTCATATAGATTCTGTCTTTACAGCTTTCCTGGCTAACTTGCAATTCTGAAGCCCCCTAACCAAACATCCACGTCTCATCCCAACATTAGCCTTCTTCTTGGTACTGACAAAAGATTCAAATTATTTAATAAATCATGGCACCATCGCTTGACTGCGTTCTCCCTGTCTGATAGGTACATGTCTATCAAGGATATATAGCAGCTGTAACTTGAATAAGCTCCATATTTCACTAGTGCACATGCCCTGCATTTTCTTCCCCATCCTATGCATCCTTTATCTTGCTTAATCGTATCATCTATCCTTTCTCCAGCAATAAGCCCAGCACTGCGTTATATACCTATCCATTTCCATTGCTATAAAAATATAACCACATTGTCACCACTGTTATCAAAGTGCATCAAAAACCTGTCGTGTTTTATTACCCAGTACCAAATCCAATGCAGCCTCGCCTTTGCTGACTTGTTTCCATATTGTATAAGGAGAGCATCCTGCACACATTGCACAAAAACTGACTCATCTAAAGTACATGAACTGTAGTGTTCTCATTCAATATTTGAAAAGTTAATGACCCCCATAACACCTACCATGTTAATCTCGCTCCTATCCAAAATCACCTTTGCTATCCTTTGCTCTACACCTCTAGAACTCTTCAGAGGCCTACAGAAAACTCCGAACAGGTGAGCATCATTACCTCTTTCTGACTTCAGCCCATACCTCCGCAGTAGACCCGTCCTCAAACGTCCTTTCTGCCATTGTAATCCTGTCCATGACTGACAATGACACATCTCTTCGTGATCTGCCATCTTCTGTGTCCTTATTGAAACGTCTAAATCGCAGAACCTGCAACAATCCTTCCTGTCTCTTCTATCCATGTCTCTGAAATAGCCACAACATCGATATCCAAGGTACCAGCCCATGCCGTGAGTTCACCCACAGATGGTTCTGGCATTGACATAGAAACACTTCAACATTCTGCTTGCCAGTGAACTTTTGAGATGTTGAAACCTAATTTCTGACTTCAATACTTTCAAATTCCTTGGCACTGGAAATGAAATTCAAGTTTCCAGTCCCCTGCTGAATTAGTTTAAACTCACCCAAAGAGCAAAATCTATCCTACGACCCTCCCCAACCTGCGACCCCAGGATATTAGTAACCTTCTTGTTCAATACATGCTTGCATTGGAAAATGTTTGGGAAACATTTTCATGACTAAATCAGAAACACGTTAGGACAAATCTATGCACGGATTTCAGAAGTTGAGAATGATATGCCTGAAGTTGATCAACTTTAATGTTGGTTAACAATAAAATGTGTTGTTAAAACGCAGAATGAACACAACTAATTCCCACACCTCTGGTCCCCATATGTTTCAAACTAATTTTGAGTTAATTATTAATCCAAGATGTCAAGTGAAAAAAAGCGTACCTATTGCTTTATCGAGTAGCAGTCTGTCTGTAAATCAGAAAATATTGCACATTACATATGTTGAAATCATTTTCATCGTAATATACGAAACTGGTTAATATTCACAGGGAAAAAAAACTGAATATCAACTCTCTGGTGATGGCAATTCTGAATATTTAATATAATTTGGAGGAGATTTAAATTCAAAATCAAATATATCACAATTGTTAGTGATCAATTTGGAGCAGTGATTGAACGTCAAGTTTCTGCTGTGAATTAGATACTGCATCTTTATTTTTAAATAACATCAGTAAGACTGTATATCTCGTTGTTAACTATTTGCATAAAGGAGACTAAAGAATCAAGTAGTTGAACTAAATGAAAATAAAACGTGCTTTATATTTTGCTTTTCAATGTCTCATGTTTGATGCAATGCAGATAAGTCTCTTCCGTTATTCCTTTGAGAAACCATTTTCACTTTTCATGCAGTTAACATTTGAAGTCCAGTTTTGCCTCATGGCATATTGGATCATTTGACTTTCATGCTTGAGGAAATAATATGGTAATCAAAATGGTCTTATCAAGTGTTTAATGGAAAATACATGACACTGCAATTATAGAACGTTTTGCAATCTGGTACTTACTCACCGTCTGATTTGAATTTTCCATCTTGTTCTGAATAAAAATGAAATTCCATTACCTCCTGATCTAGATCGTTGTTTAACATTATCTTTAAATTCCTTATTAAATATTGTGCGCCAGACATTGTATAGTTATTTGACTTTAACTGAAATGCAAATCTCTATCATAATGTACAGTGGGTATCCAGATTAAAGTCATGAAAGTGCATTTCAAACAGGATTTAAGCGTTATACATTTCCAGTACACAATTCTGATATTATAATACAGTTCACCATGAATGACTATAAGTTCTCAATTTTGCCTTCCTTCTGATCCAAACGTTCAACAATGACCTGTTGTACGTTTCTCAGTAAACAAAACCTCTGTCTCTGGACACATGTAGCTATGGCAGCTTTATCTTAGTTTACGTGTTTGCCATCTATCAACATGTTTATGGATACAAAGTGGTCAAGAGCTTTCGACATTTCAGTTCTGATGTTACTCATCGAACTGGAGAGTGAAAATTTTCTTTTATCAGAAATGATTTGTTGAGTATTACTGCCAACCTCCAAATCCAACTACTGTTCTAGTTTCAAATGTATTTTCAATTGTTATAATGAGTTACAAACACAATATATTGTATTCTCCAATATTCATACGTCATCTAACGAAAAATGTTTAATAATAATACTTGCTGCAATGTGATTTCTGTAGAAAATTAAACATTGTGCATTTTCCCACCTCTACATATATTTCTGACGACATATTATGACACACCTGTACTTGGAGTGTTAATTCATCAGCAGAAGTACAAAGCGTATACTTCTTTGTCGAATGTGCACAAAATAATTGGCTTTATATCGATCATGCAGTCAGCACTACTTCTCTGAGCACAAAGATGTTTGTGATATCTCATTCGCAAAGGTTACGAAATTAAGGCAATCAAAATGAGATATTTTTCCCTTTTTTTGGTTTATTTCATATTCCTCACGTAACATTTATTTATATGGTGAGAGGTTTTGTATAATTGTTGGCAAAAAAAGTTTACTCTTTCATAACATTCCTTTGAACAGAATTTCGCCAATGTATTTTGGGAATTTCCTCGCTGAAGTCACAACTTGAAATTTTGTTGGAAGTTATTGCATGCCATCGTAGAGGATGTGGTTGTAATTCTGTGGCTTTCAAGAATATTATTATCCAAAGATTTCATGAAAGTATCTGTAATAATATACAATACATCATACGTGCCTCAAACTGATGGTGAATTTAACTGTGCAGTTTGTGAACTGGGATTTAATACTACATTCAACTTTGCACACATTCTTCCCTATGCTTTTGTATGTATGCTGATGAGCTAGACAATGAAGGCACAAACAGAAAAATCAAAATCAAGAGCAACAGTTGGCAATTTGCTTGCATGCATTTATGTGTAATCTAAGGCCAGAGATGATGCAGATGTTGCTTCATTTTTCTCTTGACTGTTCATAACGCTTAAAATGTTAGTAATCAGAATGAGTAAACGTTGACTGGATTCTATTAGCCATCGGCAATTGTTATCTGGAAGGAAAATGAATGCATCTGTAGGTACTTATATTTTAGGAGATAGATTTCTGTTCGAAAGTACACAAAATAATCTTCAGTGGAATGCACTTGAAAAACTTCTTATGCATATGAAATTATGTACATAAAGCAAGCTGCCAGGTAGTGTTGCAAGAAACAGAAAATTCCAATCTGCTCGGCTGTTTCTGACAAATGCTTGAAAGTCGCTTTTGAATCTGTAAAATACCATAAGACTGATTTTGTAAGTGCTGAATCTCTTACTCTACCTTCAATTGTTGGATTTGTATACATTTTCAACTTTGCTGAAACTATTCTACTCCAAATTACACATAGTTCAACGCCTATGTCACTACATTCAGATTTGTTTTTCCCTTTTTTTCACTCTCACCCATGCTCTTTATAAGTTCTGTCAGTTTGTTCACCTCTGAAAGGAAAATAACACACAATTTTATAAGTTACGATCAGTCGGTTCCAATAAAATACAGAAGGCAGAAGGAAAAAAAAGTAATAAAGCAAATCGATTTTTTAACGAAAAGATGAAGATGCAGTAAGTTGAAAAGAAAAAAAAGAGTAAACAAAGACGGGGTTAAGGAAATAAAAGCAAAGTGAAACAATAATAAAAAGGAAAGTTATTCACTTCGACATTTTGCTATTCCTGTCACACATTTTGCATGTCTCTGGCTTTTCAAGTAAACTTCAAGAGATTCATCAAAAAGCATAGTTGATAAAATGAACAGAAGTTTGATTTGTTTGGTGGCTGTAAAGATTTGATAGCCGTTGAGTTTCACACTCATGGGATGAAGCCGTCGCTGACTTGGCCAACATTTATTGCTCATCCCCAAAAGCACAGAAGGCAGTTAAGGGACAGCCGCATAACTTGGTTCTGGAGTCACATGTAAGCCAGACTTGGTAAGGATGTCAATTTCCTACCTAAAATGACATTACTGAAGCAGATGGCTTGGTCAAGCAATCAACAGTGGATTTATTATCATTGTTAGACTCTTAGTTTAAATTATTCTTTGTGGAATTCAAATTAAACCATCTGCAGTCGTGGGATTCGAACATTGTCCCCAGAAGATTATCTTGGTCTTGGGATTACCTGTCCAGCAGTATTCAACTCGGGCACCCTCTCCAAACGGTATCTACAGGCTCATATTCGTGACAATGGGCAGTTTATGCGAACGTTGTTATGACTTTATTTTAACTTACATGTAGTACTCCTGGTCAAAGAGTTCGATATGCATCAAAATCGTGGAATACAGGCAGCGATACATTACAAAGAGAATCTGCTGGGTTGCATCGGGAGCAGAATTACATTCGTGAAGATTACAAATAGGCTGACAAATGTCACTGAACGCAAAATTTTAGTAGTAAGATCACCAGATTCTCATTATAGATAAACTATGCAATTTGACTTGAAATCGACAAAAAAAACGTTAAATCACACGACAGAAAAATACATTTCAAGAATACTGTAACTGTGAAACACTGTTAGGATTGTGCATTAGCTCCATTCTCAGAAGGTATATGATACAACACGTCTGTGGCTGGAGAGAATAATTTTAAACCCACAGTGCAATTTCCAATTAAAACATCTTCAGTGCAAAGTCAATTATCCACGATGCGACATCAGAGTCAACAAACGTTTGGCTTAATAGCATCAGCTGCAGAACGACAATTTTCTGCTCTGTGAATGTATCATCCAAAATCTAAACTTTAATGAAATAAATCACTTCTAAGAGTATTGAAAAGCTATCATTCCTAGTATGCAGAATGCCTGAGTCGTATGTTATGATGAGTTATTCTGCATATTTACTCAGGTCAATGATTCTTGTCAAAAATAGTTGTGTCTTAACTGGTTTCCTTTTGTTTGTAATAAACCAAGTTCACACATTTGTTTTATATTCTTAAGTGGCCTTGTTGAAATGTTCGTGATTATGAACATTATACATTCTGTTACTTGTGTTCCTCTGTAATTTCCAAAATTGTTTATCTTCATGAACAATATGAAATTTAATGATTTCACTTTAACCCTTTCAACTCTTTTAGATGTATGAAAAAATGTTTTTAATTGCCTACTCAGTTCCATTCTCTCATTAAGTGTTCTCATATTACATTTGATCGGCATAATCACATCTTTCTAACTGTCTATCTAAGTAGTCCTTCAAGAAATTTCCAGTTGATTAGTAACGTATATCAACTTTTCTTATCTGAACTGTCTGGCCTTGTTTGCAAAGAGCTTATTGCTTGCAGCTCAATATAGTTATTTTTCGATTAAAACTGAATTTGTTTTCAAATTCCTTCCCATTGTGATATTGTAACTCTAATGCTGAGTACAATGTTCACAATGTTCAACTTTTTGGTGTCATTTACAGTCATTACATATTACCATATAGGTTTCCACAATTGGAGCAAAAGCTCGCCTGCGTGCATATGTGTAGTTAATGCAATTATTGATTTTCTAGACCGTGGGTATATTATTGTAGAGAATGTGGTGCTGGAAAAGCACAGCAGGTCAGGCAGCATTTGAAGTGCAGGAGAACCGACGTTTCGGTCATAAGACGTGCATCACTCATTCCTAATGAAGGGCTAATGCCTAAAACATCGATTCTACTGCACCTGGGGTGCAGACTGATCTGCTGTGCTTTTCCAGCACCACACTCTCAACTCTGATCTCTAGCATCTACAATCCTCACTTTCTGCTAGCGTATTTATGTTGTCCAATCTGATCAAGTATGGAGTGATAGAGAGTCAGACAGTTCGATAGCCCTTTGGTCCAAAATGGTCTATGCTGACCAAAATGCCCATCCATGCTAAACCCATTTCCCTGCACTTTGCCCATATCTTTCCAAATACTTCGTATTCATAATTTAGACCACATGCCTTTCAGACCTTTATAATGTGTCACGTCAAATACTTGTACTGTTAGCTTATTCCATCTGTGTATCGCCCTCTGCGTAAAACATTGTCTTTCCTCCTAACCTTAAACTGCTGCCCCCCCCCCATTATCGGTTCTCCAATCCTGAGATAACGACGTAGAACATTCACTCCATCCATACCTCACTTATACACTACGATAAGATCTCCCCCTTTAGTCTCCTTAGCTTTAAAGAAAAACACTGAGCTTGTCCAACATTTTCCTCTAACTCTGAACTTTAACTCCTGCCAATGTCCTTGTGAATTTATTCTGCACACTTTCCAATTTAATAACGTCCTTCGTATTGCAAGGTAACTCAACGACAATTTAATACTCCAACTGTGCCTCACCAATGTCCTGTAAAACTCAACATAACTTTCCATCTTTTATATTCAATGCTCTGACTGATGAAGGTTAGTGTTCTAAAACTTTACTTCAATACCCTGTCTACCTATGGCTCTGTTTTCAGAGAACCGTGCACCTGAACACCAAGGTCCTCTTTTCCATTTTACTCCTGAAGGCCCTATCTCTCACCATAAAACGGCTAACTTAATTTGACTTTCCAAGTGCAACTCCTTCACTTATCTATATTAAAGTACATTTGTCATTTATCGACAAACTTCACCAGAGAATCAAGGCCCTACTGCAAATAACCTTCCTCACTGTCAACAATGCCACCTATTTAATTTCATCTGCAAACTTACTAAACATGCGTTGTACATTCTTATCCAAAACATTGATGTAGTTTTACAAAAATAATGAGTGTTGCAGCAACCCCTGAGTCACAGATTAGTCACAGTCTTCAGTCCGACAATCATTTTTCCACTATTATCCTATGGTTCGTACTGGCAAAAAATAATGTGTATTCAGTTTGCCAGGATTCAATCCAATCGAACCTTCGAGAGAAGACTATCACGTGTATGTCATGAAAGCCATTCTTGATGAGCAATTCAAAGGCCTTATTCAAATCAATATAAGTTATGTCTACCATTCTGCACTCGTCAACTTTCTTGGTCACTTTATCAAACAAGTCGAATAAATCAATGAAGCATGATTTTCCTTGCACAAATCAATGTTAACTTTTCGTGATCAAACTCTGTCTTTCTAAATGCATGCATATCTTATCCATCAGAATCTTCCCAAGTAAGTTACCTACCACATATGTTTGGCTTACTGGTGTACTGTTACCACGTTTTAATTTGCAGCCCTTCTTGAATTAGGACAATGCATTCGCTAGTGTCCATTCTTCCTGACACTACCTATGCTTAATGATGATGGGAAATTTTCAGCCAGGGCCCTACAAGTGTGGCTCACTTTTCCTGTACAATGAAAAGATCGTTTCAATTTTTGAACATCATGACTTGTTTTATTATTCGGAATTATAGATGTCAATTCTCTTTAAATTCCATGACTACAGCCATCACCGCTCATTTTAAATTCCATAACCACACCTATTACAACTTTATTGCAGGAATTCACTCTTGCATCACCATCAGCCAAATTTCTCAGCTCAGTAATAAAAAACCTTAATACTTTCCTTCTGAACGATACTTCAGGCCATGCATGCATTATCTTTCAACATTTCTCTTCTGACTGGTTAGTGCACACCTTTCCATTCATCTGTCCTTAATATCGGAAATCGACTATGAATTTAGTTGTAATCTTCATATGTAATATGCAACCTATGGGCTCTCAAAACTTCTGCTTTTACTCCAAGTTGATAGAAGTTATCCCCAATAAGTATTCATAAAGCACGGAAACAGACCCATCAGTCCAACTCACCCGTGCTGATCAGACATTACAATTTCATGTGGTCAAGTTGCCAGCAATTGATACCGATCCTATTAAAAGTCAAAAGTTCCGATTGAAATGCCCTCTCGAACATAACTCAATTTGTTTAATTGTACCCGGTTTCAACACATCCTCTGGCAGATATTTCCATCCGCAAATTGTGCTCTGCATGAGAAAGGTAAACTTCAGATCCTTGAAAGACATCTAGAATGGCGTTCTTAAAATATAAATTTCAAATCATGAATAATAATTATGGTTACATACATGCATACGTCGCCATCAACATCTACGTACTTACATAAATGCACAGCATACGTAAAGTTTGGTGGATGATCAGTTAAAATAATATTCTGTTAAATGTATATATATTTTACAGTTGGGCAGACCTAGAAGACACTTCTTCTCCCTTCCATTCTTAAAACTGTTTCACGTTTTGATTTATCTATCATTTTGCATTTGACATATATATCCCGCAGCATGTCTTCAATTCTTTGGAAACTCTCAGTATTCCTTTTGCTCCACAGTCACATCAAATACTGTTCACATCTTAAGTCCAGCACTTCATTTATGAAATACAAGTAGAGACATTTCCCTCATGGGTGTTTTCTAGAGATAGGTGAGTGGTGCTGACTCAGCTATACAGGGTAAGATTGTCCATCAGTAATTCTCTCTCGCTTTTCTTTATTTATATATTTCAGAATTTGGTACATTCAATAATTCGTTTCTAAGAAATGTTTCCAGGAATGGTTTATTATGAAGTCATTACCTAGCGACATATAATTTGCATGCTGCAATTATTCAGACATTTATTTCTGCATTAATATAACCAGTTTCGATGGTTTGTAGATTGAAATAAATAGATGCAGTGAATAAAAAAAGAAATCGTTTGTGCTCTTCTGTTAGGAAACCCTTTTCTCTGTTTAATCTATACTAAGTTTCTTCATAAAAGTCACATCTCTTCATTGCCGACTTTCTAACCAGTTAATGTTCATTCAGGTAGAATATTGTTTTTGGACTGCATGTACAATCTCCCTTTGGTGCGCCATGTTACTTCTCGAGCCTGTACATTCTAATATTTTCCAAGAATGCATGATGGAGTAATGCAACGTATGTCACAATGGTAATTTATTGAGTTTAGAGTGTGGGCGCACTTGCTACAATAAAAAAACTGCGTGACCTCATCCCACACTTAGATAACATTATTTGAAGCAGGGTTTAAGAATAGAGAGAGAAGTATTGTTTGTCTTCCTTTCGGTTTCTACGTTCCAAACTCTCTCGCTGTATGCCCAACATTCTGTCCCTCTCTTTCACACTAATTTGATCAAACTATCTATCTATCTATCTATCTATCTATCTATCTATCTATCTATCTATCTATCTATCTATCTATCTATCTATCTATCTATCTATCTATCTGTCTATCTATCTATCTGTCTATCTATCTATCCGTCTATCTATCTATCCGTCTATCCGTCTATCTGTCTATCCGTCTATCTATCCGTCTATCCGTCTATCCGTCTATCCATCTATCCATCTATCCATCTATCCATCTATCCATCTATCTATCGATCTATCCATCTATCCATCTATCCATCTATCCATCGATCTATCGATCTATCGATCTATCCATCTATCCATCTATCCATCGATCCATCGATCCATCGATCTATCGATCTATCCATCTATCCATCGATCTATCGATCTATCCATCTATCCATCTATCCATCTATCCATCGATCCATCGATCTATCGATCTATCCATCTCTCCATCTATCCATCTACCCATCTACCCATCTATCCATCGATCTATCGATCTATCGATCTATCCATCTCTCCATCTATCCATCTATCCATCTATCTATCGATCTATCGATCTATCCATCTATCCATCTGTCCATCTATCCATCTATCCATCTATCTATCCATCTCTCAATCTATCCATCTATCCATCTATCCATCTATCCATCTATCTATCGATCTATCGATCTATCCATCTATCCATCTATCCGTCGATCTATCGATCTCTCCATCTCTCCATCTATCCATCTATCCATCTATCCATCGATCTATCCATCTCTCCATCTATCCATCTATCCATCGATCTATCCATCTATCCATCTATCCGTCTATCCGTCTATCTATCTATCCATCTATCCATCCATCCATCTATCCATCTCTCCATCTATCCAACTCTCCATCTATCCATCTCTCCATCTATCGATCTATCCATCTCTCCATCTATCCATCTATCCATCTATCCATCTATCAATCTATCCATCTATCCATCCATCCATCCATCCATCCATCCATCTATCTATCCAACTATCCATCCTTCCATTCATCCATCCATCCATCCATCCATCTCTCCATCTATCCATCTATCCTTCTATCCATCCATCCATCCATCCATCCATCCATCCATCCATCCATCCATCCATCCATCCATCCATCCATCCATCCATCCATCCACCAATCCATCCATATATCCATCCATCTATCCATCTATCCATCGATCTATCCATCTATCCATCTATCCGTCTATCCGTCTATCTATCTATCCATCTATCCATCCATCCATCTATCCATCTCTCCATCTATCCAACACTCCATCTATCCATCTCTCCATCTATCGATCTATCCATCTCTCCATCTATCCATCTATCCATCTATCCATCTATCAATCTATCCATCTATCCATCCATCCATCCATCCATCCATCCATCTATCTATCCAACTATCCATCCTTCCATTCATCCATCCATCCATCCATCCATCTCTCCATCTATCCATCTATCCTTCTATCCATCCATCCATCCATCCATCCATCCATCCATCCATCCATCCATCCATCCATCCATCCATCCATCCATCCACCAATCCATCCATATATCCATCCATCTATCCATCTATCCATCTATCCGTCTATCTATCTATCCATCTATCCATCCATCCATCTATCCATCTCTCCATCTATCCAACTCTCCATCTATCCATCTCTCCATCTATCGATCTATCCATCTCTCCATCTAATCATCTATCCATCTATCCATCTATCAATCTATCCATATATCCATCCATCCATCCATCCATCCATCCATCTATCTATCCAACTATCCATCCTTCCATTCATCCATCCATCCATCCATCCATCTCTCCATCTATCCATCTATCCTTCTATCCATCCATCCATCCATCCATCCATCCATCCATCCATCCATCCATCCATCCATCCATCCATCCACCAATCCATCCATATATCCATCCATCTATCCATCTATCCATCTATCCATCTATCCATCTATCCATCTATCCATCTATCCATCCATCTATCCATCTCTCCATCTATCCATCTATCCATCTATCAATCTATCCATCTATCCATCCATCCATACATCCATCCATCCATCCATCTATCTATCCATCTATCCATCCTTCCATCCATCCATCCATCTCTCCATCTATCCATCTATCTATCCATCCATCCATCCATCCATCCATCCATCCATCCATCCATCCATCCATCTATCCATCCATCCATCTATCCATCTATCCATCTATCCATCTATCCATCTATCCATCTATCCATCTATCTATCGATCTATCCATCTATCAATCTATCCATCTATCCATCCTTCCATTCATCCATCCATCCATCCATCCATCCCTCCTTCTATCAATCTATCCATCCATCCATCCATCCATCCATCCATCCATCCATCCATCCATCCGTCTATCCATCTATCCATCTATCCATCTATCCATCTATCCATCTATCTATCGATCTATCGATCTATCCATCTATCCATCTATCCACCGATCTATCGATCTATCGATCTATCCATCTATCCATCTATCCATCGATCCATCGATCCATCGATCTATTGTCTCAGTTTGAGGCTACTACAATTGCCGGCAGTGAATTCCTCGCATGGACCACTCAATGTGTAAAGTACCTACATCTGGCATCTATCCTAAACTGTTCTCCAATCGGCTTAAATGTATGTCACCACATTGATAGCTATTTTAGCCCCGGTGAAAGGTCTCTGGCTATCGACTCTATGTATGGCTTTCATTAAGTTTTCTCCTCGTTCTCTGGCTTCCTTTCATAATCCAAAGAGGTTATGTGTATTGGCCATGCAAAATTGCACATAGATTTCAGAACTGTGTAGTTTTGATGCATTAGTAATTGGAAATGTAAGGGAATGGGTCTGATTGAGTTATTGTTCGGAATGCCATTCTGGCATTTCTTGGCTAAATTGCCTGTTTCCCCACTTAGGGATTCTAATTTTCTATGATTTGTGGCATTTTAAATGTTGGTGCATTGCAATTATTACATGTACGATACATCTTTTGGTAGTTCTTAAAATTTCTGAAAAACTGATCAGTAAGATTTTACATTCCTCTTGTGGTCACCTGCATGAGTAAAGTACAGACATCTTCATAATTCACAATAGCAGCCACCTTGAATGGCATTATGCACGTAGGTGTGGATCACAGTGAACTAGTGGGTAACACAACTTTCAGGCTGTCTAATACCTTCTAACAATTTTCCTTCCATTGAAATGATCTGCAGTTTTTCAAGAAATCAGTCGGTGAAGCAACCAAAATTCGAAATGTTTTTACAAACACTGTACATTTATGGCGCAGATTTTGGAATCTCAATAGGTTCCTCTTTGCTGATGGAATGCAAATCCACAGAAACCGGTTTGACATTAACTGAGCTATTTGTCCATGTCTAATGTCATAGCTGAGGAACACATCATGGGCATTTTTGAGCTGTTAGTCTGGCTTATCAACACGCTCCTGTTCTGAAGTCAGTAAAACAATCCTGCTAAATGCTTCAAACATTCCACCCATATGTGACAATATTAACCACGTCGTCGACGTACAATACACAGTTGCTTCGTCCTGAATTAGCTTCATTTTTTCATCTATTAAGTGCACGTGGTGCATTTTTATCGCACAAAATAGCAAGTATTGAATCTTACAGTCCATTCAGAGTCAAGAAAGCCGAAACTTCCTTCATTTTTTTCCGTTGTATAAATGTACCTGCAACTATCATCTCAGTAAATGAACTATGGAACCGAAGTTCTTTGCCCCACCGTTTAAATGCAGTGAAATAGGATATGAAACAGATTTTGTACTCACTTTGATTTTGCCTAAGTCCACACATAATCGTTGAGTATTATTTGCTTTTGGTGAAATTACTTTGTGTGACCTCCTTTCACTGCAGTTCACTAATATTACATCATTTTTGAGATTGCCTGCAATCTTTTTTCAAACCTATGCTAACATTAGAGTCTTAAGTAGGTCTGAATGTGGCTGAAGTCGATTGAATTTGCTATACTATATCTAACCTTATCAGATTTTGCTTCCCATTTATCTCACCATGAGATTTTAACATTTAATATCTCTTTCAGATCGTGTCGATTTTTAACAGGAAGTTAAAAAAAATGATATGTTACCAATTTTTGTGATCTTCCACATTGTCCAAAATAATTCGAGAAATGCTCAGGTTTATCTGAACCTGGGTCTGCGCACTCTGTTTTGATCAATAACACATTCCCCTTTAGCATTTTAGTCTGACTTAAAAAAAAATCAATGGTATTCACAAGACATACAGTAAGATTACATGAAATGTGGTGTTCTTATCAAATAGTTTTCTTTTGATTGTTTAAACCGTCTAAATCTTGGTTTTACATGGTGAACTCCTACTGGTAATAATACTAACTATTTTTCTCAATAATGAAAGTTACTATTTTGGATAACTTAACTTCTTCCTCTGTCATCACATCTTGCACTACTTTCAAATGTTGTCACTCAGCCCAATATGTAATATTTCACTAAAATCTGATACATAGAAAATTATGTCGTCTTTGAACCCTGACTCGTCAATATCTCTTCAATGTTTTTCTTTGGTCATCTTACCTTATGCCCATTAACTAAATCAAAAGACTGAAAATAATCGCTAATTTGCATGCATACTTAATTACAAATAGAATTCCTTCCTATCTCCCAATCTTTTGGATAGTCTTTACTATCAGTCACCGACTTGGATTTTAAATTTCATTTCACCAATTTAATGCTCCGTGTGGTTCTGAATGGAAAACAGTCGATCGAACTGATTTATTTGCTGTAAAATTTGACAGCTGCTCCGATTATGTATCTGTGGGTAGTCTGTGTACAGTTAAATTTACAAAAAACCAAATCGTCTAGAATCGTTTTGGATCCCATGCTGTGTGATTGGTTTAACTCTAGAAAGCTAGCAGATGTAGCCATTGCAGTCAACTAATACTGATTTGCTGTATAAGTTTGAAGTAGTACCCGACAAAGTCAATTGGATTTCTTGTAAAATACTCCTCAAATGAAGAAACGGGTATTCATGGTGTTGGTTATATAGCTACCTAAGGTTTTGCAATTATTTAACACATATCACGTGTCTGGCAAAAGTTACTCACATTCTATGCAGTCCAGGTCAATTGAAATGTTTCGGTATTTTTCTGTGACTTTTCCTTATACAAAAACGAATACCTTATGGTATTCTGTGTGGTGTCCACAACGCCACCTATTTCAAATCGAAAGTTAATACAACTTTTTGAACTTCTGCCCATATTTTCCTTTCACCTGAATAAAAGATGATCTTCAAGTCCTAAGCAAGACCTCAGTCTGAAGAGAGCAGATATCCAGTGTATACTCAGATTCTTATGTTCTGCATGGTTTTTGATCGTACTGTGTTTTTGTTTCATTCAGACACACAGAAAAACAGAAAAACAGAGATAGGATCAGTTGACTCGAGATATCCACTCCGATTTCTCTCCACAGATGCTCCCAGACCAGCTGAGATTTTCCAGCAATTTCTGCTTTTGTTTCTAAATTATAATATCCACAACTCTTTTACGTTTTATTTGCTTTGCTTTTTCAACTTGACAATATGATAAAATTGGTTTCTACAAACTAAAAATATCCAGTTGTTACTCTATTTTTCTTTTCTCGCAACCATTTGAACACACATATATTCTTATAATTCATTATGGCTTTGTGACCATACAAAAGCAGAGTGAGAAATGTTCCAAACGTGTACTTGCTTAAATACTGAAGTTACCTGCTTTTCCATTGGAATTTTCAACAGAAGTAAGCATCAATCTCACATTTAATATAGGGCTATAACATTATCAAGGATTATCTGTGTTTCTGGAACCGAGAATTTTTCTATTACCCCTGCTTCAGCAGCAACACTTTTTAATCAGAGTCGGCATTCATACTTCATATGATGGACTCCTGTTGAACAATATATCATCTCATTCCTCCACGTCGAATAATGACCTGGTCCCATACATGATGAAATCTTAATTTGTTTACATACTTTTCCATGCATTCACGAGTAAAAATAATCCTGCAAGTAAGTTCTTTTGAAATATATTTCTTCTCAACCAAACCTTGATCTAGTTTTACAGTGTATCGTCGCTATTTTGGTTCAATGGTGTATTCCTTCAATACTTCAGTAAAATTCATTGACTTATCACATTTTCCCCCGTTCCTTCCTACCACTTCTTCTTCTGAGATAAAAGCACTGCGACTCCATGAGAACTGCTTTATTAGCGTAAAAATAAATCTGAGCTGTTTTAATTCTTTTTGCTGTTCATTGCTTTCATTGTTACTCTCTGGGTAAACAATGTTTCCTGTTTTCAATAAGATTTTTTTTCCCTTTCCTACCTGAATAGTTTTCTTTGCCCAATTTCTATCTCTTACAGACTGAAATTGATTTCGGAAGAGAAAGTTAATTTTTTCGTGAACTCATAATCTACCGCAACATCTGCTGTCAATTTTATACTTTGAAATCACTGCTCTTCCAAATGAGGTCACATGCATTCAGGAAGTGAATTTTTGAACTTCTCCAAAGCAATTGTCTCACTGACAGCTTTATAGCTTTGAACCATTTTCAATGCCCTTATCCACCTATTAAAATTACAATGTTACAACCCCAAAAATAAATGTATCAAAACATACACGTTGCTCTCTTCCCACATTTGTTGCTCGACCTGCTAGCTTGCAGTCGCATTTACTTGTTTCTGTTTCACGTTCCCATCATTCACACTTTTTATACTCAAATGTTAGTACATGTACAATCAATCACGTTTCAATTTGTCAGTATATTTTCTGGATAATCTTAAACTTCCCTTCATAATATGAATGCTAAACGAAACTAATGCATTTTGAATGTGTGACTTCTTTTTAGTGGACCATTTCATTGGATTACAAGCCCACGTCAAAGTAATTAAGCGACCTTTAAAGGGAGCTATTATGATGGTAATTATCCATGCATATGAAGCTGAAATATGACTCTGAAAGAAACGATATTTCATCAATATTATTGCAATTCTATTCTTAACACCAGCTTTCAAAATCAACCTTAAAAAAGATGCAAAATAAAATATAATACATAAAATTACACAGTGCAAGGCCATGCAGGTAGGTGCAAAATAAAAGATTATAAACTTGATCTAATCCAAAGGGAAATCTTTACTGTGACGTTTTTGCACATTTTGTAAGTTTGATACTGTAAGCAACTAGATATTGTATATAAAGTAAGGTAAACAGAACCAGAAAAAAAAACAGTTTGATGTATAGGCAATATGATAAGTAGTTTTCAAAGAACCATTTACCTAACTCTTTTTCAAGGATTGATTTGCCTAGATAAAAGTACAAATTAGTAAACGTTATTGAAACATCTCTTTTATATTTTAATCTTGGCACATTATGTCACGTGTAAATGTGTATGTTTCATTAACTTGAACAGTTTAATCAAAATCATTAATCCAATATTAAATAATAACGTTCTATAAACAGGACAAGTCATTATTCACTTGTGATTCATCACTTCACAGCCTTCAGCCATAGTAACCAAGTAACACAATGTCAGCTACTATGCTTGCACCCATAATGGAACTCTTCCATATGATACTTGTACATCCACGAGAATGTCATAATTATGTTCCTCACAGAAACATCTTTGGTTCCATAATAAACCTTGAAACTTCCATGAACCGAATCACACTTATGAAGACAGCATGCAAATTGATTCGACAAAGTAGTATCCCAATTCTGCTAACCATGATGAACAATTTTTTAATAATTACTGAAGTCTCGAGATCTGTATTTATTCCCATTTTCTTTTCTGTTTTATCTTTTGTTATGCAAGGATATCCGTGGATATGTATTTCAACTTCCTGTTGCTTTGCCTCAGTGCCACCGCAGTGTAAAATGTTGAAATTCATTACGACGTTGTGGTGTTGGCTGAAAATGCTCATCATAAGTGACGAATAGGCTGTGTCAACTTCCTCAAAAAGAATTTATCACAAATTTTGTCCTCAAAAGTTTTTAAGTATTTAATTCTATTCGTATTTTACTTTTGCTTTCAACGTTTTTGAGCCCGTGAAAAAACAAGTGTCTTCATATTGGTACGATTTTGAGTCGTAAATAAAGTGTGCAAAATCAGGCGAAGCTGCAAATGTTTATCATTAATGTCAAGCACAACATGTTCTTCACTTTTGCAACTATTCTGTACAACGACCCTGTGATACTTGACAGAATGAATTTCCTCAAACTGTTGAATGAATCTTAACCATTGATAATTAAAGTTGCATATCAATGCTCCAGTTTGAAACTTTTTTTAAAATAAAAGCTTAGCAGTGACACTTTAGTAACCGCCTAAATTCGGACTACTTCGCTGTGAATTCCCCTGTGCACCAAAATTACATCTGTAGTCTCCATTTGGTTTTGCTCCCAATTCGGCTGCTACTGAAATTGTATCATCCTTATTTAACTGAATAGTCATTGCTGGCATTCTCCAAAGTTAAAAAATAAAAGCCAGTTCTGATTAGCTCTCCTTCCTTGTCACAATTTCAAAACTGGAAGAAATAAGATTTCTCTCATAAGCATTTTATTTTAAAGGTAGACTTGCTGTTGTCTGTCCCGTAATTAAATATGTTCTGCCTATGTATTTATGCCTTTCCTAAATTTGCCTAATGCTAGTACTCAGACATTGGTCCACCTGTCTTTATCCCGAAACAGCTGCTTATATCACGCAACATTATGCTTTTTACGAAATATTTACATAGAAAGGTAAAACTTTTATTGTATATCATGAGAGGCTTGATCCACTCTCGTTTTTTAAGGGTGAAACAATCATAATATATTAATGAGCGAATTTACTCATGGTGGATCACAAGGAAACCAAGGGTAATAATTTCTTAAGTTGTGGACGGTGAGCGAGTGAGCTTTAGTGAATAGGAATTAAATATGCACAAATAAATCAGTAACACAGTAATTGGAGACTGGAGATACGTCATAGATTGGACACAGAGGTGAGAGGGTTCATGCTATAGTTTGGTACAATTATCGAGGTGCACAGATGAACGACATGGAAGAGATCTTCTCCCCGTTTTCGGGGTTGATAGCCAGGCATCATAGATTTGAAGTGTTTTTTTTGAGGAAAGGCAATTTAAGGATTTTTTTTCATTCAGTGGGTGCGTGGTGTTCAGAATGCTTAAGCAAGATGATAGTTTAGTAAGGCAAGCTTGAAACAGCTGAGCAGGATATTGATGGTCTATTGCTATGACATAACCTCCAGTTCTATGTTGGAAAATTTGGAATACGTGAATAGTGCGACTAGATGTTAGTTAATGATCACGAACTTTTGTCTGTCACATGTCTTGCTTCAATCTCTTAACGGCAAAAGATGCTGCAGATGCTAGAATCCAAGGTTAACAAGCAGGAGGCTGGAAGAAAGCCAAACGTCAGGCAGCACAAAGAGGTGGAGAAGTCAACCTTTCGGGTGCAATCCCCTTTGAGGACTGGGATGGGGTGCTAATTGAGCTGGAGATAAAGTGGAGTGTAAGAGAGGTCGGGATGTATAATAACAGGTAAGGGGTACAAGCTAGTTGGTCAAACAGTTAAAATGTGGACAGGAAATTAAGTGAGACAAACAAAATGTATTGATGAATCAAAATCTCATGTATTTTGGAACATACGTGATGGTTTCACAATGATTCTTCACGTTCGTTCAATCTAGAATACATTTCCTGGAAGTGTGCTGGCTGCAGCATGAACAGACATTTTTAAGGGTTAAACATTAAGAAAGGTAATACCAGCAGTCTGTCAAAAACAGTTGAAGTTTGTCGTGAGAGTCCTGATTTCATGACAGAGCAGAGCACGAGGACGAACGTAACTGAGGAAAAGACACTGTTAAATCTGTAAAAATTCTGTGGATATTTTATTTTGTCAGTATTCCACATGATCTGACCTCGACCCTGACTCATACAAGACTGTTTATGCTTTTGCCTGCATTGTGTATTGCCATATTAGCCATTTGAACAATGGCAAAGACAATTCCCATCACAGAAAGAGGCACTTCAGCCCTCCAAGCCCGAGCCGAGTCAAATCTACTGGTTAAACCTATCACCCAATTCGTAAGTATTTATGTCCCTCTGCTCTCCACCCACTCAAGCATCTATCTGGAGACACTTTGAAAAACTCTGCCAAGTCTACCTCTACGGCCTCTGCTGGCAATGCATTCCAGGCACCTACCACCCTCTCTGTGAAGTACTATCCTTGTATATCCCCCATATACGTTTCATCTCTCAACTCGAATCCGTGACCTCTTCTTATTGAATCCTTGAAACTGGGAAATAGCTTATCTCTGAATAAATAATGACGTGTAGGTTGCAACGGGATATTGACAGGTTGCAGAGCTGATCTGAGAAGTGGCAAATGGTGTAAACTGTTATAGTGTGTAGTGGTTCAGTTTGGAAGGTCAATTTGGATGCAGATTACAGGGTTAAAGGCAGGATTCTTGGCAGTGTGGAGAAACAGAGGGATCTTATGGTTCATGTCAGCGAGCGCTCAAAGATGCAAAGCAATCTGATAGGCTTTGAAGAAGGCTTACAGTGTGTCAGCTTTTGTTAGCAGGCGACTGGATTTAAAAGCTGCGAGGTTCTGCTGTCGCTCAATAAAGCCTGGTTAGTTGAGTTCTTGTCG
This sequence comes from Chiloscyllium punctatum, assembly GCF_047496795.1. Lineage (NCBI taxonomy): Eukaryota > Metazoa > Chordata > Chondrichthyes > Orectolobiformes > Hemiscylliidae > Chiloscyllium > Chiloscyllium punctatum. The sequence goes on from NC_092772.1 coordinate 34,891,441, forward strand.
CCACATTATAAGAAGAATGTGGAAGCTTTATAGAATGTGCAGCGGAAATTTACCAGAATGCTGCCTGGAGTCGAGGATGTGACTCATGAAGAACAGTTGAGGGAGCTATTGTTTTTCTCATTGGACGGTGAACGATGAGAGGTTACTCTATTGAATTGTATAAATTGATGAGAGGATGCATAATGTGGGTAGCCAGGAACTTTTTCCTATTGTGGAAATGGTTATCACAAGATGACATGATTTCAAGAGGATCAGTGAATGTTGTCCGGGAGATGCCGGAGGTAGCTTTTTTATTAGAATGGTGGGTGCATGAATTGCACTGCTAGCAATGGTAGTCGTGTCAGATACATAGGGATATTTAAGCGAATGTTGGAGAGGTATATGGATGATCGCAAAATGACGGTTATGTAAGTTAATTTGACCTTAAAGTAGGATGAAAGATCAGTACAACTTCGAGCTCCAAATGGCCTTTTCTGTGCTGTACTGTTTACCCTAATTTATAATGTCATGGACTGATTTATTTAGAACTGCATCTGCTGTCCAGAACGATGATATCCAATTTATTTATCATTATCTAATTCATAAATGTAAGCAGGTAGTTGTTTTTCTTTTCCTTATTTCTCTTCGGTGTTGACTGATACATCTTAGCCTGTTAAGGTACTAGGTAATTCAAAGAAAAATGGCGATGGTTTTGGTTTTACCTTTCCAATATAAGCATTGCACTGATTTAAACTCTAAATCAGCATTATACTGTAAATACAATTATGTATATTTCCAGCATTTTCCTCAGATTTTCTGAGGTTTTGCTGTGTTAAAAGAACTACTTAATAAACAGAAGTCAATGAAGTACACTCATGTGCAAATTTATTCGAGATGGTTTCTACTTATGTTGTTTTTTTTTTTAAAAATCTTGTAAGAAATACATATTCACTATGTTGCCAGTCATTCTTTTGAAAGCCTTTTATATTTCAGCTATCAAGTAAACAGTACTGCTGCTGCTTCTAATTGTGTTGATGCAGGGAGTTGATAAAGCCTAGCAAGCAATCCTTTGGAAACAACTTCCATTTTGTGGAGTAACTTTTATAAATAATAATGCAAATACTTCAGGGAGTAATGCTATTCACGTATGTCTGAGGTGTGAAAAACTTAATCTTAAATCGTGGAATATTCATATGTTCCGTTATTTCGTGAGAAAGGAAAAGAATACAAAATGTTCTCTGCTCATATTCGGAATTGCAATTCGGTCGATATTCTCAGCTGAAGGCAATTGTAGATAAGTATTACTATGTAAGAGAAAATTTGTAAATCATATATCATTTCAGTAAATTTACTGGCATAGCAATAGAAATTCCATGCCAATGTGCTAGTGGAATAAAAAACATATCACACCATTGAAGCTGGAGCTAAACTGTAGGAGATTTCTTTTTCTGTACATCATCAAAAACTAAGAACCAAAAACATAAATTGTTACCATTACTCAACAAGCCAGGCAACATTTGTGGAGAAGGATCAATCGACAAGAAACATTAACTCTGCTTTTTCGCCACTAATGAGTTACACAAAAAGCACTTTCTTCGAATTAGTTTATCACATATTCCAGTCTTGTTAAAGAAATCCCATTTTTCCAACGATTATCTTTACATGATTTGTTCCTACAGGACACTTCACACATGCAGCAACATTGCTGCTTTCTGAGTTCCTTCTGAAATTTAGGAACAGTACAATCATATTAAGCAAACCTAGAAGACCAATATTTTCAAAATTATACGAAGAAATCACTACAGCCCGTTGAGAATAATATAATCTACTATCATCCATGCCCTCCTGGTAATTTTTTACCCATGCTGAATGTTGGGGAAATGATTAAAATTGACCAAAAAATCTATACTTGGGTGAATAGATGTTTCTAATTTCTGTACGGTTGGAAATATCGTGCAGCAGTCTGTATTTGATGGGGAAGAGTGGTGAGAAAGAAAACAAAGAAACAAAAAAAAAGAGTAATGTGCTTGAATGCATTGGTCTGCAGCCTTTTACTTTAACGCACCAATCGTCAATTAGAATTTTTAAGAGTTTTTCAGTAGAGAATATAATTAATCATATTTCTGATAGTGCAAACGATTAAATAGCACCATCTCGATCACTTGGTCACTGCTCAGTAACAATAAAATTCAGTATTGTAGCCAATTGATTGTCCGACTTGTAAGAATGCTTGTCATGGTTAGATAATTCGCCAAAAGCATGTCTGATAAATTGTTCAACAGATTTTCTAATAAATTTGCTTACTCAAGTCTCGAATTAATGCATCTAAATCTGCAATTGAAAGAAAACAAAATAAAAGTTTACAACAAGTTTTCACGAATATTGTAGAATTCGTATGACGAATTTTATACCAACCAGACAAAGAAAATACTTGACAATCAAACAGAAAATTAAACCTCCCCAATTGGTTTAGATGATGGCTGCATTGCCATATGAGGACGTTCATAGAAATATTGACAGATCGTTGACAGACCTCTGAAGAATAAAATACTTGCTGCTTGGTACATTTTTATTTGGAACTGATTAGAAGTTTATACTTAGAGAAGGTGGTCCTTCATGTACTCAGCAGCAAGGAATAGATACCTTTTCTGAATTACAAAAAAATAACAGATCATTTATTTTGAGATATGAATGATTCATTTGGACACTCAGACAGGAGAGAAGCCTAAGAATTGTCCAGAATATAGAGCTATAGATTTTCAGCCATTATGTAAGTCCAAGACAAAAATCGGCAGATTTCTACTCATGAAAACATGAATGGATATTGTGGCAGTGCAGGAAAATAACCCCAGTATAGTACATCAGCGATGTTGTATATTCATGAAAGATCAGGCGTGATTGTGCGAAATATATTTTCATGATTCCTTGGTATATTCCTGCAATGTTCCCACAATTCAGACGAATTCAGATTGCTGCATTGGTCGCATGACAAGTTTCCATTCAGTCTGAGTTTATGGACTTCCACTCTTTTCCAAATCAATCTGTTCAGAGATATCATTCCACACATCTGAAGCAAGCAGGGATTGAACCCTTCTGAATACGCCATGTATTTCCTGTCAATCATAAAATACATTGCCCACTGCTATTTTAAATACACTGAATTTTCAAATTTACTTCTAGTTCTTCTAACGATCAAAAACATGGAGATATATGCATCAAACAGGGTAATGAAAATATAATTACATATCTGACAACTCATTGAATTTTATTTCTCTAATATTCAACCACAAAGGCACAATTAAAATGGAGATGTTATTCAATAGTGAAACATTGACTTTTATATTCCTAGTTCATTCATTACATCTTGCACATTAATATGAATGGTTATATTAATTGGGGATTTCTTGCTTTTGGGATTGTCATCAGATTTTGGTCCATTGGATAGTTCACTCATCACAAATCCAATTAGTAGCTCTCCTGTGAATTTCCTTTCCTATTACTCCCAGGTACTAACTGTTGTCCAGTCAAAGCCAAGAAAATAAGTAAATTCCCCATAAAAGAGAGTGATGATGGTGATGTAGTTATGACGTAAATAGTAATAAATGATGATTACCTGGATCGTAATAGGTTTGGCAATGACCTATTGGACAAGAATGTTCTTTTTAATAACACGTAAGAGTGCACGTACACCTGCAGTTTAAAGTCCAATTAATGCATAGGCAATGCTAAAGCTTGTATTCCATATACCTACATATTCATTCCCCTGACATTATCAAATTTATGTTGACTTCCTGTTGCTTTCACCACCATTCAATTATCAATTCCGTGATCAATTGTTCAAGACTAGTCACATTAATGCTTTATTGAGATTTTAAATATCCCGTTATCATCGTTGTCTTCATAAAGATACATCTTCTAGATCCACTGCATCTCATATTCGATTCAGAAGCACAAATTCTGCTTCAACACATGTATTCAGATTTTCAGGTTCTGATAACTGTTGGATGTGTTTTGTTTCTGAAATTCGGAACAAAGCACAAGAAATAGATATCACAAGACAATTACAGATTTTGGTTATTTTGCAATGAGTCAGTAAGTCCATATCTAAGAATTATGGAACTTTTAAAAGTATTATTCCCAAGTCTACAATCTACATTATGTCAGCATGAAGATTCCTGTTGTGTATCGGGTAGCTCATTAAAAATAACTGTTCATTATATGGCTAAACTTCTGAAGTGACAATGAAATTGGTTATATGGAAAATTTTGTCATTGATACACTTAGTAAAAAGAGTTGTTGATACTCATTTGAGGTTTTGTTAACTGCAAAGTTCAGAGGAATATATGGGATATTGGTTTAGCCGATATGGTTGTTTTGAAATAATATCTGTCCCCACAACACACCCAACTCGCATTGACTATTTGTCAAATCATAGAAAAATATAAATTTATAGGACTGACAAAGTACATGCGAACCATCGCACTGTCTTGGCTCTAGAAAGAGCTACCGAGCTAGTCCCATTCTCCAGCGTCATCTATGCAATCCTCTCCGGATGGTCACTGAATTACTGCTGTACAATCAGTATAATATTTCGATGAGTACAGAAAAGACATGTTATATGTGAGTAGTCTTCTTGCAAAACAGGACTGTCATTAATTTTTCAATGTTGCACTTTTGATGAAGTTTTGATTGAAGGACTTAAAGGTGTGTTCAGCTTATGTTACTTGGACGTGAAGTGTTTTTTTTCTGTGAAAACATAGTTCCTTACCATGAGAGAACAGCAGTAGATTGGAAGGTGAAATAGACATTGTATAAAAACGGACATGTAGAAGCATCATTAAGAGGGCGAATTCATAAATAAAGCAATTTCCCTTAAAATATATATAATTATTAACATTAGAAAATGTACCTCTGAGAAAATCATGCTAGCATTTTCTTTTAGAATTGGAGCCGATTGCCTGATTGAAAATTAAATAAACGTGTAATCTCAGGAAAGAGGTGAGAGGCAGCTTTAGAACGGCATAGAAGGGAGTTTCGACTGGCACAATGACTAATGTATTGAGTGAAATAGAAGTTTGGTGTTTCGAATTGTGGTCTTCTTTGGAGTCAGTTCTACTACCTTTGCGTCACTTAGTACAGAGAAATGCACTTCGGATTACCCATTGACCACAACATTGCATTACCAGCAGTAACGTAATTGATGGAAGTAGCTGCAAACCTGAGTAAATATTCAAATGTATACACTTTGAAATCTTTTTTTTTACCAGAATTGATCGTCATCTTCAGTCGCTCGACCTCTGTAATAGAGGTGAATAGTATCATTGCATTCCTCTTATTGTAAATGTATTTTTTCAATTCTGAACAGTACTTGCATCTCAGTTTGAATGATAAAATTATGGTTTATTCATTTCACATAAGATTTTGCATTTTGATTTCAGTTTGATTTATTGTTTGTTGAAGACAGATTTTTTTTTGGCTGGTACGTTGTGACAGCCGAGCATAACATTGAATGACTCGTCCAAAGTATTAGCCAAACAAGAGCATTATATTTTCTGATCAATACAATACGTTAAAAGTGTTAATTTCAGTCCTGACCCAAAAGATGTTCTTTAAAAAGATGTAGAAGACATTCTTTCAAAAAAGGATATCGCTTGGGCATCATACAACAACGCAGAAAGAGAACAAATAAATCCTCTGTCTACTCCTTTTATCAGGAGCAAGATCTCATTTATTCTTTCATGAAACCTGAGCGTCACTGAGAACTGTAAGGTGGGTGTGGCTGTTTAGGTTTATTCGTTGGCAGACCTGCTTGTGAAACGAGCTCTAGTTTGAAATACTCATGCAGGAATGTCTATCTTAAATTCAATGCATTTGACTGAAACGCTGTGACCTGACAAGGTAAATTAATGGCAGTCATCTCTCTCTAATGCGCAAAGGTCCATCAGGTGTGCAGAATGTGCAAACACCCACGATCGTATTCAATGACAAAGCAAACTCAAAAGATTTACTCCTGTTTGTAATTCTTTTAGATGACACGACTTTAGATTTTTGTAGAGGTCTATCGCTAGAAAACAAAGATATTACAAAAAGAATTACAAAACATCCAAATCATGCCAACTTATGTTCATGATAAAATAGTGAGACAGAGAAGAAAGACACAGGTTAAGTTAAACAGATTACGTCAATGTCATCTGGTTCCATTATTCTTTGCCCATGACTTTTATTGGTTGCAAATTGTAGTTTGATTTAGGTTAATCAATAATATTGTGAAATAACTGAAATACTTTACCTATTTCTCTTTCAGCCAGTCTTTCGTCTGGATAAATGGGAACAAGTGAAAGAAATTAAAATCCTGAAGGTGATATTCCATAGGAAATGAAAAATAATTCATTCCAGTCCCAAATCACCATTCAAGCTCAGAGAAAAATGATTGCATAACACAATTTTCAACAAAGAAATTTGCAAGTGGGTTGTTCATTTCAAAGGTTTCAGGAAATGAAAATTGAATCATTAACCAAGCGACACCACATCAGGTGATTTAAAGCTTCAAAAATGTTAAAATAATCAAGAAGTAATGGGCGTGTGCTCAGAGAAGTATGGATGTGGAAGCATGTGCAACAAGTGTAACAGACACATATAATCGGCTCCCCTTTTTTGTTTCACTTCCGCAGAGACTATTACCTCTGGGACCCGCTTGTTCACTCTTTATCTATTTCCAACATCAGTTTTCCCCACCCACAACCTTATAGCTTGTTCATGTGCCACTGCAGAGTATATAAAACCCGTCCAATTACTTCCTCCGCAATATTAAAACGCCCAAAGCACGTCTTGCATAAGGGGCAATATTTTACTCGCTCTTTAAACAACTTATTTTACTGCATTGGTTGTTCACATGCAATTTCTTCCAGATTGAGCAAGCAAAGTATAGATTGGTTGACATTCGTAAATAGTCCACAAAAAAACTCATGAGTTTCCAGTTGCATCCCACTGCAAAACGCCCTCCCCGTGGCCATCATCTGTCTCAGGTTTGCTGCTGTGTTTCAAAGAAGCTGTGTGCAAGCCTGAAGAATCACACTTCATTTTCTGCTTGGGGACCCTGAAGTCTTCTGGACTTAAAATCGATTTGAGCAGTTTTAGAGCTTGAGCAGTCCCATGCGATTAGCCCAAAACCACACAAATCGGGTCTTGTTTTACAGGCAGCTCATTTTCAGCCATTAAATGTCCCCATTAATATATTTTCATCCTCCTAACCATATGGTTATTAAATACTTGGACTGTCCAACTGCTCTTCTCTTTGATTGGGCTCTAACTCATCTAACATTAACTACCAAACTCCTCCACTCATCCGATCTGTGAATGCGTATAAACCAACATTTTCCATATGTTTTGCTGAAGGGTCATTCGAGATGAAAAGCTAACTGTGATTTCTCTCCACAGATGCGACCAGACTTCCTGACCTTTTACAGAAATTTATGATCTCATTTTTGTTATTGTGATTTTATGAATTGAAAAAATCAACTTAGGAGAAGTGATTCATGACAGTGTTGTACCCTCAAAATATTTTGAAAGGAATAAATGATTGATTAGGGCTAGACCAGGTGACAATTGGTGCAGAAATCGATTCACACAAGGTCATAGATGTATTAGACATACACACAGACGCAAACACACAGACCAAATTTGAAATCTCAGAATAACCATGCATTGTGAAAGAAACCTGTAGAATTAATATAGGCAATTGTCCTTTGTGAATACGACACCTCCACACAAATTAAACTAGTGAGCATTTTTTTAAAAATCTAGTTATGACAGGAGTATCATTCTTTATATGCATTCAAGAGATATGTATTCATTGCTACTCCATTTGCACAGAGATATTATTACAGTTGTGCATGAATGTCCGCTTCAGACGTCGTGGATAAACAGCATTGAGCTCCCTTCATTTTTGTGTTAATTTAAATGGTAGAAGCATGAGTGGTTAGAGGCAGGCTGACACAGACCCAGATCATAAATTTGCACTACTTTGTGGATTTGTTTTGAGTGTTCAAGTTGATAGATACTACTCTCCCTTTCCCCCTTCACTGTCTTACCATCTTTGTCTCTCTCAGAACAACAGGAAGAGTTATCCCTCTGCTATGTGACAGTGCTACTGTTTCAACAATGTTATGCTGTTCTTGGCGTTTTTTTTCCAGAGTGGTCATAAACGACAAAGACACTGAAATGTCTGGAGTTGAGAGTGTTTAGTGCCAACTTGATAACAGCTAACAGATTCTGCCTCTGGCAGAAGGCTCACCAGTTTAAAAAAAGTGCACGATGGAAGTTTAGTGGCCAGTTCTCCTAGATCTTCTTCCCTCTGGTTTCTTTCAGTTTTTCGCAGTATTGTAAAAATAACTAAAGGAAAAGTTGTTGAGTGTAAGGAACATTTCGGTGAAGAGGAGGAGAGTATTTGGTTTTTTCGAGAGGAAGATGTTGAGGTCCTGCAGTCCATCCTTGGACGTGTATAAGACTGGATGTCCATATGAAGATAAAGCACAGGAGGCAGCGAAATATACGTTGCTCAAGAGATGGAGGGCGTGTTTGGTGTCACGGATGTAGCCGGGAAGTCTCTGCACTAATTGCGAGAGGGTGGAGTCGAATTAGGATGAGATGAGTTCGGTGGGGCAGGCGCATGCTGAGATGATGGGTCCAGCTGGGGTAGTTGGGCTTTTGGATCTTGGGGAACAGATAGGACCAGACATTGCGAAGTTGGGGCCGATGGGCTTAAGGGCAGAGGAAGGACGATTAAACTTGCTTAAAACTACAAGCAAAATTCAGGTCTGAACCACCTTGTAGAACGATTTGACGGGGTCTGGCCTGGATTATAACAGCTGGTGGTTATTTTTATTTTCGGTGTTCCTTTCTCCTAGACAGGAAAGGAGATCAAGAAAATTTGTTATGCTCAATTTGCTTGCCAAGGGTGTGTTTCTGGGATGCTGCTATATTGTTGATTTGATTTGCATTTGTTATGTCTTAAGTATCTCTTTAATGTTAACTTTATATTTTTAAAAAATCGTGTGGTTTGTACGTTATCTGCGTTGGAAAAATCCTTTTTAAAATCCTAACAGTCAGCCAATCGATTCACCTGTGGATCACAACGGCCTTTAAGTTAGTGAGTTTCGAGAAGAATTGTAGCTCAGGTTAAGGGTCTGGGTGCAAGTTTGCTGTCTGAGCTGAAAGGTTCTTTTAAAGATATTTCGTCGGGATTGCTTGGTAACATCTTCACTGAGCCTTCACACAAAGCACTGCTGATGTTTCTTGCTTTCTACTAATATGCCTGGGTTTCTTTTGGTTGGTGGTACATTTACTGCAGAGTTGTAATTTCCTGTTCTTTTCCACAGGGGATGGTAAATGGAGTTAACGTCAATGTGTTTATTGATTCAGGTTCCAGTTAGAATGCCACACAACTCGGAATTCTCGTCCGTGTCTCTGCTTGGTGTTCCAGCTGATGTGGTGTCATTCCGTATCTGTATGTAAAAATACTAGTGAGAGAGGGTCATGTCTATTTGTGGCTAGTTTTCTGCCTGCTTGTCCAATGTAACGTTTCTTACAGTTCTTGTACGGTATTTTGTAAATGATATTAGTTTTGCTAGTTGTCTGTATAGGATCTTTCAAGTTCATAAGCTTTTGTTTTAGTGTGTTGTTAGGTTTGCGGGTGACCTTGATGCCAAGAGGTCTGAATAGTCTGGAATCATTTCCGAACCGTTAAGTATAAATTAAATAAATAGTTGTGTTCTCCACTCATACCAAAATACATATTCACACTATTTGGTCTGGACCATAATAAAAAAGACAGCTGTTGAGTGGATTAAAATCATGAATTTTAGTAGATTTAACACGATTGGATCGAATGAGACTGATTGTTAAGTGTGGATATTCACTTTTAAGGCGTGCAAAAAATTCGTAACATTAGGCATGGTGTGGATATATTTACAAATAGTCAGTCGTTGTCTAGAGTAGATGAGATGGACGTGGAACCCCTATTAATTTCATTTGAGTGTTGGCCACAAAATGAAGTGGCCCCTGGGTATATGATTATAGTTAAAACGAACAAAATTCGTACATAGAGCTGGTAAAGTTTTAACTTTATTTACTGAGCGAACATATAGGCAGTATGATAACGTGAAAAGCAGAAACCTGTAGTGCATGTGAAATAATGTGAGAAGACAATTTCCTCGAAAACTAAGGACAAAATCTGGTCGAACCTGCCCAGCGTATTAAAGGATCAAACAATGTAACTTTGATATGTCAATAATGGCATTGTATATACTCAGACATATGAAGCTCTTGGAGAGACTGTTCTTTTCGTGCACTTCAAAAATTATGTTCTGATGTATTGAAAGCTCATCAGAAGTATCATGGATATAAAACTGCAATAAACAACAATAGAACAAAAGCTAACTTTTTATTAGTTCACACATCAATTTGTGTCTTTGAAATAAATTCCAATTCGTGAATTATATAAATTGGATGAAAGACAGTCCTCAGTCGGTGAGGGGAAAAGTGACCTCTTATTGAAGACAGTAACACATTTTGCCTCAGGAAGCCATACGGAGTGAATCAAAGTTGTAATCAATTAGGACAAACGAAGTCACAACCTTGGTGACTTAAACAAAAACAAATAGTGGGAAGACTGATTTGGAAAACCAGGGACACTTCTGGATTTTAATGAGATTGTCGTGAAGAGCATAAAATGCAAAGAGCTGTTAAGAAATGCATGGTCTTGTCAGAGGTTGGTGTGCAAGGAAGTTTGAGATCACCTAAAATAATTTACTTCTCTCAGTAATGTTTCGGCCTGTGTATCAGGGTCTGCATGTAAATGAATTCACATGGTAAGGGATAAGGAAGCACGTCAATCTTTGATGGTATTAGATTCGGAGATATATAATTCAGAAATTGCATTGTCAGAAAAGGTGATAATATGACGAAATCATGCTGCGAAAAGCAGTGTTTTACAATATTAGCCAAGTCTAATGAATCTGGAAGAATGCGATGAAGTTGTGCTATGAATAATACACAACTTCTGTGAGAGTGAAAGAAAAGTTCATAAAGATGTAAGTGGATCACAAATTGAGTCTCCCCTATTGTATTTGAAAAAGAAAACAATTGGAATCAGGCTATTGAATTGTTAGATGAAGTCTAAACAGGGGTTTTGCTGACTGTGCAGAAAAAAATATAACAAAGCCATAGTTGAAGATAGAGGAGATATCAATGAGTACGAATAATTAAAGGAAATTCTATTAGCAGAAACTATTTTTGATCAAATGTTTAAAAACACGGTTGAAACAAGTGAATATTGTTATTTTGATGACGTTAAACGAGTAAATATGGAAATAATGGAAGATGAAGCATTTGCACCAAAAAGTAGGCACATAGAATGGACTGATTGTCTCCGGGAATGTTACCATTTGAAAAGGAAACCTTAATGAGGAAATGGTGAACATAGCTTATTCAGACAGATGGAAAATGAGCAGATGTTCAGCAAATAGTATTACCGATAAGTAACAGAAAGAAGATGTGTTACGGGTGGCACAGAGTCTGGCAGGAAATCATTTGGATAAAGCTAAAACTCAATGCAAAAAAAACACATTTTATTGTCTGACCGTCATAAAGATGTGATTGTATTTTGTCAGAAATGACACCCATGAATTAATAAGAAAACTTCAGGCAGTGATAATACATATTCCAGCAACGGGAAAGTTATTTTTTAAACAAAGTCTTCATTGTTTGCATAGGATCTCTCAATAAAGAACAAAAATGGCAATCGGTATATTTTAAGACCATAACAGATGTATCCATTAGTTTTCCAGTGTGCAGTCCTTTCTGCAATTTCGCAGCAAGAGGGAAATGAAAAGAGTTACTCTTTCCGTTAATTCCTTGTTACATATGGTCTATCCACAGATATACAATCGGATGAATGTGAAATGTTACATGAAGTTTACTCAAGAAAATCATGGATAAAGTCAGAATAAACCAAGTTAAGCCAATTGCGTATCATCAACAATCGCAGAGTGCATTCGAACATTGGTAACAAAATTTAAAGAAAACGTTGAGGACGTTTAATTAAGAGTTTCAACATGGTGAGGAGCAATAAATGAATTGCATTTATACATTTTGCCAATGGAGATGCACCTTATGAGTCAAGTATATTGGACAATTAACACGACTGAGGAAAAGATATGCTGAGTCGAAGTTCACAGTCTACGAAATTGAAAAGAGTGGCAAAAGTGAAGACTGCAGATTCTGGAAACCAGATTTTTGATCAGGGTAGTGCGAGAAAAGCACAGCAGGTCAGGCAGCATCCGAGGAGCAGGAAAATCGAAGTTTCAGGCAGAAGCTCTTCATCTGGAATAGAGGCTGGAAGCCTCCAGGGTGGAGAGATAACTTGTGGAGGGGGGCGCTGGGGCAAGGTAACAGACAGTACAATAGGTGAATGGTGTGTGGACGGACGTGATAGGTCAGAGAGGAGGGTGGGAAAGATAGCAAAGACTACAATAGACGAATGAGGTGGGAATGGAGATGATATATCAGAGGGGAGGGTGGGGGAAGGTATCAAAGAGTACAATAGGTGAATGGGGGTGGGGATAGAGGTGATAGGTCAGAGGGGAGGGTGGAGTAGACAATGGGAATGGAGATTGGCAGATAGGATAGGTCATGAGCTGGAAGGCTGGAACTGAGGTAAGGTGGGGTGAGGGGAAATTAGGAAACTGGTGAAGTCCACATTTATGCCTTGGGGTTGAAGTGTTCCGAGGCAGAAGATGAGGCATTCTTCTTCCAGGCGCAGGGTAGTGACAGAGCGGCGGTGGTGGAGGCCCAGTACGTGTATGTCCTCGGCGGAGTGGGAGGGGGAGGTGAAATATTGGGCCACTGGGCGCTGGGGTAGCCTGGAGATGTTCACTTAAGCGCTCTGTGAGGAGGCGCCCAATCTCCCCAATATGGAGCAAGGGATACAATTAACGACATTAATGAATGTGCAGCTGAAACTTTGATGGATGTGGAATGCTCCTTTGGGTCCTTGGTTGGTGGTGAGGGAGGAGGTGTGGGCGCAAGTTTTGCAATTCCTGCGATGGCAGGGGAGGGTGCCAGGACGGGAGCGTGATTTGTTGGGGGGCATGGACCTGACCTGGTAGTCACGGAGGGAATCGTCTTTGCGGAAAGCGGGAAGGGATAGGGAGGGAAGTAGTTCCCTGGTAGTGGGGTCCGTTTGGAGGTGGTGGAAATGTCGGTGGATGATATTTTTGACGCAAAGGTTGTTAGGGTGGAAAGTGAGTACCGGGGGTTCTGTCCTTGTTACCTTTGGAGGAGTGGAGTTTGCGGGCGGAGGTGCGGGATGTGGATGAGATGCGTTGGAGAGCACCTTCAAACATGCAAGAAGGGTAATTGTGATCTCTGAAGAAGGAGGCCATCTGGTGTATTGTGTGTTGGAACTAATCCTCCTGGGAGCAGACCCGGCAGAGGCGGGTGAATTGAGAATACTGGATGGTATTTTTGCAGGAGGTAGGGTGGGAAGAGGTGTAATCCAGGTAGCATGGGAGTTGGAGTGTTTGTAAAAAATGTCAGTGTCAAGTCGGTCGTCATTAATGTGGATGGAAAGGTGTGTAGGTTAGGTTGGTCTTAGTATAAAATGAATACTCGGCACAACATCATGAGCCAAAGAGGCTGTACTGTGCTGCACTGCTCTATGTTCGATCAAAAAGAAGGCTTTTAATAATGCATGTGAAGAATCACATACAGATGATTCTGACATCATCATTCCTCTCGTTAAATTGGACAATGACGTTCTGCGAAAAAAAAGATCAAATGCAGCCTCAATTTCAAGTGTGGTCACATTGACTTTACACATGGAATTCAGCTTTTTTGCTCACGTTTGAGACAACTCCTGCAATGAGATCAGAAGCTCAGTGGCCCCAGCAGAAACAAAATTGAGGATGACTGAGCAAGTTATTGCTGAGTAGGTTCTGATTGATATCATTACTGATGACACCTTCAATCGACTAGCTTATGATTGAGCATGACCTGATGGGGTTGTAGTGGCCTGCGTGGATTAGTTCTGATATTTATGCACAGGACAAATCCACCCAGTGGCACAGTGGCTCCATGGTTAGCAATCATTTGCGTCTGTCTGAGTAGAGTTTAGGAATATTCCCAGTGCTGCACAGCTTTATGCAATGAGTTCCTTTTCTTCGTACAGTCCAAAGGTGTACAGGTTAGATGGATCCACTGTGCTAAATCTACCATTGTGTTCATGTATGTAAGGGTTAGATGGTTTACATACGCGAAATATAGGGAGAGGGCAGAGAAGTTTCTGAATTGGATGCTCTTCAGAGAACGGTTGATGTCTTGTTCAACCGATTGGCTGTTTCCATAATTTAGGAATTCAGTGATGCACCTAGAATACTTTCCGCATTGTTGGATAGATAACAGTATGGCAACTGTTCTGAATACCTTGGCTCAACTGCCAGCAAGTTCTGAAGAGCACGTCTTAAGTTCTATTATCGAAATATTGCCAGGACCTTAGACTAAGCAGTATCCAGTGCCTCCAACCATTTCTTCCTATCACGTGGAGTGAATAGAGTTGGCTGAAAAGTTTTATCTGTAATCTTTCGGACCTCTGGAAGCGGCCGAGATGATCATCCATTAGACAGTTTTGCTGGAAGTTGCTCCTAATGCTTCAGTGTTATGTTCAGAATTGAGGTGCAGAGCTCTTCCATTATTGAGGATTAGGATATTTGAGGAATCTCTTCCTTCAACGAGGTGTACAAATGTCAATTCCATTCCAGTATGAACGTGAGAAGAATGCAGAACTTAAGTCTGAGGTATGGTTGTGGCTTCGCTTAGTGCTGGCACTTACTGCTTATGCTTTTTGGCGTGCAACCAGTCCTGTTTGGAGGCTTCAAGAGGGTGATACCTCATCTTCTGGTATGTCTAGTGATGCTCCTGACATGCTTCTGCATTGTCCATTGAAGTCAGATTGAACGTTGTTGTGGTTCTGTTTGCCGAGCTGAGAATTTGTCATGCAAACGTTTCATCCCCTGTCTAGGTGACGTCCTCAGTGCTTGGGAGCCTCGTGTGAAGCGCTTCTGTGCTGTTTCCTCCGGCATTTATAGTGGCCTGTCTCTGCCGCTTCCGGTTGTCAGTTCCAGCTGTCCGCTGGAGTGGCTGGTATATTGGGTCCAGGTCGATGTGTTTGTTGATAGAGTCTGTGGATGAGTGCCATGCCTCTAGGAATTCCCTGGCTGTTCTCTGTTTGGTTTGTCCGAAAATAGTAGTGTTGTCCCAGTCGAAATCATGTTGCTTGTCATAAGCAACATGACAAGCAACATGAATTCGACTGGGACAACACTACCATTATAGGGCAAGCCAAACAGAGAACAGCCAGGGAATTCCTAGAGGCATGGCACTCATCCACAGACTCTATCAACAAACACATCGACCTGGACCCAATATACCAGCCACTACAGCGGACAGCTGGAACTGACAACTGGAAGCGGCAGAGACAGGCCACTATAAATGCCGGAGGAAACAGCACAGAAGCACTTCACAGGAGGCTCCCAAGCACTGAGGATGTCACCTAGACAGGGGACGAAACGTTTGCAAGACAAATTCCCAGCTCGGCGAACAGAACCACGACAACGAGCACCCGAGCTACAAATCCTCTCCCAAACTTTGAGTACGGTTGAACCCCTAGTTTCATAGTCATAGTTCAGCTGTGAATATGCCAGACCATGACGTTATGAAATGTGTTATGGATTATTGAATAGACTTCTGTTGTTTCTTTTGGACTCATGAATGCCCACTGTTTTGTTCCTACATTTGTTCAAAACCTGTTTCATTTAGCATTAAGCAAGTTCCACACAAGATGATGGAGTTTTGGACTCGTCAAGGACTGTACGCTGGTCGTTCTTAACAATACTGCCAGAGGCAAATGTATTTCCACCTGGCAGATTGGTAATAATTACGTCAATTACTTTTTTTCCCTTCTTGACAATCCCTCATCAGCTGATACAGAGTGTAACACCTATGTCCTTTAGGGCACTACCAGTTTGATTTGTCGTATTGTTGCTGAACCACTCTTGGTGGTGACCGTTGAGATTCCCCATGCAGAGTACATTCTTCCCCATGGCCATCCTCAGTCCTTGCTTGAAGGGAGAAATACCAATTGTCAGCTGAGGAAGGAGGGTACGTGGATGTTTCCATGTCCATTTTCAGTTTGAATCCATAAGACCTGATTTGCTCTTCAATCAATGTTGATGCATCCAAGGATAATTCCCTCAATCATCAATTCTGACATATCTGTCCTGCTGTGAGGCAGCACATATCTAAGTATATTGCTGGTGTTGATTGGGTATTTGACGTAACTTATGTTTCCTCGAGTTAAATTATCCCAATCTGTTGTTAGGAAAGTCAGTAAGTTAGCTCTCTCAATTTTCGAACTTGATCCTAGTTATTCATTAGGAGGTCTTTTCATTGACGTCAGACAGTTTCGATATTGTCTTTATTGATGCCCAGGTTGATATCAGGTCAACCGTCTGCTTATTTGTTTTTGAGACTGTGTAGCACGTCGTACACCTGAAGATAGCAAGGCCATTTCAGAGAAGCAACGATATGACAACTGCATTACTGTCTGTCTAGAGTTATGTGTCGGTAAGACCAGATGAGGATGACACATTTCCATTCTTGAAGATAGAACACATATCATTGCAACACTGCACCGCCATCGCTGCTGTGCAGATAATCAGAGGGTTACATAGGGAGGACAGAGAGAGGCTTTTTTCCAAGTATGGTGACGGCGAGCACGCGGGGGCATTGCTTTAATTTGAGGATGATAGATATAGGACAGATGTCAGAGGTAGTTTCTTTACTCAGAGAGTAAAGGGTATGGAATGCTTTGTCTACAATGTTAGTAGATTCGCCAACTTTAAGTATATTTAAGTAGTCATTGGACAAGCACATGGATGTACATGGATGTACAAGCACATGAATAGTGTAGGTTAGATGGGCTTCAGATTGGTATTACAGGTCGGAGCAACATCGAAGGCTGAAGGACCTGTACTGCGCTATAATTTTCTTTGTTCTATGTTCTATATACATCGAGCAGAGCTCACGACTAAATATTTCCATCAAAGAGGTGCTGTGGGCATTCAACATCAGAAATGTGTTCCAACAAAATCTCCAAAACAATTGCCCAATGTATGCACTACTCAACCACCACCACCAAGCAAGAGAACGAACTCTGTTTTACAGGTCAGTGCAGGATAGTATGCCTGTAGTAGAAATATGCATTCTTACAAATAAGTCGTGAACCTGCTGAAGGTGCTGAAGATAACTCTTATCATCCTAATCCACACAAGTTAGTTATATCAAAAAGAAATAACCGACCACACAACTCACTGATCAGATCGAGGGTGTGCCTTCTTGCCACATCCAGTCGAAAATGTTGCAGGATAATTAAGCAACTCACAAGAGCAGTACACTTCTAAAATATCTCGATCTTCATGCGACGACGAGCCCAAAGTATCAGTGCAAAAATAAAAAAATCTTATTTGCATAAGTCAACGAAAGTAAATCCCAGAAGATCTTCCATCTCCGCCCCTTCCAGTAGTCATACAGCATCACGCCTGCCTGTCTTCAGACCGTGCTACTTACTTACATGATGTCAAGAAATGGGTTAGTGCAAAGACTTTGATACCTGACAACATTCCAGCAAACCACTTGTGCACGAAAACATGCCCGTCACGTAGTCCAGTATTTGCAATGCGCCATTTCTGCGCCAACCTGCAACATTGGCCAGGTATATTCTGTTCTGAAAAAAAAAATGCCGCCATATCAGGCTTTTTCCAATCGCTTGTAAAGTCAGGAAAAATGTCAACAATACTGCAATGAAGATATACCTTTTCAACAATAATCTGCTCAGTGGCACCCAGTTTTACTTCTGCCAGGGCCACTCAGTTCTTGACTTCATTACAATCTTGTCTCAAATATCGTCAAAGCATTTTATTGATGATGTGCGGTCAGATTAACAGCCTGTTCCATCGAACATACATGTCATTATGTCTGGCATTAAGTTGTCTGACAATACCCGGAGTCAATGTCCACCTGGAGGAATATTGTCAATCGGCTGTAATTAGATTGGATTTCTTACAGTGTGGAAGCAGGCCCTTCGGCCCAACAAGTGCACATGACCCCGCCGAAGCGCAACCCACCCATACCCCTACATCTACACCTTACCTAACACTGCGGGAAATTTAGCATAACCAATTCACCTGACTTGCACATTTTTGGATTGTGAGAGGAAACCAGAGCACACCCACGCAGACACGGGGAGAATGTGCAAACTCCACACAGTCAGTCGCCTGAGGTGGGAATTGAACCCAGCTCTCTGGCGCTGTGAGGCAGCAGTGCTAACCACTGTGCCACCGTGCCGCCCAAACCTGACACAGCGAAAGATGCATGCGTTTGTGGAAGTTAATAATTTGTCTGCAGTACATGTCCATACAAGTTCATCTGCATCATAACCTTCTCAAACCGCTTCATCGATTATCTTCACTCGAACATGCAATCACATCTGTGGATGTTCGATGATGATGACAAACATTCAGCAAATTTGCATTACTCGGATATTGATGCTGGCCATATTTAAATACCGCAATATCTGACCTACATCCAGGCTTGAGATGACATCGCAGTAAGTAAAATTCACACAACAGAAATACCAGAAATAACTGCTGTTCAGAATAAAGAATGTAACCACTGTTCACTGGGATTCAATGGCGTCATTATCGACGAATATCTCATTATCAATATGTTCAGAGTACCATTGATTTGAAATTAATTTGGGCTCGCTACATAAACACTATTGCTGCAAAAGCAGGTGAGTGGCTCGGAATTCTATGTAAGCAACACTACTTCTGACTCCCCAAAGCTTCTCCAATATCCAAAAGGCATAAGTTGGAAGTGTTTTGGAATTCTCCACAATTGCCAGGATCGGTTCTGATCCAAGAACAATCAAGATAATTGACGACACTAAATCGGCGTCTCTTGATCGGCTTCACATCAACTCCATTTGCAAACAATGGTCAGTGTGTACTATCGACAATTCACAGTACAGGAATTTGTAAATACACCTTAGAAAGTGCTTTCCAAAAACAGGTCCACGTCCATATTGAATGACACAAACAGCAGATACCTTTGGTTGCTACTGTCATTAAGAACCTCTCCAAAAAACTCACAATCCAGCCTTCGAAAAGCTGTACCGCTACTTAATTGTCACTCGCACAAAATCGTGAGTTTCACTGCCTAAGAGCATTTTCAGCCAACACCCAGCGTGTCGACTAAAACACATCGTAAAGAGAGCTCATCACTACTTTCTTCACCACAATTAAGAACCTGTAAAAAATGTTCGCCTTCCAATGACGCCAAGACCGCACAAATTAATAACAATGTAAATAGAATGGAACAGAACAAAACAGAATTAACATTGACAATTATTTCCAACATTCCCTTGGTTTTGGCTAATTGATTTTTTTGCCATTTTTGCAAAAAGGAAAAATAACTCTTTTTTTCTGTGGTACAAAAGTTATGCCTCAATTGACTCCAAATTTGATTACTCACTCCTGGTGTATTGTGAGAAGTTTTTCCTTCCATAAGAAAATTCATTTATTTGCTGAATTAATATCATTAATCCTTAGACATTTGCTAGAGCAATAGACTGTAATATGAATACCAATTGTAAATCTGCCCAGTTCCTCGAGAATTTTGACTGAATGCTTTGCGATCCAATTGAATCTTCCAAATCACTAAAAGTCCAACTATATTAATCATTTGTTTCAGTTCGCTGTTTTCCTTGTTTCAGTGACTTAAACTAATGTTCATAATTAAAACAAAATGTGGATACTGCTTATGATTCAGATAATGACGTTGATTTATTTGATTTTACTCTGAATCTTGAGAAAGTTCAGAATGACTGTTGATTTATTTGGTTTATTCTGAATGTTGAGAAAGTTCAGAATGACTGTAGTCAATACTTTCACACATCTTTACGACAGAATGACAGATTTCTCGGGAGCAGTGGCAGAAATGGCAAGGTGCATCTGTAGGGTCAAAGATATTGAAGTGATCAACCACAGTCACATTACGTGGCACACCAGGTTTGATGATCAAAATTTCCTATCCATATTTTATCTTGCAATGCGACTCGATATAATTTAAAACAGAAAACAATTTAGAAACGTGCTGATAGATGTATTTGTTGCCAACAAAATTTGCCTATTGAATCCAAATCCAACGAATATAATTGTCAATTACTTACGTCACATAAATCCTTACAAGGTTTCTGCAGTACATATATCACTATTCTCCATAATTGCATCATTCGCTATTGATAATTGAGATCCCAATCTATATTTGTTGGCTATGTGTTCGACATTTTTGCTGTTGCAATATTTTGTTTCACCTAAGTGTGATAATTTCAGTTAAGTTTATCCAAGTCTGTCTTTTTATAACTCTGTTATACTTTTAATTCTTATCTTTATTTCCTCGCAACTTGCCTGAGGAAACGTTGATATGTATGGTAACATCTCAGTATATTTTACCTTCAGGAACTATTATCACAATTTTCTAAAAATACTTTCAATCGGTTTGAATATGACTGTGCTTTGCTTCATGTTGTTTGTTCTTTTATTCTCTTTCGTTCTCCAGTTATGTGTATTCGTTTCCTTGTTTCCACAGTTTAATGCATCCACGGTTATTATTCTTTTATTTCTTGAAATGTTTGTTTCAAGTGCACAGTGCTAATACTATTTAAAGCAGACATATTTTCCTTCTTTATTTTTGCTTTAATCATTCATGGTTTGTTTTCATCTCTGGCTGGGCAGCCCTTCTTGTCCATCCCAAATTACCCAGAGGGCAGTTAAATTAAAACACATTACTGTCCGTCTGGAGTCGCATGTGGGCAAGACTCGGTAAGCGTGGCAGTTTTCTTCCATAAAGGACATTAGTGAAGTAGTTAGTCTTTTGTTCCAGCAATCAATAATAGATTTCTGGTCATCAAAAGAGAATGCTTTTTTTTCAAATATCAATTGAATTCAAATTCCACCATCCGTCAACGACAAGAGAAATCATAATTGCGTTCACTCTTTTGCTTGTAATTCAATTAATAACTAAATTTCTGACTTGTTTTTCGCTAAATCCATGCACACTGAGTCTCCTTCTTCCTTCTGATCATACAGCAGAGTCCCGTGTTCAGCTCTTGTTGACTCTTCTTTTAGAAAAGGGGGAAAACCTTCTAATATCCTGGGTTCACAACAAGAGTCTTACCTGGATTCGAAATTTATCTCTACGTTACTTTTTTCCCCACAGATGTTGCAAGACTTTCGGAGTTTCTCGGACAATTTCTGATTTTGCTTGTAATTCCTTGTTGTCTATCTAGATCTTTGTAGAAGTGCTGTAACAATGCTTCCAATTGTCTGTTAGAAAAAAAAACCTTGTCTAACATTACTCACCGTAGCTCTTGCATTTCTTGGCATGCTCTGACGATGGAATTAAGAGAATGATGAACGTCTTGGCAGAAGAAGTTGAACTGCATGAATATGTCATGTTTGATTAGAATTTTAGCTTAACATTTCTTTCTCTTACCTTGTTGACACTGGAGCAATTTTTGTTCTGTGAATAATATGCATCATTACTAGAGTCATGAAACAGCACTGTTGCAATTTTATAATTCACTTTGGCATTACTATGTCCAAGCATGAATACGATATTGCTCCAAAGAGTAGAACGATTCAACGAGATGCCATAATAAACAAAATGCATTGCAATTACTTGATAAGATAACATTTTAGACTATACTTATTTAAAATAGATACGAGCATGATCATTATGCAACATTTTCTTGCAATTGTGTGACAATAAAAATTTTGTTTGCATTCTTAGCTTGCGTATTCAAACATTATCTTAGAGATGAGTGAAGAAATATATGTTTTAACAGACATAATTTTAGTTAACGGCCGAAGTTCAGCAAAAATAATTCATAATCTTAAATATGCGTTCTTAAATCTCAAAGAAAAACAGCTTTTTAATTTACAATGTGACATCATGTATAAATTCGCAGACCTGCTTTGATCAGAGCTTGTTTCAGATGTTCCAGGTCTGAAAATCAAAATAGACTTTTCTTTTCCAATTGCTTGCGTACATGGTTAAGGAGGAATACGTAGTTAAGGGAGAAAAAAATTTTGCTCACTGCATTCAGTCCCTTCCTCATGGTGAACTATGAGAGAGGTGTTGTATTATTAATGATGCAATATGGAATGGTATCAATAGTGCTGGCGAGCATTATGGAGACATAATTATTGTTTTTAGCCTTTTTTTGTCTCTTTGCACCCCGCCTCTAATATGAACTGATTGACAACACACATAGATGCACACACAGATTTAATGGGGAAAAAAAGCACTTGAGTCGAGTTTCAATGTTGCTTTGGTGTCTTCAGCGACGGAAGCTGCCGTCAAAAGCAAACAACATTCAAAAGTTCAGATTTCTAAACTGCAATTTCCTATAGACTGAATTCTTTGCACAATATTCTCCATTGTCCAACTAAATGCAAGGTAATATGACAAAAGTTTGGTTTAATTTATTGGTATTGAAATTAGATTTTCCAGTTTTGCAATCGACGAGAACTTCGATTCTTTTCAAAATCATAACTTTTTACTACACAGCCAGAACTGTCCTTGCACATAGAGAAGAAAGTTTATTCCCACGCTTGCATCAATAAATTGCTCGTATGTTTTTATTGTGTCTAGTTACCATCACAAGTAATTACAACACATTTTTCTGTTTAGTCAATTTTTCCTAATAAATTTATTCAGAGATGCTACGGTGTTTGGGCTTGAACCCGGGCCTCCTGGTCCAGGGGTTTGAATGCTAACACTGAGTCAGCTCCTTACCACGTCGCAATCTTTGCTCAATATGAAAGAAATGAGTTTTACTGAAGATCTGTAGTTCAATTTGTGAATATTCTTATTCGTCATTTTGTCGAGCTGGTTAATGTTTCTTGCAAATGTTTTGTCTCACTCTTGGGTGACATATTCAATGCTGTGTAGCCTCTGGATAAAATGCAGTCATTGTGATTTGCCTAGAGTTTGTTGTGGTGGGCGAAACTACTTCCAGTTTCGTGCTGCAGTGCTCTGTAGATGAAGTCATTTAAGCAGTGGATGAATACTCGTCTTCCAGGAGTTTCCTTTCTTGCCTTGGTTATCCTGTCCCAGTATTGTAATGTTCTCCCAGTTGAATTTGTCGCCTTAATTTTCAGTGTGCTTTGATATGAGGATGACTGGTCATCTTCTGTTGCAAGTTGATGTGTGTGTATTATGCTGGTGAGTTTTCTGCACATTTGTTTGATGTAAAGTTTCGTGCTCTTGCTACATGTCATTTCATATGTTCTATTCATTCTGTATTTGTGCATATGGGGTCTTTTAATCTGGATTTTTTCTGGAACCAAAAGCTTAAAAATATGTGCAGTTTTCAGTAAATCACAAATGGGGAGAATTCACGCAAACACGCCCGTTGATGGGAAAGATATGCCAACCAGCTAAGTGCTATCAGCGAGCAATTCCATTTTCTTAACGAATGCCTCTGAAACCAAGTAAAACCACAGAGTGAAATGCAAACCTCCTTTGACAAAATTCAAACAAAGAGCCAAATTTAATCGCCAGATGAAGGTCCAGGTAATGGTAACGGATGCCCACAACCGTCTCCACAGTTAAGGACGCGAAATCAAGTGCCCCCCAAAAAATGAATAAAGTAATCATCAGTGTACCATGATGCTTGAAAGTCCATCAACACCAAGCAACACAGAACCAGGACCATGAAGAAAATGACGTCTACAAGAGGAACTGATGAAACTGCTCCACAGCAAGGATGACAACAAAACATGCAATGTTGAAGAAACGTATCAGTCAGGCAACTAAATGACAACAAAAATAGCTTTTCTTATACGAGGACTTAATTACAACTACAAGGATGCCAACAAAACAGACTCCCTGACACCACCAGATGACATAATACAACACAATAAAGACAGAGGAAACACAACAGACAATCCGACAATCATATTCTCTGCACGAAACAGGCGAAATCGTTCTACCCCACTCAACATCTCAGATGCAGAAGCCCTCGAAAGGTAAAAAAAAAACACTTCCTGATTCTACCTGCAAACAATGCCTGCCTGACAGAAGTAATGACCAAATCGGAATAATGTCATTGGAAAAGCAAAGAAACTACTTGTAGATGCCGACAGCGATCAACAGAGGGAAGCGGAAACCAAGCTAGACATTTCAAGACTGGGAAAACCAGGAAAAACTACAAGATCGACGTCTAGAAAATGAAGCTGGAAGATTTTAATATCCCGCTTTCAAGGTCTCCCGAAAATGCACATGTGAGGCAACCCTCTCAGCCGTTTGTATCCCTGCCAGACACACTGACAGACTCGCCAAGAAGGTTCCCTGCAGACTGAAACACCTTCATGGGCTCAACAGACTCCCTGCATTTCGCATAGGAATTACTGAACAACATCACAGATGCAAAAGTCGATTAAGATGAAATGATGACCTCATTAATGTTACAACGCTGTTGATCAGCATCAATATGGCATCAGTTAATGAAACACCATCAGCATTTCAAAACAAACTGACAACACAGATCGAGTACGAATTGATCAGCGAAGTTACTGGATTTATGCTTTACTACACACACTGCCTTTAATGACGAGGTATACGAACAATTAAATGGTACACCCATGGACTATCTCATTTCTGGGTTCATGGTTAAGCAGTAATGGCAGCACAGTACGCCCTCAGTTCCAGCCCGAACACTGGAATACTTAAACACTCACAGAAAAAGAAGAAGAAATATATAAAGTATTTGCTGTTACTAACAGCTTCATCCACCAATGCCTGGCATACAGGTAATATCAAGAAGACACTTTGCCCTCAGCAGACTGACCACCAAAATCTACATTATAATTGTCTCTGAATTAACCATGATAATTCCAAGGCCAACGGGCAATAGTGAAAACATACAAACCCTCAGTCAGATTTTGCCAGGTACTATCAAAGACGAAATAACCCATGAACACAACATGAAGAACGAATGTGACAGATGAAATAACATACAGAAACTGCAAGAAACATTACAAAGGATAAATGGACGGGAAAGCCGCCACCACAATGCATGAACAACAGTTTGCAACAAAAAGACATGACTAATCGTCCCTCATATCGACACACACTCACAAAGGACAGCAACTCAGCTGGGATAACGTTATGATACTGAGATCGGCTAAACAAAGACCCTCCACAGATTTCTCCAGCTTCCTCATTTCCCCTCACCCCACGTTTTCTCAGTCCCAACCCTCAGACTCAGCACCACCTTTTTGACCTGCAATCTTCTTCCCGACATATCCGCCCCACCCCATCTACGGCCTATCACCCTCACCTTAACCTCCTTCCACCTATCGCATTTCCAACGCCCCTCCCCAAGTCCCTACTCCCTACCTTTATCTTAGCCTGCTCGGCACACCCTACTCATTCCTGAAGAAGGGCTTATGCCCGAAACGTTGATTCTCCTTCTCCTTTGATGCTGCTTGATCTGCTGTGCTTTTCCAGCAACACATTTTTAAGCTCTGATCCCCTGCATCTGCAGTCCTCACTTTCTCCTAAACAAAGATAACCTCGAGAATTCTTGGAGGCCTGTTAGTCATCCAATGCTTAAATAAATAAACACAGTGAAGCAGACTTCCTTCAAAGACCACTGCAGTACAAAACAGAGCGTGGAACCACCTGCCATAGCAAACAGAAGCGTATAAGTTCTGGTACTGTGCACCATTGTTTTATCCAGAGGCTACACAGCACTGAACGTATCATCTATGAAGGAGTCGTAAAGCTTGCTAGAAAATCAACAGCTCAGAGAAGTGACCAACAAAATTCTAAACAAAAGTACTAAATTCCACTG
Source organism: Chiloscyllium punctatum (assembly GCF_047496795.1). Lineage (NCBI taxonomy): Eukaryota > Metazoa > Chordata > Chondrichthyes > Orectolobiformes > Hemiscylliidae > Chiloscyllium > Chiloscyllium punctatum. Next base: position 34,917,458 of record NC_092772.1, read on the forward strand.
GCTATGTCGGAGTGACAACATTTGATATCGAAGCAACATTTAACTGAGAGATGGCATCAAGAATCCTGAGAGAGAAAAGAAAAAAGAACAAAATAACTGGAATAATTGGTGAATATGTGACAATTTTATTCCGAATGGAGTAATGCAGAACATGGCTCATAGGAAGATATTTTTTGCAGTTGCATTATCACAGCGCCAGCTTGTATCTGCAGGTGTTCATCAGAGTAATGAACTAGACTAAACAATCTTCAGTTTTCCCATAAATGAAATTCGCTCCATCAGATCATCAGAAGTGGAAACAGTCACCGATGGTTGCATGACATACAGCATCTTATACGTAAATATTCCATTTCAAATGGAACGAATTTTGCCAATGTACATTTTTCGGTTTAGAAGAGTTAACTAACTTTCATAGGACAAAAAGTTCCATCACTGGGTATTTTCACAAAGAGAAAATCTAATTTCTTTACTTGATATTCAATGGCGTCACCATCATTGAATTGCCTTATCAGCAAAATTCTGGGCCTCACCATGAAAACAAAGTTCAACTGGACTCACCATAAAAACACCATGGTTACAAGAGCAACTCAGACAAGAAGAATACTGCACGTCTGCAACTAACTACATTCCTGAAACTGCAAAAGCTGTCCTCCCCCTCCAAGGAACAGATCAGTGGTGTGGTAGAAAAATCTGCTGTTCTCTGAATAGTTTCAGTTTCAAGATCAATCAAGGAGTTTTTCACCATTCAGAACGAGAAGCACTTTTGTTTGGCACTGTATCCAATAAACGTAAATTTCCTTAACATAAAAGGTTAATTAACAACTTTAAGCATTACTTACAAGATCAAGTGCAGAAATTTTCCAAGGTCACAGAAGGTTCCAATCTAAACAACACCACCACGTACAACACCAAACGAATTAGTTTAGTGGGAATGCCCACCTCATGCAAGTTTCCATCCAAACCACTCACCACTAATACTTGGAAATATATCGCTATTGCTTTGGTGTTCCTGAGACATATCTTACGAATTCCCTCTATCAGGTTATTGCAGTTCTAGCGAAGCTTCCAAGACTACATTGTTTTAAGACGGCAGCTCACCAACCCCTTCTCGCCAGCGATAATGAAAAATGATGGTTCACCTTTGAACTCGACATTCCACGTGTAAATAATTAAAAAAGCACTTATATTCTCATAGCGTCATCACTTAAGTCTGTCTAACATTTGACAGGCTGTGATTACTCGACTGTTTTGTGTTATTGATGAGGTGATTATCGAGAATGAGCAACTCACCAAGACATTCCCTATGACTTCACGTTTTACCTTAAACAGTACAAGACCTTAAACAGAAAATCGGTTGCAGCAACCTGTCCAGCCTTCAGCAAAACATCGACTCCAACACTGTACAACCCTTTGATGTTAACCACTGCATTACGTTACCACACAGTAACCACCATGACGTTTGGGGTCACTACCCATCGTGTACGTGGCAGGTACTCATTTGACACGGCCAAGGGTGTCCATCTCATACGTTGTCGGCAGGAATGCCCTGAGGCATGATACATTGGTGAGAACAAGCAGAAAGTACGGAAATGGATGAGTAGTTACTGCACAGCTGTCAACAGAGAGGCCTTCGGATCATCATTCTCCAAGGCAGACTTCGGAGAGGCAACAGTGCAATGTTGAAAAATGTGTTGCTGGAAAAAACAGCAGGCCAGGCAGCATCCGAGGAGCAGGAGAATCGTCGTTTCGGGCATAAACTTATGCCTGAAACGTCGATTCTCCTGCTCCTCAGATGCTGCCTGGCCTGCTGTGTTTTTCCAGCTTCACACTTTTCAACTGTGGTCTCCAGCATCTGCAGTCGTTACTTTCTCCTAACAGTGCAAAGTTGCAAAGCTGAGGCTGTTAGCCAGGTTTGGCAGACATGAGGATGGCCTCAACCGTGGTCTTATGTTACTCTTGCACTACAGGTGATCACACAAAACTGTACACCCTCACTCTCTGTCTCACACACAAGCATGTAGTCACCCTATACTCACACCCACACACACCCTCTCACAGGATTATACTGCATCACACTCAGAGATACACTTTAGCAACTTTACACACAAGCAAGCACACAGTCTCAAGTGCAGACGCACGCACTCACATGCACACGCTTCATGTCCCCATCTTTCTCTCTGTCCTGAATGCGCTCATATCCAAGTTCTTGGAGTTAATTTGTGGTTGCAGAATTATACTTGCAGATAAATTGTATTTTGCTCAAAAATGCACATATTGCAGGCAGTCAATCCATACAGTCAATACATACAATACGTTGTTAATCCAACTTTTGAACTGTAACTAGACTGACTCAAGCCTGCGATACAGACACACTCTGACGTCACACCTTTCATGCACTTTCTGAGTTGAGATGTCATGTTTTGCTATAAAACATCAAGTAACCTCGAGAAAGTGACCTAAAAGAAAGCATGGGATTTACATGATATTGAAATGAAAACTGCAAAGACTAAAGACTTAACAATCCATCTTTGTTCAATATATCACGGTGTGACACTGTAATTGCTTGCTCTAAATTTCAGGTCTTATGATCCTTTACTCCACAAACCTCCTGTTGAATTCGCAACGCTCTAAAAGATGATATTTCCAGGTAAACTTGTTGGACCTGGTTTTGTGTGATTTCTAGCAGCATCTATGGAGGATGACGCAGTGTTCATGTTGTGAGTGTGATGTAAACCCTCACCAGAAATACGGAGGGCTTGTAATAGTCTCCAAAGGTTATCTCTCTTTGTTTCTCCTCAGATGCTACCAGAATACTCAATTACTCCAAAGAAGATCCGTCTTTGATCGGTGTTATTTGATGATTCATGGAGGCGATGAAAATGCTGTAAACCAGATCATTTTGGCAACAGCTTTCGGGCAACAATTTACAAACCTGGCAGAAGGGCTGTGTCTTGAGTATAAAAGATTGCCAAATGTTATTTTTTAACATCTGTTATGCTGAGGTTATGTTTCTTTGTGTCTTTTAGTGAGGCTGGAAGCTAAGGTGGTTAAAGTACGTGTTACCTGTGCAATTGCACTTGTGTATTAAATGATGCTTTGATGAGTTGTGAACTTAGTTATTCAATGGTTGCAGATGAGCTGTACAATTCTCACGCTTCCCAAATACTTTGTTAATCTACCACAATATGGATTGGTTCTGTTGATGTTCACATAGGTGCATTTTGTCCACAGTATGAATTTCATTTATGAATATTTCCATTGCTCCTTGGCAAACAGTAAAGATAACTGTCCCAATTTTGGAGATATTCTAATCGTTTTTAGATTCACTACATATGGTACGATTTTCCTGCCTAGTGCCTTTAGCACTGGCAGGTGGTGTGTTTACCTTCAGAGCTTCAGTAAAAGCACGTCTTGGATTTTTCTTTTTGGGCTGCTTGCTGAAACTGATAGGTTTACTGGGAGCCGTTTCATTCCCTTTCAACCTGTCATCAAAGGTGACAGCTTTGCTGTCCCGTTCCATTTTCAATTTATCTGGTTTTGCTTGCCATGTTTCTGATTAGTCATGGATCCGGCTTTTCCATTGCCATTTGGATATCGTATCCTAAAAATTATACGCATTGTCTACACTAAACGTTCAGGAGAAGAAAGATGCAGAACAGCTTTCGGGCAATACTTTTGAAACCTGGCATTGGGGAAGGGACTGGGAGTATATTAGCGTGCCAAGATTTTTTTTATTCCTGTTTTGATGAGTTGTGAGAATAGTTTTTCAATGTTAGTAGATGAGCTGTTCAATTCTCCTGCTCCACATATATATTGCTAATCCACTACAACATGGCTTGGATCTTTTCAGGTGTACTTTGATAGATTTCATCCCCTGTAACATTCCTATCTCTGAATATTTCCACTGCTCTTTGACCGGATTTGGAAACACCTTAAATGTTTACAGGTTTACTACGGATGGAACGATATTCATTACTGACACCTTTAGCACTGGCAGGCAGGCTGTTTGCCTCACAAATTAAAACAAAATATCTTGAGTTCGTTTTTGGGCTGTTCACTGAAGCTGCGAGGTTTACTGGGAACCGTTTCACTCCCTTTCTAGGTGACACCATTGGTATTGTGTTGCCTCCTCTACAGCCTTGCTGTTCTGTTACACTTTGAATTTGTGTGGTTATGCTGGAGTTCTTTCTGGTCAGCGATGGCTCGTTTTTTTTTCCATTGCAGCAGTTTGGACATTGTAGCTTAAACGTTAATGCATCATCTGTACTAAGCGTGAGACAGATCGATCAGGCAGACAGCTAGAGAACCACATCCATAAGCATCAATTAGCTAACAAGAAACAGGACCAAATCTCCCTGGTAGCAATAGACACGAACAAATACCATGAGTTTGACTGGGACAACAGAATAATACGAAGATCAGATAAACAAAGAATCGCAAAGGAACTATTGGAAGCATAGTACACATCCTCAGACTCCATCAACAACACTTTGATCTCGACCCGAAATGCACACCGCAATGGAAAACCCGGACCCAGCAATAACCAGAAACAACTCAAACAGAGCCACAGAATTTCAAAGTGGAACAGTGCAAAACCGCTTCATGGGAGACAACAAAACATGGATGATGTCACCTAGAAAGCGAACGAAGATTGGATGAAAACCCTAGCAGCTCATTGAACAGACCAATTAGGAATCCAAACTGCTCCCTAGCCACTGATATTCACAAAACGTTAAAAATGTCTGTTTGCAGTACTCATTGTTGGCCATTTCAGAGTGCAGTGAAGTGTCAATTGAACTCTTGGCTTCAGGAAGTATCAGATAGACCAGATCAAGTAACTGCATGGGGACAAGAAGACAGACAATTATAATGAAAATGAAATTGTCATTATGAGAGTTTTCAGTTCCATGTTACTGTTGAATTTGTAACCAGCATCAGCCATGACCTGTTACCATAATTTTTGTTTCACTTTCAACTAAGAAACCTATTTTGTGATTCGACCATTGCCTTCCTTATTGACCGTACTTGCACATTTGCAATTGTCATATAGCTACCCAGTCAAAGGGCAATTATCAAGTCTACACTTATTCTGTCAGTAATTCTTAAAGGTAATGCAGTTTCTGTAAATTATTCTCCTGGCAATTGGAATGTTTAAACAATAGAGTAACTATCTAGTATTTGCCTGAATGTCTAGTTTTGCAGGTTCTGTTGGGAAACAGTGAATGGTGGTACCAATATAGTGCAAAAACAATTACCATGCCATAAATTATTTTCCATTGCAAGTAATGATTATACATATACAGCTTGCTATTTTTTGAACGTAATTATTCAGAAAGAAAAAAAAAACAGGAAATGGATTACCATGGCTTAACCTCTCGATTCGAGAAATACAAAGTACCTCCTAACTAAGCTTAAAGTTAAACTGCAGCTACAGTATTGTTAGGTATCTTTCCTTAATGATGCTGTATTTTAGCAGCACATTGACATTTTGTCCAAAGCATCTATTTCCAGTTTTCCTTTTTGCATATCTACCGGGAAAATGATTCATTGACTTGGTCTGCATTTCACATGGACACAAATAACAAACCATTAAAACAAATTCGTCATCTTTGTCTGTTAGAACTGTTGTCATTAATTTTTCCAATTTTATGATATTCATTTACACAACTTTTGGCATCAACAGCACAGCTAATATTCATTTATTCTCTGCAACTGTTAGTGAAACATGAACTGGACCTGCATATTAGAAATACTCACACAATATTTAATTAACACTTTATGATAAAAAAATGACATGAATTTGTTTCTTTTAGATGAAATAATGGCTGTATACTTCAGAGTCTATTATCTATGTATTTTCATTGCACTTTATGAAATTAACAAGTTTTGTATACTTGCTTCATTTTTATATCTCTCTATTCAACTCAGCAGTCTTTAATAAACATCTAACGTCCAAACTTCTAATTTTTTGGTAATCTGAATGGAATTACAGAAGAGAATTAATGCTATTGTGTCTGTCATTATACACTGTAACCCTGCTGTATAAACCCTGTGACATGCAGGTCTTTTGAACGTAGTGTGGTGCATCCGTACTCATTTTACTATGTACCATTTACAAAGGGTGGATAAAATTAATTTTTTCATTGAATCGAAAGATTGTGCTTCTTGCAGACTCATTTGAATTCAAATTAACGTTCAAATGTTGTAACGGTTGCACTGAAGTTGGAAGTCTATCAGTTATTCTGTTCATTTTGGTTCAAAGGGAAAAGGGGCGTTGTGTTTAAATGGAAGTTAATATTTCTACCCCATTGTTGCAGAATCATTGACATTAAATGATACCATGAATAGCACATTGCTACAATTTTGATGATTACTAGTAATTGAGCAGGTAATTGCTTTTAGTACTTTGGTAGTTTGGAAATTCTATTTCAATTATGAAATGAATTTGAAGTTGTCATAAGAATTGTTCAGATTTTGCCCCATTTGTTGTGTAGACCATAATGTATTCAGCAAGAATACTTACTTGCAATTGCTTTCTGCGCCTCCATACAGCAGATTTTTTTTTTGTTCTGATATCACATTGATTTAATAAATAAGCTTAAATACTTACTTTATTCGTTGTGATATATGTTAAAACTGAAATGCGAAGCCAATCGTGATCATAATGCTATTATATGTTTTCGTGCGTATAAGTGACTTATTCATCTATCAACAAACTGCACCAGGGTTAAGGATATCCTGACTCGTCCATCTTTGTGCCAAAACCTCGAAAATCCGAAGTCAAGTCACCAGCCACGTTAGCTATGACAGTGGGCAGTGTGCAATATTATACATTAGTTATCGTAATCGTTATTGTCATCCACCATCAAGTACTTTATCATTTTGTTCAATGCTTGACCAGCTGGGAATTTCAAGACTAGGTAGCAAATTAAAAGGTGAGAGAGGAGATATCAGAAGCATATTTTTTTTACCCAAGAGTTAGTTGGAGTGTGGAATGAACTTCCTGAGGAAGTGATGAATGTGTGTACAATGCAACACATCAAATACATATTAAAAATTGGGAATGGTTATGTGAAGCGGAAAAGTTTGGATGGATTGTAAATCAGTAATAGGCAGGTATAACTAGTTTAGTTTCGGAGCATGTTTGGACGAGATTGGTTGAACCAAAGGGATTGATTTGTGCTTTATGCCTCTGTAAGTCGATAACTCTGTAAGACTAATTTTGCCAGCATTGAACGCAAAAAGCTGCACCAATTTTAATAGGTTTTTATTTAGCCATGTCATGTTTTTATAACGCATTGAACATAATAGAGTTCTCACTACTGTCATATAAAAATACACCATGAATAACGGACGATGGCACAATCTGTGCCTGCTGTTACTTCACACACCAAATATGTGTATTGACTAGCTCCCAGAATTAAAACCAAGAGCTGCATTCCATATGCAGCTGAACACCTTGCCAACTTATTTCCTCACACGAGCTCTGATGAACAAAGTTCAAACTAACGTGTCATTTTGAGCCAAACCAGAAAGCTTTTGCTTTGATCCTTTGCAGACCGCAGGTTGTTGCTTCGAACACTGTTAATATTGATCGGAATCATTTGCTTAGTATCCTCAGAACTTTATTCTATGCTGAGAACTTGTTTGACCTTTGGCAATTGTTCGGATCATAGCTGATTAATTTATATTGCATATGTTTGATTTAATGAATGTGCTTAACAAAGAAAATCTATGGTGATAAAATAAGTAGACTGGCCTTTTGCAAAATGTACTGATCACATGAGTGATTTTCTAAAAAGTTATTTTCTTCAGTGTCCGTCTTTTATAATGTTGCGTGGTTTTTTGCCAGGTGCAGTAAATTTACTTTACATCAAAGATTAACTTTTTAATGATATTATTACCGTACCAACAGATACTTTGCATATTGTTGTCATGGAAGTGCTAGCCAGATCATTTTCCCCACTAATTGCAGAAAAGAAAGCATTTATTTTCGTCTCCTGTTTTGACATGAACATTTTGTTTTAGATTTTTCAGATTTTTTCACAGTTGCCGCTGATAACATGAGGAGACCGAAAATTGTCCAACTGAATGCGTACTGCTACTCCATTCGATGGCAATTTTGCTTTAAATTTGAGGAACTGCAACAACGAATTACAGGATGAGAATTCTTCAATTCTTTTTCAAGAGTGAGATTTCTTGAAGTCGTAGCTTTGCTTGGAACACATCGGTGATTTGAAAATTTGGTATTTCCAAGCTAACCATCTCATTATCTTTGTTTGATTTTGTAAAAAGTGCAATACTTGAGTCTATGAGATTAGAGAACTCCATAAATCTCAATTTTTAAATGAAACAGCGAATCATGGGAGATTCAAATACTTCCATTTTTAGCCAAGCTAACTTGAAGGCTGCATTGATTATTCTTGTAACTCTGTTATATCGTAGATGAAACATTCTGTCACAAAATCTCTTTCATGTATCACTGGTAAGAAAATGTCACATGTCCATTCATTCCTCTGCGCTACGATCCTAACTGCAATTCCCATAGCACAATTCGAGGAAAAATCTGAAGGGAGATGGAGAAATCATAATTTGACATATTTTTTCAATTCCTCAGTCCTGTCAAAATATATGCAACATTCCAATGTTTTAGTGCATTTCTTGAAAAAGTTAGCAGAATGGAGACTAAACACGCATCTTTTTTTTTCACTGCAACTTTTCGTTTGGCAACATTTAATCCTAAAACATGGACATTGATTCGAGCATGCGAGGGTTTCTTTTCACACTGGTGAGTATGCACACTGCATGGCCAGGAGGTCCAAATTCCTGTCATAGTTTGGGAAGCACAGTAGTCCACCTTTGAGGCAATAACTTCCTTGTTACATGAGAAGGAGAAAGTGCACATATATCACCAGAAAACGTATGTGAACTTTTGGAGGGATTCATGGCACAATGATTGATACTGTCCATGAATGTGGAACGAAAATGATGTAAGACCTAATGCACAATCTTTGAAATCAATTAAATCCCTTACTTAAGGAAGCTAGACTTTAACTTGAGCTTTCGTTGAAAAACGCAATTAGATTGCATTGCTTTATTTATCACTTCGCAGTCCCTCTGTTGGACATATTGTAATGCTAACAGTGGCCAACGTCTTTTGGAATCCCAGCATTAGTTTCCTTTGATATGAATCTAAGAAATGTAATGCTAAGTGGACCATGGGGCCGTATTCTCATTAGAGATGAGTAGTAGAGTGCTTGAGTGTAAGCATGCCCTAAATAAGGGTAGTCTTCAAGATCTTTGCCTGTTCGTTCACACCTGAACAGGGGATTAAATATGCGTTATTTCCAACACTCAAAAACATAAAGCAACGAGTCAGGCAAATGTGCAAACTGAGCACTCCCCATCTAAAATTAATGTCACTGCATGAAAAGCACTGAACAAGACGGCGGGTTTCTCTATTGGAAGACCGCAATTTGACTAGAGAAGCATTAATTTGTGCTGACAATTTCCAATGAAATCATTGCTCCAATTATGCAAAAAAACGGGAAATCTGAAGATCTCTCAGGTATGTGCATTTATAATGTTTAATTAGACTTGAATCAATTTTGTTCATGCATCTTCTAGTAGTGCTCTTGAATCTTGAGATTTTTGCAATTTGTGACGAACAGACAGCTTGGGAATGTCAATTCAATTACATGTGATTAGTTACTAACCCAGTATGGTCTCTGACTTCAACAGTGAAAATTGGTGAGGTAACATTTTAACAGTTTTATATACAACTGAGGCATGAAATTTTGAATCCACAACATTGATGCATCTACAGATTTCATTGTGAGTATTGGGAACATGCTTTTGATTTCATAATTGTATAATTTCAAATATTTTTTGGTTATCATATAATTGAAAATGTAAACAAATAACATAAATTCAATACATTTTGCTTGTCCAAATCAGGTTTGTACAAAATATGTGAAAAGCTCTAGCCGTATTAATAATTTTATGTCATTGGTGCCTCCCCATGTGACAATGCTGTTACTTTAAAAAGTTATTTTGTGGCTTTGGATTCAGAGTTTCTGTGTCAAAGGCGGCGAATGGTAATTCTTAGAGTGTTATATTTCAGCTTTTGAATTCACTTATTTTAGAGATGTTGTGCCTTTTTTATATTATTGGCTCATTCAATCACTAAAAGATTTCTGCAATTGGAAGTAGTGACTTCGGGAGTTTCATTAAAAGTGAACAAGCTAACAGTTTTGGAAGTGTTAGATAAGCTGGAGTTTGGCTGTGAGCAAAGTGGGAAATTATTGCATCAGTATCTCGACATTTCTAATTCCTGAAAATTCAACATAATCTTTGGAAATAGCAAAAATACAATTGATACATATTGATTTTGATGCAAAAGAGAAAGTAACAAATAGAAAGAGAAAAGGAAATGAAACGGTATGAATTACGAGTTAAAAGCAAAGGAAAATGGAAATGACAGGAAAACCGTAGCAGAAGAAAGAGGGATAAAAGATGGAATGTAACTTTCAAAAGTTGCCAATTAGAGTAGAGTATCGACTTAAAAGGGCAGAGGTGAGGATAGATATTAGGCTTAGTGAGGAGGATCGTGACGGTGAGGAAAGCCATTGGCTTGGCAAAAGGTCTTATAGTGAATTGTTTTATTATGTCCAAGCACAGTCGAAATTCGGTGAGAAGACGCAGAAGTCTTTTCTTAATTTATGTTGTGAAAGTGTCTTAACAAATGAGGTGGCTGTTGACTAAGTTGGTACTGTTAATTTAAACGAACTTGGGAGGTGGAGCTCGTGGCCTGTTCATATCAATAACTGCAGAGTTGTCTGGGGATCATGATGAGATTAGGAATGCTATCTAATATGCATAAAAATCAGTGCCGGAGGCCTAAAGATAAGTTGCAGGAAAATAAGTCAAACCACTTAGAGTTTTAAAGAATCAGAGAATGGATTGCAGATAGATGGACAAAGACACTGAAAATGCATCCAATATATGACGTGCGCAGGGCAACTATTATTTTGGAGGAGGACGAAAATCGCTGCATGACGTAGTGCGAAATCATATGAAAGAGCAGAGAGTTGAAACTGCTGGAAAATGCAGCTGAAATGATTGATAAAGATGAGATGTTTCAAACATCAAAGTATGGCTTCTGACATCAATTTCTTTCAAGGTGATAGGAATTGGGAAAAGAAAAAAATCCTCAGATCGTAAGGAAAAGCATATCTTATTGACCATAGAAAAGACAGTTTATGACAGGGTAAAAAAAAACCCATGAAGGGGAAAGCTTAGATGTTCTCACTGCAATAAAGTAGACCATTTCAAGTCACGTTATTGGTGGTCAAACAACACTGGGAAAGTGGATGTTGGAAAAACATTATGAGCTGGAAAAGTTTATTAAAGTCGAAGAAAAAAGCATTGTTGAAGCATACAAAAATAAACTGCATCAGAACGTATAATTTGTTCAGGGGTTGTTTGCTCTTCCTAATTGATTTACTTGCAAAGGCAAGATTTACTCACATTGGCCAGCAGGAGCAGGGAATCAAATTACTAATAGACTGTTTGAAAAGTTGGTGTTATATTGAATTCGTGGTGAAATGAGAAATATTCCATTCTGTAAAGTGAAGTTGGGGTGCCCAGTAAAAGGTGAAGAGGTGTTCGTAGGACTGCAGAAGGTACGTGTGCCTCCAGGAATACAATTCTTCCTTGGTAATAACGTAGCTGGAACACAGGTGGAATCGCTGCCTTTTGTGGTTGGATGATTGAGATGTTACGAGAAGGATATTCTGGGATTATTTGATTACAATATCACAATTGCACGCATTGAAACAGGAGGAGAAAGCAAAAAATAAAGACAGGGACTTTGAAATACATTTATCAGACACCTTGTTTGATCAAACGGTTGACAAGCACAAAAACAGAACAGGAGACGAATATTTTCAATTTAGCGAAATGAACTGCGTTATAACAGAAGAATGAAAATCTTAAGCAATTACGTCCAAAAGCATACACAGAACGAAGAATCTGAGTGTATCACAGAACATTACTGTCATAAAATTGACCTCATGATGAGGAAACGGAGACTATTACATATACAGGTGAATACAAAATGGGCAGAGATTCATCAAGCTATACCACGTGTACGTTACAGAAAGGAGATTTTCCGTTTTGTGCAAGAATTACGATTACGAGGAAATTTAGGAGAAAGGAGGACTCAAGCCAAAACGTAAAACCTTTTTTTTTACTGTTCATGACTGTACAAGAAATTTACAGAAATTTGACAGCGATTTTTGATTATTTGCAACAAATGAGGCAGTGAGAAATTCAGCACCATTCAGAGCAACTTCGGATTTTGAGGAATTTTTACAAGCGTTTGAACTGGTTACATCCGCCTAAAACTATTGTAGGCATCAGTATTTGTTAAACGTAATGGATGTGTCCAGTGCATACCTGAAGGAAAGTCCATTACCCAATGTTACAGCTAAATGGAGTGCAAGTCAGTAACTAAAATATCTCGTGAGATAGGCATTATTCAGAGATACAGATTTAGATAAAAGCCAAACTTTACATCAACATTAACCAAGTTTGTTATGTATGGCATAAACATAAAAGTATTCAATCCTACTCTGTGCCAACGAGAAATGCACGGAGCATACGACCAGTGGTATCAGACTTTAAAGAACGTACTAAGAACTTATAATCAAGATCCACAGAAGACTGACATCAATGAATTACAATGTTGCTTTTCGCAATTAGGGATGCAATAAATTAATGCACTTAATTCCATCCAGTTGAACTCATTTGTGGGCACAAAACGAAACGATCACTAACATTAATTAAGGAGAAATTGAGGAGCCAGAATTCGGAGACCACACATTTCGACTATATATCAAATTTATGAAAGATTATATTGAACGAGTTATTTGGCTCGACAGCATATACATGTAGCACAGGGCAGATGAACCAGGCAGCAAATAATAAATGAAAAAAAAGAGCAATTTTGCTAGTGGAGATAAAGTGTCATTGTTACATCCAATGAGAGGTAAATCCCTCAATACAAGTTTTATCTTATCTTAATTTAACTTAATTTGAAGAAGGTTGAGTGTTTGGATTATTTGATAAGTATGGCAGATAGAAAGAACTTTCACAGAATGTGTCATGGGGATATGCACAAAAGCTAATTTTGACTGGGAAGTAAAGCAAAAGGTTACTGGCTACATCACAAAGTTAAGAAACAGGCCCAGTGGATGCTGAATTGAACTTTCATCAAATTAAATTGCAACAAGGTGAATTCTCAAAATTGGGAAAAAGTATTCAGTTACTTCCGAGAGGAAAATCTAAATGATCTGAAAGAACCATTACTACCGCATGGGGAGAAATGTGGCAATAAACCGGGAAGTATTTATCTAGTTACACCTAATATAGACATATGAAAGATTTTTTTTTAAAATAAACAACATCATTCATGACTTAACCCTCTAAAGTTGGCACAGTTTCAAAAAGAGATTGAATGCATTTTCAAAGACAACAATATCGCAGTGATTTGCAGGAACTGGAGCTCATCCAAATTAATAATGCCAAATCCAGACGGCTCCAAATGATTATGTATGAACTATTTAAAAGTCATAATAGTCTGATTCGTGCCACATTCACTTAGGGTAGACTACAATGAGAACCTGGAACAAGTATATTGCATTTTTAAGTTGTACTCAGTCAGAGACATTGGTAGATAGCTTTATCCGAAATAGTGAAGAAAATGTCAACTCTCGTGACACCAAATCAACTATATCAACGCAAAGTCATGTTATTTGGTATAAACATGGCCTAGTCACATTTCCATGACAGCCGGTAAAGCTGTTTCTGGATTAACCAATTGAATGATTTACAACGACGATCTGCTAGTTTTTAGTTACACGTGGATGGAATATTTGCAGCATATGTTGGAATTTTTCGATCGATTTCGGGAGGCAGTCATGGTGATCAACGTGGTTAAGTTTGAGTTTGCAACAGCCCTAGTCACATTCCTGAGCCATGTTATTCTAAAAAGGCGCATAGCCCCACAGGATGTGAAAGCTACAATTATTAGGTAGATTTCTCTGCGATGAACAAACAGGGCAGTTCTAAGATTCCACGGGCTGATTGCGTTTTATCAGACGTTCGTAGCGAATTTTAAAAGGTTGGTCGCTTCAAAAATTTACTTTCTAAAGAAGTTTGAAAAATTCCAGTTGACGGTGGACTGTCAGAAAACATTTAAGAGCCTGAAAAGTATCTGTCCCGGCGTCAGTCACAGACAATTATGCAAAGCTATTCTAGGTTTATATCGTTGAACCTGTTCTGAGTGTCAGTATGTTACTCTTGCAATAACACGGCAAGAAGATAGCAATACATTTTTCCAGAAAATCGAATGATAATTAACAGAAATATTTTACGTGTGAGAAGGAAATTATTAGCTTATTTTAGCATTACAATGGAGCAACTTGCATATTTTATGTAATGAGTAACATCATCTTATATACTGATCCAAGGACAATAAGGCTTTTGGAGAGATTTAAGGACAAGAAAATCAGATTGTTTCAATACTTATTTATTTTTTTCCGGTATTTAAGTTATTTTATATTCTTTGTTTCTTTGTATTTGACCTACGGTTTTTAAATAAATTGTGTTTTGCTTAATGTCGTGAATTCTGAATATTGGGAGCGCATTAGAACACGCACTTTGCATTTACATTCAAAATAAGAAAAAACTTCCAGACAAGGCAACATTTTAAAAATATTTTGAGAAATCCTGGTTTGATCCACAACACTGAATATTTTCTAAATCTTAACCTTACAATGCACAGTTTATTATCAACTGTTTCAGCTGTTGCATTTTTAATTTAAACACAAGCAACTGTCACGTAATATAAAGCAAACTATCAGCTTTACTGAAACGAGTCGACCTTTTTTATTTTTCTCTTCGATACAGGGATGTCAGCTGTGGAATCTTATCTGAATGGAACAAGTGTAGACATCAGTCATTCCAGCAAGATCTTCGTTCCTCATAAAAGCAAATTGAAATGTAAATTTGTAACGTAAACAACAGCTGTCAAGTTGGAAGGAAAAACACGCTAACAATCATGCAAACATGAATATTTACCAAATTTAAGTAAGAAATTGAAAAAAAACACCATCGGATAAATTAGACTTTGAAACAGACATTACCTAAAGTTTTTTCCAGCAACAATTTATCTGTAAATGATCATGAATATCAATTTAAGTATGGAACGTTCCGTGGCATTTAACAAAAGATAAACCTTGTTCTGAGCATAATTTCTAAGGTTACTAGTACTTATCCAATCAATGACATGGCATCAACATGAGGACTATAGTTGAGCAATATCGATTTTTGGACTTGAAAGTCATATAAGAACTCAGCTGGACTGACAGCATCTGTGAAGAGAGAGATTGAATTAATATTTCCAGTTGGGTGCGACTTACTCGCAACTAAGGAACCAATATGTATTTCAAACTGTGAGCAGTTCACTGATGAAGATATAATAATTGATAGACTCAAATAACGTCGTTGAACTTCTTCATCCATATCTCTGGAAAAAGGCAATCTCAGAATTGTGGTTACATCTCAAACAGAAGATTATTTCGGTAGTTTCTAACATTTTTGCCACAGATTCGCGTTTTTGTCTCCTTATGTAAATTCGCTCTCAACATTTTTTGGAGGCTGAAGCAAATCAAATCAAACATAACTCCACCACCTATGCACATGCAACCAGACAATAACTTTTATGGAATGACAGGTGGGTCGCATTCTGTTTCACCTTATCGTAAATATGTCTTCACTACACTGAATGTCACCACAAACTATAATACAAAAAAGAAATAGAGTTGCTGAAAATCTCAGAAGAAACGGAGCATGCCTAGCAAAATCTTTGGTGACAAAAGGAGAGCGAGTGTTTTCGATTTCAGAAATCTTTTTGGATGAGTTTGTTTCTCTACAAATTCTGCTAGACATGCTGGTTTCCTCCAGCTCTTTCCATTTTTTTTTGTTTTAGACAACCTTACACGAACAGTCTGCTATTATGCCAGAATCCAGTGTTGCCACTCCTGAATGCATCAGATAGACGTGTGGAAATTTACCGAAATCACTCTTGCTGAGGTTTTAGTATTTAAGCAGCGTCGATCACCATATTTATACACAGCATTACTTCATACAAGGTAGTTCTGTCGTCCTGCACTATTGCGAGCATTGTTCACAATTCATTCGAGTTTAGGTCAAAATACTCTTCTGAATTCGAGGGTCCACACTGCAACTCTATTATCTGTAACGTAAAATAATTAACAACATGCACAAGGATACATGTCACACGACAATTATACGTTTGCAAGGCACATCACAAAAGTGATTTGAAGTGACTGAAGGTAACCATTTTCACAGAAAAAGAAATCTGTCTGACATAAACTGACAGTACAAGACATCTCAAATCAAATGTCTTCAGTGTTCCAAAGATGAAGTAACTAATAAATGACCATAGAAAATTTTATCGCAGCATGCTCTGTCTTATGGTATGAACGGAGAGGTTTTGTATCCAGAGATGTGACTGCATAGCTGATTGAGAATGTTGACAACAATTATATCCACTTCGAAATTTCCATTTGAAAGAAACATTCAAAATGCAGTATTTATTGGACACTGCAGATGGGAAATCGTGAAAATCAACTCTGAACTGATGGAATTGGATAATTTTCTGAGGCATTACTCAATGGCATTACTCAATTTCAATATTTGAGGTGAATGCGTCCTTTCAGGAAAAAGCATGCAGCCCGTAAAGCAGACAGCGAAATACATTCATTCTCTCTACCATTTTGGCAGCCATCCTCTAAAACTATACTTACAATGCCTTGATTTTTATGACGCCTGCCAGAAACCATGAAGATATACTGACGTAGGCAGCTGTTTGCAAGATAAGTCAGTTTGATAAAGGACAGGTCTTTGCAGCATGTAAGGATGCAATTTACTCATAGAACAATTGAATGACACAATAAGTTAGTATCATAAAATCATTATGCTATGGATGCAGGGCAGTTGGCCCATCGCGTCGACAACAACTTTCTGAAGAGTGTCCCACTCGGAGCCAATTAACTTGCATATGCCTGGACACTGTGGGCACTTCAGAATGTCTCATTCAACTCACCTTCAGATCTTTGGATTTTGGGGATACGGGAGCACCCGGGGGAATCACAGGTAGAAGTGCATATCACAGTTACAGTCTTTTAAAATCGCTTTACTTTCTCCCCATGCCTATGTTTCAAAATGTTCTCGCGTATTATTAATCACGTTAAAGCTCCAAGTTTTTAAAATTATTTTCACTTCATTGCTTTTCAAATTGAAAACTAGAATTAACCGTTATTTTATTCATCAGCATGATATATGCATCTATGACCTTTTCCAAGGGATCAAACACGATCTCCCTCTGTATTCAATTGAGGACCACTCTATACTTTCTGGTATATTTTTCTATACTATTTGATATATTTGCATTAAATTTTCACGCCATATGTTTCCATTTTTTCTCATTCACATAATTTCTAACCATCCAGTAAGAGTTAATATCTGAAAGTGTGAATCGTTGGAAGCTGGGAAAGAAAATCTATTGTCTTCACGCTAAAGTCCACCTATCATCAATAAAAATTAATGCATCAAAGAAAACATGTTGAAATAAAACATAGATCCTATTGAAATTGAAATTAAATACAACGCATGTCCTCACACTGTTGTAAACGCTGAGAACTAAAAAAAAGGCAGATGCCTTAATACTTCATCATTTATACACAGAAAGGCGATTTCGTAGCCCAAATGAATGTAATACATAAGGAAAAAGTGCTGATAGGTTTTATTAGAATTTTCCTGGTGACCAGAATTAAGTCAGCTGCTAATACAATAATGTTCTACAAAGGCCTCTAGAAAGGTGACTTGTTAAATAAAATCTTACATCGAGAAAAGTTCCCGTGCCTCTCTAATACTCGATGAATCCCTGAATGAAAAGAAAAGCTGTCGAAAATGGTTACAAATCGCAACAAAATGAAATTGATTTTATGTGTTTAGTTATGACATGTTTGATGAGATTTAAAAAGTCCTTTCCGATACAACCAGTCGAACATTACCCAATATATCGTTGGACATAAATTTCTAAATGACATTAGTGGCATATCAACATGCAAGTACATATTATAATGATGTGTCATTGCAAAGTCAAAGAATTTGAAGAAAAAATGTACTGTTTAAGTACCATCCTCTCTGTTAATATGTTACTTGTTATTTGAACATATTATGTAATGAAAATTTTGTATTTAAGTAATAAACATTCTTTCCATTCTAATGAAAAGGGAACAAATATATAAACAGTTAACCAACAGTTTGTTGCTCTGCTGTTAAGGAAAGTGTGAACAGTGTTAACAACGAAGTGTGGTTCTTAAAAGGCAAGTGGTAAGTCAGATATGTCAATGAAATTTATTTGGCTACAAAGACTAACAAGAATATTAATGTATAGAATGGATTTAGGTATGAGTCTAAACAGGATATTTTTGCAATATAATTGAGAACAACGACTTTATGATTCTTTGAAACGAGAGAGTAGTTAAATTGAACATCTCCTCGAGGAAGGGCCGGGATTGAAAATCGTGCAGAATGCATTCAGAATGAAGGGAAACAAAAATGAATTTGTCATCATTATAGCTGATACAAAACAGTGAAACTATTTCAATTAGAGTTGTCAGTGATGGTTAGGTAGTCAGTTAGGAAAAGGAAGAGGAACTTGAAATTAAAGCATCTAAAGCAAAAATGCTGAATAATTGCTTCCCACTGAATGTACAGTAATTTAGATTGTTAAAATACATGCCCTATTCCATCATATCACACTAATTTTCAGTTCCAAAATTAGCTGTGTTCTGGACTTGCTCCATTGGAACAAAGGCAACAAAGATTGAAGAAGGAACTGAGGAATAAAAATAGAATGAAATAATTTGACTGACTTAATGAACGCTGTATATATTTTTTTCAATTGAGCATTAGTCTTTTTGCAGCTGGATAGGCAGACGAATTTATGCCAGTCGTGCAGATTCATCATGACTTTGCTCAGTCCCGTTAAACCAATGTAATGTTATTCTTTGAAAGAACGACAAATATTGTAGTTAAAGCAGAACTTTCGATGTGTTGCTTTTGCATTTCAAGTAAGCATTTGTCAAGGTGGCAACTAACATTCAAATGCACAAATGATAGGCTATGACGATCGTCAATAAGAGACAATCCCAGAACGAACCCTTGACATTGAACAGTGTTGCCATTACTCAATCACCCATGATCAATAACATGCATACAGCGTTCATTAAGTCAGTCAAATTATTTCATTCTATTTTTATTCCTCAGTTCCTTCTTCAATCTTTGTTGCCTTTGTTCCAATGGAGCACGTCCAGAACACAGCTAATTTTGGAACTGAAAATTAGTGTGATATGATGAAATAGGGCATGTATTTTAACAATCTAAATTACTGTACATTCAGTGGGAAGCAATTAATCAGCATTTTTGCTTTATCACTGACCAGAAACTGAACTGTGCTCATCACATAATGAGTAGTGAAACCAACATGACAGAGGCTCAGAATAATGAATGAATTAATTCCCCAATGTCTACCCATCACCCATAAGGCACATGTCAGACGTGTGATGGAACACTCCTCCCGTGCCTCAATCAGTGTATGTTCAAAATGTATAAGACGTCTGACAACATCCACTTCGCAGCAGATCGTTTGTTTAGCCCTGTATCCGCACGAATCCACCCAATCAATCACTAATATTCAGTAACAGCAGACTGTATAATATAAAAGATGCACTGCAGAAATTCAATGGAGATCCTTAGAGAGCAACTTCACGATGCACAACCCTTCCACACAAATGGATAAAGGCAACAGATATGTGAGAATACCACTAACTTGAAGTTCCTCTCCAAACCACTCAGCATTCTGACTTTGAAATATATCTTCGCCCCTTCACTGTTGCTTGAGTAGTTTTTTGGATTTCCTTCACGAATAGTTTTGTTGACCAACCACAGGAGAACTTCAGCAATTCAACAAAACTGTTGCTCATCACCTAATTCTCAAGTGCAGCTATTGATGAACAGTAAGTAATGCTCAGCTAGCGGCTCCCACAAATGAATAAGTACATTTTAAAATGTTTGCCGACTTAAAAGTAAGCTACATTGTACCAGTATTTTTTTTAAATCATTGTTATTCGTTAAGAAAAGGATTTTTTGATATCCAGAAAACCACTTGTGAAGGAACGTTGCATTGCAGAGGAACATGTGATCCTAAGACGGTAAGGTATTTGTGCAGAGTGAAGCTATCTGGCCCATCGTATCTGATCCACCAATCGACTATGGCCGATATGATTCACAGTCCAATTCTCTGCATTTTGCCTGTAACCTTCTTCGCACTTACTTTTCAGGAACAGTTCTATGTCACCCAGAAATGCCATCAATTACTGGGTTTCCAGAGTCATGTTCAGCATTGTGTTTCATAGATTAATTACCCTCTGTCTGAAGACATTCCTCATCATCTCATTTCCAAAGAATTGTGCCTTCACCCTGAATGCGATCCCTCGGATCCTGGCTTCTCCTAACGTCGAAGTGTCACCTCTGTATCCAATCCATCTGGGGCCCTGTTGTGAGTTGCAACAGAACCTCTCTCATCCTTTTCAATTCCAGTTTTTATTGACCTGAAGTCTTTAAATGCTCCTCAATTGTCAATCACGTAATGACTGGCAAAATTCTTACAAACCTTCTCACAAACACCGTGAGTGATATTCTCTTGGATATTGGGCCCAACATTTCTCATGCTATTCAAAACATAGCCTAACTACACCCTTGTAGAGTTTCTGTCATACGTATCTGCTCTTTCATTCCAGCTTTCTTGAAACAGATGTCAACATTGCATTTGACTTTACAACCACCAACTCGAATCTTCATTTTAATCTCAAGTGAATCCTGAACTAAAACTCGGAAGTGCCTTTATACTTCAGAGTTCTAAAGCCTTTACCAGTTTAGAAAACGTATTTTGTCACTATCCTTGCGAGCTAAGCGCATAATCTCATATTCTCCCACAATGCATCTATCTGCAAAGTGTTTGCTCATTTTCCCATCATGTCCAACTCATTCAATAGCCTCTCCACTTCCACACAATAATTGCCCATCCACGTATCTTTCTTCCATGTGGAGACTTTGCAACAATGCCTTCAGTTCCTTTATGTTCATCGTTTATGAATAATGCAAATAATGCGATCCAAACATTGACCCCTGTGCAAATCCACAGGTCACTCATTGCAATCCTAAAAAAGCACCTTTCTACCTGTACTGGCTGCCTTCTACTACAGCCTCCACTGCACCACATTGTCAAAGGACTTCTGGAAAGCAAAATATACCATACCACTGATATTCGTTGTCTAAATTGCCAGTTTTGTCATTAAGAATTCTATGATATTCATCAGGTGCGAGTTCTCCTTGATAAAGCTGTGCTTTCTCCAAAATATTTTTGCGAAAAAAAATCAAATATTTAGAAATCTCATCCGTAATAACGGATTCTAAAATCTGACGAAAAAAACAGTTCTGGCAAACAGCTCCATAGTTTTTGCCACCTGCAGCTGTCCTTCCTTAAAAGAGGGAGTTTGCTTAGCAGTTTGCAAAGACGCTGGCCTGTTCCATTACTCCAGTGGTTCATCTACAATATCCTCAGCTATCTTCTCAATTTATTATCTGGTAACGCATCCTATACGGGTAATTTGTCTATCTTCTGATCTTTCACTTCCCCAGATATTTGACCCTGGTGTGGCCACTCTGCTTACTTCTACGACGACTGTCTTGACATTCTGGTAATTTGCTGGTATTTTACACTCTGAGAACTAATGCAAAACACCTATTCAGTTTCTCTGTTATTCTTTTGGCTCTAATTGCTACTTCCTCAGTCTCATCTTCCAATGGTTTGATTTCCACTGTGGCCTCTCGCTTGCATTTAAAGTCCTTCAAACAAAACTGTTGCAACGTTTATCTATGTTAGTAGATAACTTAATCTCATAATAGATAAACATCTCCCCTTCGTCCATTGGCTCTTACGTTGTTATCTCTGTTTTTCAAACAATTTCTATTTTCCTTCATTTTCTGATTAATCTTCATCCTGTTTTAAAATATTTTTTCTGCATTTATGCCGTCCCGGACTTCCCTATCAGGCATGAATCACTTAACCGCCGCTTCCTCATTAGAATGAAATTCTTGTCTACCTCCAGCCTTATCCCCGACATTGCAAGCATTGCTTGTCCACAGTCTTCCGTGCTAAGCTTCCTTTATAATACACTGTGGACAGTGCCACCCTCACATATTTGAAGGCACGCCTATTCATATGTGATTCCATCCTCTCTGTCCTACACTGCAAGATGAATATGATAACATGTGTATCAAATAACCTCGGATATTTAGTTCTCAACAACCATCCCCTTGCAACAATGCGTCTGGGCTCCTCATAACTTTGCATCTGTATTTTCCAAGCTGTGCAAAAGCTCATTTCCCTCGTTATGTATACTGCCTACATTGAAGAACAGCACTCTCAATCCTGCACTGACTGTCTTCTTTTCAAAAGTTTCTCGTTATCTTTTGTAGCTGAAGTTCGAGTCCTGATTACTTCCACATCTTTGAACTATTAATTATTCTGAAGACGTAACTATGTTGAATCCTCCCAATCGTACATTTTCTATAATTTTTTGCATGGCAAAGAACTTACTCCCCTACTACTTCATTTAAAGTCTACCGACACTTTATTTATGTGATTCAGAAGGAACCTGGTTCCAGGATGATTCAGTTGGATCAAGTCGGATCAGAACAAATGTTTCATTCGACACTACTGATGAGAATGTCCCACAGATTTGAGCCCATTTCTCCACACCAATTTTTAACTGGCGGGTTTGCTTATTCAATAACGATGATACTAAGTCAGAAAGGAATTGCAGGGAGGCAGTCATACCTACGTTACAGGACAAAATGATGTTCAGCAGAGGTTCAATCAATAAGCACATCGACCTGGACCCAATATACCGGCCACTGCACCGTCAGCTGGAACGGAAAACGGGAAGCGGCAGATGCAAATCACGATAAATGCCGGAGGAAGCATAACACAACCGCTTCACAGGAGGCTCCCAAGCACTGAGGATGTCACCTAGACGGGGGACGAAACTTGTGCAACACAAATTCCCAGCTCGGCGAACAGAACCATAACAATCCTAGTTGGTAGATTGCTTTGCATGTACCAGGTTCAATCATATCTCCAATCGAGATGACAGTAAACTTATAGGGAGGGAGAGCAGTCACATTGGTAAGAATGACATCGGAAGGGAAATGGAGAAGAAACTGAAAAGAGAATATAGGACGTTAGTTAAGAAGCTGGAAGGCAGCACAAGCGGATTAGTAATATCAGGTTTGCTACCGGTTCCATGTGCTAGTGAGGTTAGGAATAGAGAGCGAGTGCAGATGAACTCGTGGTTTCAGGGCTAGTGTAGGAGGGAGGTCTTCAGATAAATGAAACAATATCTTCAGATAAATGAAACAATATCTTCTGGGGAAGGTTATGCATATACAAGAAGGACGGGTTGCACCTGAACTGATGGGTGCATGAATATTCTGGGGGGCAGGTCTTCAGGAGGGTTCAAACTACAATGGCAGAGGCGTGGGAAATTGATTACATATCAGATTATCGGGTATGTAGCAAATACCCAGAGGTAGTATGCAGAAAGTCTGTGAAGAGGGAGAGCAACTGAATCAGATCGAAGTCACAATTAGTGTGATAGATTGAAGTGTGCATATTTTAATTAAAGAAATGTCTAGAATAAGTGTGGAGAACACAGAGCAGGGATCAGTACTTGGAACTTTGATGTTGTGGCCATTACATAGACTTTGGTATCACAGCGGTAAGAATGGTTTTTGGGTGTTTGAAAGTTTAGATGTTTCAAAATGAATTAGGGGAATGGGAAGGTAAAAAGGTGAAGACGTGGCATTATTAATCAGGCATAGTATCACAGTTGCAGAATAGGCAGTCGACGAGGAGGGTTTGTCTCCAGAGTCAGTATGGGTGCAAGTCATAAACAGGAAAGGAGCAATTTTTGAAAAAACTTTATTGGAAGTTTTATCAAGGTGCCCAGTAGCAACAGATCCACAGAGGAGCAGATTCGGAGGCAGATTTTGGAAAGGTGCAGAAGTAAGAGAGTTGTTGACATGGGTGCCTTTAACTTCCCGAATATTGATTGGAACCTATTTAGCTCAAGTATTTTGCATGTAGCAGTTATTGTCACGTATGTCCCAGAAGGTTTCTTGACGCAGTAAGTAAATATGAAACTAGAGGGGAGACCATATTTCATTTGATGCTTTGCAAGGAAACAGGCCAGGTTTTAGTGCTCTTGGTGAGAGAACATTTCAGTGGGGGTGATCCAAACCCCTGACTTTCAATATACTGAGGCAGAGGATAGGAGCAGGTGGTAAGGGAAAGTTTTAATTGGAGTATGGGGAATTACAATGCTCTGGGCAGGAACTGGGTGACTAATTCGGGAACACGTTTTCTCAGGACATTGCACAATAGAAATGTGGCAGGTATTTAGGAAGAAACCGCTGATAGCGCTGTACAGTTGTGTACCTGAAGCACAGAAGGGATGGCACGTTTAAAAACCTTGGGTGAAAAGGGATGCAGAACATCTATTCAAGATGAACGAGGAAGCTTACTGAAAGAAGGGGAAGTAAGGACTAGAATGTGTTTGTGAGGGTTACATTGTAGACAGGAAAGAACTGAAGAATGAACTAAGGAGAACTAAGAGGAGCATGAAAACGCTTTAGTGGGTCACATGAAGAAAAATCCTAATGCTTTCTACCCTTACATAAGGACAAGAGGATGGCCAGAGTGAGATTTGGGTCGTTCAGAGATTGTGGACAGAACTTGCCCTTCGTGTCCGATGAGTTGTGTGAGGTCCTGAAAGAATACTTTCTTTCAATGTTCACTACTGAGAGAAACGTTGATGTTACCTTGGACGGCGTGAAACGGGCTGATGCGTGAGAACACGTTGATGCTATGAACGACGATATGCTGTAAATTTTGAAAAACACCTAAGGATAGATACACCCTCTTAGTCAGACGGGTTATACCATAACATATTGGCGGACGCAAGAGAAGCGATTGTTGTGCCTTTGGCGATGATCATTGCGTCCTCACGGTTCATGGCAGTAGTACCCGATGATAGAATAGGGAAAATTCTGGGAATTACAGACCAGTAGATTTGACATCAGAGGTGGACAAAGTATTGCGGACGATTCTGAGCGATAGGATTGTTATATACGTGGAAAACTATAGTTTAATTGAAGATAGTCCGAATAACTTTGTGAGGGCAATTCATGCAAAGAGCCGTCCACACAGAATGAAAACCTGTAAGCCCATAACTTCCATAGCTAAGTCATCTAGCATGCACTCTCGGGCATGCTATCGGCAATGTAGTACAGTTACTCAATCTGAACTGCATATTATTGGACTGTGGGAGGAAAGTGCAGCACCAGACCACACCAGAATATGCAAAATCCACAGTGCGATTCTCCTGAGTCTGTAATCAAAAACGGGTTCTTGATGCTATCAGGTAATACTGCTCGACATTGAACCACCATGACACCTTCAACAAAACAAGGCATGCTCAAAGATTGAAGCTACTTCTGCACTACGTTCTGAATTCGTCTTTCTGCCTGGCTCATACTTACAGCCGGCTGTACCTAACCACTAACATCATTCAAAATCAGTTTAAGTGTTTTGACCCTCTGCTGAAATACTGCATCCAGTAACACAACTCTACCTTGACATGACACTGCGTTTGAAGCTCAGACTACAGCAGTTCATCTCTGAGCCAGAGAGTCGTAAATGTCTTTCCCCATCATGAATCACAATACAGTCCACCAGTTCTCGTGCCATGCAGTATCAACACAGTCCCTTGTTCAGAACGTCTTTTATTGAATTCTTAATTTGATTAAGGATAAGTATTCTACGATACTGTAAATACTTCCCACACTTACCTTTAAATTGACAGCAGCCAATAGTTTCTAAACACGTTGTCAGATATCATCAACCAATGAACATTTGGCGTATGATTGATATCACACATAATTTATCGGCACCTGATCCTCAACTCCAGTTTATCCTACTCAAATCACCTTAGAATCTGTGCGTCAAACCATATCTAGCAAAAATTCCTCTGACCATCTGTAATCCATTCCCATGTTGCAACAAAATTCTCCTGACTTCATTCTCAGTCAGATTGTGTTTAATGCTTGATGAATCGTTTCTTCCTGATCTCGTGTAGCTCATTGAATGTGAATTATCAATCGGAAATTTCCAAAGTAGACTTGAGCTGAGCCGTGATGATTCGCACGTAGTTCAGTTTCTATTGTGATTCTCACATATCAACGTTCAATCTTGGCATCATTTGACCACCGACAGAGGGTATTTACAATGGCACAACGAATGGATTAGCACATGGACTGTGAAGTCAGCTTGCCATAATTTATTTGAAGGAATGAGATGAGATGAGAGGAGGCATGTTATATAGATATTCAGGTAATTCCGAAATAAGTCATGATTTATGCTTTGAAACGGATAGAAAGATGAGACAACCAAATACGAATAGTTATCATAGATGTACAAAAAAAAATGCCAGATAGAAGATAATGCGGCAAAATATGATTTTCTTTTTCGTTTTAACGATGCTATTCATTACAATGGGAATAAACATAAAAATCAGATGGCGTAAATCATGTATTCAGGACCTTGGTGAAACTACACGGAATGTTTATGAACTTTTTTATTTCGGAAATGAAGGAAATTTAAATATTTTTCAAGTAATTCCCAGGTGTTTTAGATTGATAACATAAATCCGGTATTTGCATTTTGGAGAAAGCTTGACCTGTTTTGGTGTAACACTGCTCTATTAGGATGGGTGAGGGGCTGCTGTACTGTTGTATGGCTAATAGTTAGGGTGTCCATTATTTAGAAAAAGGTTCGAAGGATAAATCCTTTCAAAATTATAAACATAACTAAACGTTATATTTGGTTCCATTTGTAATACTAATTAGTGATCCTGCCATCACTTCAGACAAAGTATCAGCTTTCTTATTGGCTATAAAACTCACCTCATAGTTCGGCACAGAAAGTCTTGGTAGATGATAGTCGAACTCAAAGACTGAGACCAGTAGTGTTCGACAGGTTTTAGGAAACTCTCCCTTTTTGCTCGATATTTGTATCAATAGGTTGCATTAGATTATAAGTCGAAGGGTTAGTACGTCTCTAGATGACACCAAAACGTTTGTTGTAGGGGAATCTGAAGGAGTGTCAGAAGATTAAGAAGAGATATTGAGAAACTGGGTCAATGGGCTGTCGGCTGGCAGACAGACATTAATTTGCATAATTGCGAGGTAGCATTTTGATAAAGAAAACAAGGCCAGGATTTATAGAATTCCTAGTACGGCCCAAGGTAGTGGTATAGACTAATCAGACCTATGTGTTTACGTGAACAATTCTTAGAAATCTGCACCATAGTAATATGGGTTTCCTAAGAATGTCATGCTTGCCTACATTGCTCAGATATTCGTCTTTTGGACATGGGACATTATGTTGAGGTTCACTGGACTTCGGTGAAGCCTCTTATGGGTTAATCTAAGCAGTTCTCGTCGCCTTCTTTACCCGGATGTTGACGGGAATGGATAGTTTACGATTTGAAAATGCATTGGATATGATGGAAGTATTTTCACGGAAGCATCGGAGTTTAAGAGATGATAGTTTAGAAAGTTTGACGAGATGGGCTGTAGATAATGTGGCGAGCAACGGTCTTTTCGCTAAGGTGGGGAAGTTTAAGATGGGTGACATATTTCTAAAGCTGAGATGAGAAATATTTCAATTGATATGAGCAGCAACCATTTTTTATAGAAAGACTGATTAGTGTGTGAATGTGCAAGGAGATGTCATGTGCGCAGGTACAGTGACAAAATTGCAAACACATTTGGATAGGTAAATGAATAAAAACAAAAGTTTGCAGAGGTATGGGTCAAGCACAGGAAACGCGTTTACACTGGAATCACGATTGACATGGGGAGTTCGTCAGAATGGTCTGTTTCAGAGCTGTCTGCCCTGTTTTTCCTGCACGTAAGGAAATTGGAACACCATTTGTGGAAATTTAGAAAAGGAAATAAACCTTCACAGAAGTCTGAAACTAAACTTTATTTTTTGTTTTGACATAGCGCACAACTTAACACATCATGATTCTTGCGAGATTGTAATGCATGAAGGTGCCAATGGCATAAATTCAATTCCTATGGCGCCAGAGATTACCGTGAATGATTGCACTTCTTAAACTCCCCATCGCTAGAGTAGTTATCACTCTAAAGTTAAACGACCATCACAATTTGTTTCTCATGATTGATAATGGAAAATTTTTGCGTGGCAGTTTCGTGGCATGCTTTGCAACGATATTTCGAATTTGATGATTTGTGTCTTTGGAATTTTTCGCTGTCACCGGACGGTGGTGATTACGAATTAGAAATAGCAACAGATTAGGAGAAAAAATATTGTTGATTGGCAACAAAAGATATCCTGATTAGACGTCTTTTACTGCCACAATTTACTGTGAACATACCCAATATGGAGTTTGAGTATTAATGTCAGAACAAATAAAGTGGAATTCACAGCTAATCTCACTCGCTATTTTTACCTTCAAATGATTTCAGTTGAGAGAAAATAGGAAAAAATGCAGAATTATACATCAATTCCTCATGGTCAAATTTAACTTCTGACACCAAATAATAAGAGATACATGGCAATATATAAGGACAACATTGTTGCATTTGTTCAGATGAGAATGGTTGTTGACTCACCATCGTTTTCAGCCTTTTCTTTAAACTCTACGAATTAAAGAAAGGAAACAATATGAGTTATCCCAAGAAAACGCCGACAGAATACTTCTTTTTTGAGTGCTCAATAGAGCAAGAGCGGTTAATTTTCACGCGATTACCTTTCTGACATTGTTGTAACATGTTTTCTGCAACAGAAAATGCGAAGAAATGAATGCATTTTTAAACTCTAAATATGACAAGATCAGAATTGTCACTCAGTTTCATGCCTGATACATTTATTCAAATGATTTTCGGATGAGGCATTGCTGTGTCGTGATGTTTCTGTTTAATCAGCTCAACCATTTCTATGTAACATAAATCTGTTGAGGTTATAATGAATAACCATGTTTTAGAAAATTAGGTAGCTTAACTTTACAGAGATGTTCAAAGTGAGATATCATCGTAAATGTGAGTCAGCTATATAAAAGTAAAAACGTTCAGATATCTTAATATAGTGATGCATAATGGTACAATTATTTTACGAAGAAATATTGAGACAAATGTTTCGAATTGTGTGCTCAAAGCAAATTAAATAAGCAGCTTGCTCGGGTTTTTTTCATTTGAAACAATACAAGTAGACAAATGAATGCAGTAAAAGTGTCACAGAAGCATGTTTTTTCGTATAATCTTTCGGCAGTTACTATGGTCTTTGCTGTTAAATGGGGAAGCATTTATTCCAGACTCTGTAAGAACCAAAATCCTGAATTATCTTGGCACTGCTGGAATTGCATGCAAGACAATGTATTTTACTGAATTTTGTTAAAATGCTGCTCCATTACAAGGTTCTGTTGCACTTGTTATTTTTTTGTATGTCGAAAGTGGATATATAAAACAGAGGTTCCGATTTGTCTTGGTTTCGGCTACTTTGCTAAAATCTAACAGATACTACCTCAGGCAACAATTGAAGAAAAGAACATATCATGTTTTTTCCTTCTTTAAAACATGCCGGTGCAATGAAAGATGAGTGTCCATTTTTATTGAGTTCAGGGATATTTGCAGTCTGGTTTAGTTTTAGCAGTCATAAACTGCTAGGGACACAGAAGCAACGACACTGAAGATAGGTCCCATGCTTCAGAAAGTCATCCCAGGGTGATTAGCTCTCTCTCTAACATCTCAACTGGAAGAAGTTGGGATGAACTTATCTTTTTTTTGTTTTGTCAATGGGTACGTGTATGTGAACGTTGCAGGAAATTGGAACAAAATCATTAAATTATGATAGAGTCATTCGAGTTTTTGGGTAGATTAAATTATTCTAAGGCCTCATTCCTTTGTGTTTAATTATATCTTCTCTAAATGAATTCTGTTTAGTTTAATACTGTTTACTTAGAGTAGCTGCAGTACCCCTCCACGTTCCACCTTATATCCACCTAATACAATTAGAACTGTTCGTGTCTTGTCTAACTTTGTAAAATGTTTTGATAGTATCTGGACGGATCCATAGCCAGTTGGGGCTTCAACTGTGATTAGGGTTCTTGGACGCAAGGGCAGTAACAATTTGTCAACAGGGAAAATACAGTACGTCAGGCAGCTTTCTAAAAGCAGGAAAAGAGAGTTATCAGCCATAAACGCTTCATCAGGAATGTGTGTGTGTGTGTGTGTGAAGGGGGGCGTGTGTGTCAGGGGGCGGTGATGTAAATAGTCAGTTGTGTGAGGCTATGGGAAAGTAGCTGGGAAGACGATAGGTGGATGCAGGTGGGAGTGTATGATGGTGATAGTTTGGAATGGATGCTGGAGCAGGTAGGTGGGAAGTAACATATACTGACAGGACATTTCACGCCACTCCACTTCCTTCATCTTTCTTGGCCGCTGCAAGAGGTGTAAAACTTGCGTCTACAACTACCCCTTTATCGCCATCTAAGACCCCAGAGGATCCTTCCTCATCTGGCAGAAATTTTCCTGAATACCCAAAAATCTCAACATCTGTCTGTTTCTCTCAATGTGGTCTCCTCCACTCTGGGGAGACTGGACGCCAAATAGCAGAATGTTTTATGGAACATCTCTGGAAAACACGCACCAAGTGGCTGACCACTTCAACGCTCGCCCACGCCCATCACCCAATTCAACAGGGGCATGCAAATCCTCCTTCAACGTCAATCCAACTCGCATGACGCTTGAAGGAAGAACACCTCATGTTCTGTCTTCTGACGCTTCAACTACGCAGCATCAACCTCGAATTCACGTGTTTCCTCATTTCCCCTCCACACCCACCTCAACGCAGTTCCAACCCTTGAAGTTGAAACTGCCCTCTTCAGCTGTCCTTTGCGCACATTTTTCTTCGAACTTATCCATTGCACACTCGATCACATCCTACCATCATTACCCCCACCTGTAACTACCTATCCACTTCCCAGCTGTCCAAAACCAGCCGCATTGCTACCCTCCTATTTTTCGCTCAAACCCTTCCTCCATCGTTCCACACATTCCAAAACATAGGGTCTCCTGCTCCTCGAATGCTGCCTGAACTTTAGTGATTTTCAGGCATGACACTGTTCGAATTTGACCTCCATCATTTGCAGTCCTTACTTCCTCAAAGGCAGTGACTGATAGTTGCTAGGATCGTTTAACAATACTTGTTGCAAAAATGTTTCTTTCAATTACGAAGAATCTTGTGGATGTGGAAGACGTGACTTTGAAGTTTTACAAATGGTAGACAATCCAAAACTGCTGGAACTCTTAGTAAAGCTGGAATTGTTAGTCAAGCTGGAGTTTAAACTCCTTCATACATGAGGATTGCAGAGTACATTATTACAGTAACCCAGCATTTAAATTTTCCGGTTAAGTTATAAGAATATTTGGAGATAGTAAATTGTAAAAGAAATTGCTTGAGTTACAGGCAGTCGAAAAAGAATTGGAAAAGGGAGAGAAAGAGAGTAAGAAGACTGAGAAAGAAAGTGTGAATGAAGAAAGAACGAGAGAGAGGTTGTACTTCATTAATTGACATTAAGAGATCAACGTCAGCTTGAAAAAGTTGATATGAAGTTTGAAGGTAAGCTTAGTGAGCAAGAAAGTGAGAATGAAATAACCCAGTTAGCGAAAGATCTGGTGTGGATCTGTTTCAATATATAAAACTAATGCCGAAATTTTAAGAGAAAAATTTAGATGCATTTTTCACTTCAACTGAGAATTTGGCTAAACAAATAAAGTGGCCAGTGACAAAATGGATTTGATAATTCAAAAAAAAACTTGTAGATAGCTCAAATGAGACATTTGCATCACTATCAGAAGAAGTATCTGTCGTATGTGTCGAGTGGAAGAACGCCATTTGATGTTCATTAGAGTTTATGACAGAAGTCGACTGACAACATTTCAGCAATTTAAGGAGGGTCACTGGTAAAGCCTTGATAGAGATGGAATGGATCTAACAAATAATATTGATAGGTGGAAAAGGGTATTTAAAATAGAAAATGCCTATGATATTCTTTGAGGGACGATTATTTTGGGGGACTTTCAAACTTATCTTCTTGATGTACTGAGAGCTCATGTCGAAGAGCAGACAGTCTTAACATCAAGATTCGTAGCTGCGCTGGCTGGTGATTGCGAGTTGTACATAAAGTGATTTTTGGCTTCAAATATCAATTTCAATCAATGAGTGATATAAATTGTGAAAAAGTGAAATCCTCACGGTGAGAAGCAAAAGGATGATTACTAAAGTGATAAAATGATGCACTGGAAAGGGAAGAGAAGTTAAACTTGTCCAGTGTTATCACTGCAATACAGTATTCCACAATACTACCACTTTTTTAGTCATTTACAGAAATCACTGGGAACCCAGATGTAAGATAACCAGATAAGTCAGTGGTTGTTGTTTTTGAATGGAATGGTAACAGAAATAACAGCGGAGGTTACATATCTGCAACTACAAACTGATCAGAGGTTGTTGAAGGAGCAAGTGTCAGATCTTCAGCGGAGTGGAGTTGATGGGCCGAATGGCCCTTATTCCACTCCTATGTCTTATGGTCTTATGGTCTTCTTAAACCACATCATTGCAAAGGATAAAGTTTACCCAGGTAGGAAAAGATCATCAAGTAAAGAGGTTATTATATTAAGAGTTATAAGATCCTTTAACGTTGAAAAGATTGATCCCTCAGGAGTTCTGTAAACAAAGAACTTGGAAGTGGAATATAAGTGAGACAATAAGTGCTGAATTATGTAGCATAAGGATAGAGTGTCAAGTTAAAAGTGAAGACGTCGTGGCAGGAGTACAGGAAAAACTCACAGCTCCAGGAATGCATATTTTTCTTGCTAAAATAAGCCTAGTTCACAGGCAGGAACGCTTCCTACTGTGCTCAAAACGTCAGTGGAAAATCAGACAAGTGAGGCATTATCGTAGGCATGTGCTTGGAATATTCTTGATGGTGTGGTAGCGTGGTCAAAACGTCACCAGTTGAAACAGTAGATGTCAATGTGTCCATTTGTGCACGTTGAAGCGGAGTTTTCAGAGGCCCCGTTTGAACAGACATGAGAGCAAACGGGAACAGATGGATGTCAAAGTAGTCATCTGTATGTCAGAAAAAATGGATCTGAGGAACATGCAGAAAAATGAATGAATGGAGCAATTACATCAAAAAGCATACAGAGGTAAAAATTCTGAATGTACCCCTGCATGATATCATCCTTTTAAAAAAGCCTTCATGAGGATACTGAGAAAATCACATATTCCAGGGGATGAGAAATGGGCAGAAGTTGATCAAGTCGTATTACCAGTAGGTTATAGAATGGTCGTAGGCGAAAGTGAGGACGGCATATGCTGGGGATTAGAGTCAAGAGTGTTGTGCTGGAATAAAACAGCATGTCAGGCAGCACCCAGGGAGCTGGAAAATCGACGTTTTGAGCAGAAGCCCTACATCAGGAATGAGGCCGTGAACCTTGGGGTGTAGAGATAAATTTGAGGAGATTGTGCCTGGGAGGGAAAGTAGTTGAGCATGTAATAAGTGAATCGAGGTGGGGGTAGTGATAGTTGGTCGGAGGGAAGGATGGGATGGAAGATAGACAGATGAGACAAGTCATGTGGTCGGTGCTGAGCTAAAAGCTTGGATTAGGATAAGGTGGGGGAGAGGAAATAACGAAACTGGTGAAATGCACATTGATGCCATGGGTTGGAAGGTCCCAAGGTGGTAGATGAGGACATCTTCATCCAGTCGTCGGCTAATACAGAATTGACGATGGATGGAACCATTGGACCTACATATCCTTCGTGGAGTCCGAGGGGGAATTGAAGCCACACGGCATTGGGATTGGTTGGTGTGTGTGTCTAAGAGATGGTCTCTGAAGCTCTCTGCCAGTAGGCATCCTGTCTACCCAGATGAGACTTCATCAAGATCAATCGATACAATAACTGATTTGTGCCAAAGTGTAGGCGAAACTTTGATGAATTTGGAAGGATCATTTGGGGCCTTGGACTGAGGTGAGGGGGGAGTTGTAGGCGTTAGTAAGCTTGGAGGTAGAGGCAGTATAAGAAGTGTTCAATATAATTAAAAAAGCTCGGATGCAGAGATGGGTTTAGCAAGCTCGGATGTGGAGCATGTGTCTTTCCATCGCACAAGTTTGAATGATACACTCCAGCAAAACCCATGTCTCATGTCTCTGCCCTCGAACCCCACTTCTCAAACCGTAAAAATGCCACAACGCACCCCAGTCCAAATCTTCCACTCAACCAACATCTGTCGACACCGTTTAATCCTCTGCCATTTCCATCACAAACAAATGGACTCCACCACCACGAGAGATATATTTCCCTCCCTCCCCCAACCGCTTTCCAAAAAGAAAGTTCCCTCCACCACTACCTCATCAACTCCTGCCCCACAACAGTTCACCGTCCCCTCCGGGAACCGGACACTGGCACCACAGGAATTGCACACGTGTGTCCACACCTTCCCTTCACCTCCGTCCAAAGTCCGAAACGAGCATTCCACATCCATCAAAGTTTCAACTGCACTTCCACACATGACAGTTACTGTATCCGTTGCTTCCACTGCCATCTCCTCTACATCAGGGAGGCAGAATGCTTATTCGCAGAGTGCTTCAGAGAAACACTCTGGGACACCCGCACCAACCAACTCCACCACCCTGTGGCGTGACACTCCAACTCCCCCAATCCTCTCTGCCAAGAACATCCAGTCTTCGAACTCCTTCATCTCCACTCCATTACCAACAACGTCAGGAGGAAGAACGCCTCGACTTTCACCTAGGGATTCTCCAACCCCATGGCATCAATGTGGCTTTTATCAGTTTTCTCATTTCCCATCCCTCCACCTTATTCCAGTTCCAACGTTCCAGCTCAGCACCATCTTCAGAACCTGTCCCGCATGTCCAAATTCTTCCCGTCTATCTGCTTCAGCCTGGACTCCGACTGATCATAAGACCATAAGACCATAAGACCATAAGACATAGGAGTGGAAGTAAGGCCATTCGGCCATCGAGTCCACTCCGCCATTCAATCATGGCTGATGCGCATTTCAGCTCCACTTACCAGCTTTCTTCCAGTAGCCCTTAATTCCTCTAGACAACAAGAATCTATCAATCTCGGCCTTGAAGACATTTAGCGTCCCGGCTTCCACTGCACTCCGTGGCAATGAATTCCACAGGCCCACCATTCTCTGGCTGATGAAATGTCTCCGCATTTCTGTTCTGAAATGACCCCCTGTAATTCTAAGGCTGTGTCCACGGGTCCTCGTCTCCTCGTCTAACGGAAACAATTTCCTAGCATCCACCTTTTTCCAAGCCATGTATTATTTTGTACGTCTCTATTAAGTCTCCCCTTAATCTTCTAAACTCCAACGAATACAATCCCAGTATCCTCAGCCGTTCCTCATATGCTCGACCTGTCATTCCAGGGATCATCCGTGTGAATCTCCGCTGGACACGTTTCAGTGCCAGTTTGTCCTTCCTGAGGTGTGGGGACCAAAACTGGACACAGTATTCCAAATGGGGCCTAACCAGAGCTTTATAAAGTCTTAGTAGTACATCTCTGCTTTTATATTCCAACCCTCTTGAGATAAGAGACAACATTGCATTCGCTTTCTTAATCACACACTCAACCTGCATGTTTACCTTTAGAAAATTCTCGACTAGCACTCCTAGATCCCTTTGTGCTTTGGCTTTATTAATTTTCTCACCATTTAGAAAGTAGTCCATGCTTTTATTCTTTTTGCCAAAGTGCAAGACCTCGCACTTGCTCACGTTAAATTACATCAGCCATTTCCTGGACCACTCTCCCAACCTGTCTAGATCCTTCTGTAGCCTCCCCACTTCCTCAGTACTACCTGCCTGTCCACCTAACTTCGTATCATCGGCAAACTTCGCTCGAATGCCCCCGGTTCCCTCATCCAAATCATTAATATATAATGCGAACAGCTGTGGCCCCAGCACCGAACCCTGCGGGACACCGCTCGTCACCTTTTACTCCACCTCCTTCCATCTATTGTACTCCCTGCTACATTCTCCCCAGCCCCACCTTCCGAATTATCCCACTAACCCAGTCGATCCCAGCCTCATTCCTGATGAAGTTTTTTGCCCAAAACGTCAATTTTCCTGCTCCCGAGATGCGGCCTGGCCTGCTGTGCTTTTCCAGCACCACACTCTCGACATAGAATTGAGTATCTTTGTATAGTGTCACTGACGAATTAGCAAGTCAAAATGCAGAAAATTTTTTTTGGTCTGCACTGCACAAGAATGTAGTTGAATTTTGGCAAACATGTCATACATGTCAGCCAATTGGAAACCGCAGGCAAAAAACAAAATCCCCACATTTAAGAACAATTCCTGCATTTGACAAATATGTTACACGGTCCTAATTGATTACAGAATTGATCCCCTAAATAAAACAATGTGTCGCTATCAGTATTTGTTCATAATAATGGATGTGTCCATGAGATTTTCTTAGAACATCCTATGATACAATATCACATGTAAAGGTGTTGCAGGAGTTATTCAATTCATTTTTACTAAATACGCTAAACATGCAGAGATCCAATCAGATCGAGTTTCGAATTTTACATAAACTCAAGAAAGTAACAGTCTAGGAATAAAACAATTCAATCTACTGCAGAAGATCTAGTATCGCAGATAGCACTAGAATGGTGGCATCAAAATTAAAGTCCATGTCAAGAGTTGAAAATCAAGATTTTGATAAATAAATTCCGTTTGTATTTTTGCTGTCAGAGATGAATCAAATGAATTGGCCGAAACCATTTCATTAGAAGTAGATTCTCTACATGATGAGACAGGACAAAACAAAAGTTATGGAAAAATGTTGAGTTGAATTCAGAGATGACATATTTAGATATTGTGTGACATTCTTCTGGAGAATGGCTTCACACAGCAGTCAAGTTTGCTCAACATCATACAATGGATCAAGAAGCAGATTAGTAATCAAAAATCTGCAATTTTGCTGTTGGACAAAAAATGTCAGAGTTACTTTCAGTGACACGCAAATTTTTAATCGCAAAATTTAGTGGACCTTATCAATCGAAAGAAGTTTGACTGAGGTGCACTATTTGATCAGGACTCTGGAGAGAAAGAAATCTAACACACTGTGTGATGTGAATATGCTTAAAAGGCATTTTCATAGGAAAGAAAAGCAAAGGGAGTATGTGTTACGAGTTACAAAACAAAGTGAAGCACAAAGGTCATAGGATTCAGAATTTCTCATTCTTCATATAAAATAGCACAATGAGGAAGTTGTCAGGAGTTGGGATGAATTATTGTGCTACCTTCCAGTAAAATCGAAAAGAGAGGAAAGAATTCTTTAAAGTATTGCATTTTGAAATATGTGGAATTAAGCTAGGATGAGCAAAAACAAATGCATGATTTCGGGATATGAAAAGCTATTCAGATTCAGCAACATCCTTATTGGCTTAATTCCCTGAAGTTGGCACAGATTCAAAAGGACTTGGGAAGAATGTCCCACAAGGGTGAAATCAAAGATTTTTTTTTTGCTGTGATTGGATGTCACCAATAGTAATGATTCCAATTCCAAATAGTATCCAAAGTTTTTACGAGGACTATCAAAAAATCAATGCAGTTACACCGTCTGATTCATATTCGATTCCACTTTTGAAAGACTGTGTATAAAAGGTGGGAGGATGAGTTGAAATTCATCCGATGGTACTGGCAGGTACGTTTACCCAATAGACTGAAGGCAATTGCAGCTTTCATTATGCCATGTGACTATATAACTATAAAGTCATCCCATTCAGCAAGGAAAATGTGTCAGTCCCTTTTCAAAGACGCGGCAATCAGTTCAATTCCTCATTCTCAGTTGTGTGGAATATATTTTTCGATAGTCTTCAGGAAGCAGCCTTGGTGATAAACCTGGCTGTCAGTGAATTTGCAAAGCCTAACTCAACTTCCTGAGCCATGTTATTTGGCATGGACAAATGCTCCTGACGAATGCAAAATCAAAACTAAGGGTGATGTGTGCAATAGCATCTTAGAAAGGAACAGCGTCACAATTCATGGGTTTTATTGGGATTTGCACCACATTTTAGCAGTGTGGCTACTCCACTCCCTGAGTTATTACATAAAGACATGAAGTTTCAAAGCACAACGTACTGTTCGAAGGCATTTCACAGCCTTAACTTTGTGTAAAATTGTGCCTCAGTATTACCAACAGTTAATCAAGCAAAACCACTTGAAGAGGATATCAGTGCAAGTGTTCTGCTTGCCTGAGCTATGCTCTTTTCGGAAGATGACATTAAGATAGAAATGTCTACCGGAAATTCTTCTTAGAAACTGAACATTAATTCACAGAAATAATCAACATTTGAGAGGGAGACGTTGATCATGGTATTGTGATATAATTTCAATGTTTATGATACCAGTAATATGTGTGAGACAAACGTATGCACTGATCATAGTCCACTAACGTTTTTGGAGAAATCTGAGAAGAAAATTTCAGACTGTTTAGATGGTGTTGTCATTACAACCACTGAATGTGTGCAAATTGTGCATATGGCTGGACGAGAAAACATGATTGCTGACGAGTTTGCGACACTTGCACGAGAAACTAAGGCATTCAGTGACAGAAGTAGTGGACAGAAATGTAATTTACTCGAGAATATTTGCATGATTATAATCAATGTAATATAAATGCGTTGCCGTGTATGAAAGTGTAAGATTAAGAGGTATTAAAATTAATCCGTTATGGGACATTGATGTTTCATTATTTAAGGGGGTAGATGTGATAATGCAGCTCCTTTAACAAGGTTAAGTTTTTTTCAAGTGGGGTTGAAAAACGCAGAGGTTCTGAATTGTTTGGTTAAAGGCCACTTTGATTGTACTTAAACATATGTTGCCTCAGGCGACAATCAAGGAAAAGAGTTTTTGTTTGTTTTTGCTAAGTCACTTGTGCAGTGAAAGAGAAGTAGTCAGTTGTCCCTGTTCAGGGATTTCTTCAGTTTGTTTTCATTCTTGCAGGTAGAGACTGCTGGGGGCAGAGAAGCAGCGATAATGAAAGGTCCCATGCTTCAGCAAAAGATCTCTCGCTGTGTTTTCTCTCGCTAATATATCTGCCGGAAAAGAAACTTGGGTTTGAATTTACCTTTTCTGTCTTGGGGTCTAATGATGGGAATATTGCAGGAATTTGGAATAGCGATACTAAGTTGTGATCGAGTCAGTTGTGTTTTCAGATTGATTAAGTTATTCTAGATTTATTTTCTACTTTGTACGTATTTCATTTGGTAGCATTTAAACAAACTATCTTTTTTTGTAGAAAAGTGAGTGGTTTCACCAGCTGCATCACTCCTGGTATACCTAACTTACATCTGCCTAAAACAACTAGAAAACCTAGTATCCGGGCTACCTTCTTATAATGTTTTGGGGGATCTTACGTGATCCATAAAAAATTTCATTCGCCAAGGTTGATTTCATGGCCTTTTAGCAATTCGACAGCTTTACATTTTAGTCACTTACTTTCCTTTTGTTTTATTTTGTGTACATTTCGACACACACACACCTCTTTCTCATTCTCTTTGATATGTATAAATATGTATAGATATAAAACTCTTTCTCTCTATGCATCACCTTACATTTGCCATTGCAAAAATAAAATGTGATAATCTAGGGTATCTTCATCACATGCATTGAAGGTCGAGGGCCTTGCCTTTGTCTACAATAAAGTCGGGAGTTTTGGAGATCATGTTCTCTAATTCCAGGTTGCAATTGGAATTGTTGCTTTCATAGGCAGTGACAAGTGAGTGTGGTATTTCCTTTTCGGGTGTGGAATTGATTTAATTTAAATTGTGTATGCCTTGCATAATAATCATTTAATCTGAGGAGATATTTGGGCAGGGGAGAACTTATTTCCAGAATTTTGCAGAAAGTTAAAAAGACAAAGACTTTTAAATTCTCAGACAATCTCGAGGTGGGGTTACCTCTGTCGGTGCGCAAAGGGGAGGAAGTTGAAGCAATTGCTCTATAAGTGCAATGTTTGGAAATGCCATCGGGATCATGCGAATTGGCTGAAATTCGTTTGAAAATGAAGCAGCTCGAACATGAAGAGGATATGAGACGTTGTTAATTACGATTGAAAAAAGAAATTTAAGAAGGAAGTGAAGGCCTTGTTAACGAAAGATAAAACAAAAATAGTTGTGAGCTTCACAATTTGGAACTGACAAGCCAAATAGACTTAAAGTGGTGGATGCAGTGTTGGAGATTAGGAGCAGTGTTGACAAAAGAGATGGAGAGAAATGCCAACGTAACAAGACGTCTGGCGTTGATTTTTAAAAAAAAATATACCCAAGCACTGTTAAATTTTAATGAGAAGAATGTAAAAGTCGTGTTCATTTTATTTAAGAAAGTGACAAAACAAGCAAAATGGCCAGATACAATATCCTAATTCTTGAACCAAAGTTGTGTTTTTTGAGCTCGTGACTTCATTCCATCAGTACCAGATGAGTTTTCTGGTTAGGATGGAAAGGTGAGAAACGCCATCTTTTGAGTATATGAACTAGAACCACAGCATGGAAGATATACAGACAATGTTTTTAGCATGCAATAAGTAATAAACTCATCAATCGCGTTCAGAGTGAGAGAAA
Organism: Chiloscyllium punctatum; assembly: GCF_047496795.1. Taxonomy (NCBI): domain Eukaryota; kingdom Metazoa; phylum Chordata; class Chondrichthyes; order Orectolobiformes; family Hemiscylliidae; genus Chiloscyllium; species Chiloscyllium punctatum. The sequence goes on from NC_092772.1 coordinate 34,958,491, forward strand.
TTAAAATAAAGTAATGTTGATAGAGTGAAAATAGATCTAACGTATGACACTTTTAGGGAGATGATAATATTGATGGAGTTCAAACCTTCACTTTCTGAAGTAATGAGAATTAAACGACATGATCACAGTGTATATTCCACATGTCTACGCGTTTTTCATCATCAAATGTTTGCATTTCGACATCAGTTGAAATCTGTGAAGAATAGAAACAGGGCGTGCAGAGAAATCTTGAGATGTTGAGGAAAATGTGATATCATTGAAGATATTAAAGCTAGATTAGCACAAGAAAGAAAGGAACCGCATCGGGGGAAAGAAAAGTAAAAACAAAGCTCATTTGCCTCTCGTGTAATAATATCACCTGCGTGAAATCTCAGTAGTGATGTTGAATAAAATGTACTGGGAAGACGGATGTGGGAAACTAAATAAACCAGTGAATTTTGCTGAAATGATTTTTAAAAAGTGTAGAAGTTAATAAGTTGCAAAAGAGTGTACAACTGGTCAAGGTTTGGTTGAGAAGGAAGTGCCAGCTCTCTTTACATGATTATTTGCGAGGGTGATATTTATTCATGTATGCCAGAGGAGCAGATGCACAAATTAAATTTTACGAGAAAAGTGAACAATTTTTTTTGTTGGTGAGGCATACTGAGATATGAAAGTCAGATGGAGAATTGCCAGTAAAGATGGTAATATGGGGAATTCATGATGACAAATGCAGTCTTATGTTGCAAGAAATGGGATTGGGGAATCCTCTGAAAAGTGATCAAGTACGGCTAGGAGTAGTGCAGGGAATGTTGCTTCCAGAAATAAAGTTTATCCATATTAATTATATAGCTGCATAACATTTGCAGCTGGTGCTCATTTTGGTGGAAAACGCAAAAGAAAATCAGGAAACCGCTGTGCTACAGGAAGTATATCCTAGGATTTCTCCTAACAGCGCAGTAAAAAGTTCAGAAAGCCACAGTATGAAACATGAGGAGAAATCCATCATTAAAGGTAAGGAGTTTTATGATCAAATTAGACGAAGCATAATTACACGAACAATCAAAAGAAAAGAAGATAAGAAAGTAGATATTATTAGCTCAGATAACTTAGCAGAATTACCAAGAAAATATGAAAAGGTAAAGCAGTTGACGCAAAACAAAAATCATACGAAAAGAATAAGCTGAGTATTTTAAGAACGTTACAATATTTTTTAAAAATATAATGGAAATGGAGATCATTTGATATTCAGGCCAACAAGAAGTGGACAGACGTTCATCAAGTTGTTTTCTTGGTCGCGATAAGAAGGATGTGTTGTGGCTAGCACAAGAACTGCAAACAAGTGGATATTGTAATTAAGAAAATTTAAACGACGATACCAAAAAAAGTTTCTCAATGGTCTGGAATGTCATGAGTTTTCTAAAAAAAAGTCTTCTTCATCAATTTTGTAAAAAGCTCAGATCGCATTTCCCGGATATAATCAGCATCCTTAATACCCATTCACTCGTTTGGCAATGCTTTTATAAAGTGCATAATTGCTTGCATAGGACTGGGAGTTGCAATAAACAGGGAATTATTTTATTTTATCATATTGCATGCACGTAATTGACTTTAACAGATTCTTGCATTGCCCAACATCGTGAAGGATTGTGCAGAAGTTACCGAGTTGGCATTTTGAGACTCTGACTGCTCATAGATATACAATCATGTCGAGGATCAAGTTTTCCACTCAAAGAATTCAAGGAGGTTATGGATAGCTTAGTAATAGGACATGTTGAATGCATTATGTACAATTTATCTCACGGGAATCACGAGAATAGTCACATTCTAAATTGAAGACCATGTTGGGTCCTTATAGTGACGATTGTCCTGAGGATTTGGATAAATGAATTCCATTCGCACATTTTGAAATGAAGGAAGGATCTAATAAATCAAATTCAGTGTACGTGGTTTACTTTTCAGATATAAGGTGAAAGGACAGCTGAAATGCAGTAATGGGAAATTGATGAATCAGACTTTAGAGATCATATGTTGGGACTATTTGACAATTTTGAGTGAAATAATAAATAAAGGGCTTGATTTAGCAAGTCGGCATTTGAAAGTGTCACGTCATGTGGTGAAACAGGATGCAGATAAGAAGTCAAAAAAGCTTACGTTTTCTATTGGTAACAAAGTGTTAGTTTTATTGTTTCGGTCGATGAAGTATCAAATGCATGATTTAGTCTACCTTATCAATCTAGAAAGAAATTGAGTGCGGTGAATTGTTTGATAACAACGCCACACAGAAAAAAAAACAGTTTCACCAACATGAATATGGTCAAAACTTACTTTGACCAAGAAGGAAAGTAAAAGTACAATGTGTTACTAGCTATAATACAGTGTATAAATCCAAGTTCTGATGATAGTGATTCAGAATTTTTTAAAATTAATTTGGACAGTGAGGAAGTTCTAAGAAACAGGAATGAATTATTGAGTTGCTTTGCAGAGGAATTTCGAAATGACTTCAACAAGTTGTTGCAATCACCTGAGGCAATGTGTGGGAATAGGTTGCGAAGCTCTAATTTAATTATGCATGATATAGACATCAGAAATATTATTCCAGTTAAGCAGTATCCTTCTAAACTTAACTTTTAATTCCTCAAAGTTGGCAAAGGCTCAATAAGAGATGAAACGCCTACTCAAAGGCAAAACAATTGAAGCGAGATAGAGCAAATGGAGCTCACCAACAGTAATGTTGCCAAGACCAGATTTTGCCCAATGAGTATATGTGGACAAACGGAAAGTCAAAGATCATAGACAATCTTCTTCGAATCCCATTCCACATTTGGGACGCAGCACTGGGAAGGTGGGACTGACTCAGAAGAAACTGGAAGTCAATTTTTTCCGGAAGAGCCAAGAAATGTTTGGTATTTTTTTCTTGATGCTGAATGAGTGCACTTTTTCAAACACAAGCCATTTAGTATGAGAAATGAAGATATATATTGAAGACAAACCAATACAGTCATTTAGGGAGTACCCAATTTCGTGCTGTGTTTTGACAATATCGTGATTTCTAGTCACGTATTGAATGAAAGATTGTTACATCGACCAAAATTGTTCATTTGACTGCAGGTAGCAAGCTTGGTGTTAAATATTGTTAAGAGTGAATCCACAAAAGGGTACGTCAGTTTCCTTTGCCTTGCCATTGGGTATTTGGGTATTTTCCTGACCTTAGGCAAAGAGTCAATCTCTCCAATTCACGGAATTCAGACGTTTTATTTTCTTACCCGTAGAATATGCCAAAATTTGGCAAGTGATTGCTCTACTAATTGACTTGCTGAAGAACTGAAGAAGGCAATTGATGGGCCGAAAACGTTGTTAACCAATGCCCTATTGTTAGCCACACCAAAATGCACAATGCCATCTGATATGAGTGATATATGTGTTGGTGTTGTACATTTCCATGAAGACGACAAGAACATAGAACGAAGTATTGAGTTTTCTTCTTTAAATTCAATAGTTATCAACAGAAGTATAACACAACTTAAAAGAAGGCCTGGTTTTTTGTGCTATTATTTCAAAATTCCAACATTTATATTGACAAAAATTTGGCAGAGATAGTTGAATATTTTGATCATAACAACATGAAGTTTTTGGAAAAAAGATGTGAAAGATTGTTCCAATACAGCTTGTTATTGCAACCTTCACCATGAAAATTATACATGTTCCAGTTCGAGTGAATTTAATTGCTCTGTTGTAACAAGTTTGATGAAGCATGAAGGAGGCGCACGGTGGTGGCAAATAATGAAATAGATTAGTCCATAGCAGTGAATGTTTGCATGCTTGCAATCAATCTCATGCCTATATATTGTTTGTACTCATAGTTTAAGACTAAAGCTTTTTAGAAATGATGCCATCTTTATATATTCATGGGTTATTGTCTTTCAAGTGGGACGTGTGACGCTGTTATGCACTTCAGAAATTTAGTTTGCCCTTTCTTTATGAGGAAAGGTTAGACAGAGTCACCGTGCAGTCTGCATTAACATAGATATCTTGTGAGGTTTCTTTAACATTTAGAACAAAGAAGCAGCCTGCAAAAATGGGGTTAAGCTCCACAGAATCACGATTTTCAGTTTTACCTTTCTGCAGTTGCCGTGGTCTTCAATCTGAATGTGGAAATTGTCATTGCACTCTGTTATGACTAAGAGCTGTGGCTGTCTTCCATCGTCTGGAATTGCTTGTGAGACAACCTATTTTGTTGAATATGTCTTTGCTCAGGTTTGCTTTATGGGATACTCCTTTATTGGCATATCATACATAATTGGTTATATATATTATTGTTGAACATTTCAATACAATTGCTGTGTTGCTGATTGTTTCATTTCAGTTCAATTTTTTCTGTATTTTAATGGCAGTGCAGATATCGTGGGAGGTTTGGTTAAAGTCGAGTGGTTTGACAAATGAAAATCCATCAAGAATGCAATTACCTAAACTTTCCTTAAAATAATTTTTAAAAGCTAGTCTTTAGTCTATTTTCCTGGATGGTTTTGAGGGCGGTTTGTCTTTTCCGTAAGAATTTCTTGGAAAGGAGTGTTTTCATTGTGTGATTTTACAATAAAAAATGGAATCATGGCAAATTAACATTAGAATTCGCAAATTTACGCAAAACCTAGTTCGTTGTCAGCCTTTTGAACGAGGAATTCTTGTATGAAAAATAGAAATTGTGAGTAAATAATTTACTTGACAAAATGTGACACGCACTTGAAAAACAGTCAAATTGAGAAACCATAACATTTATGAGCAAACTGAAATGGACACCAGTAAAAGAGAAATCATTAATGCATATTATAAGCGTTTACAGCTATTGGGGAGTAGATCAGATAACTCTGACAGTGGTACAAATATGAAATATCTTACATTTGCCATTTATCCTTTTAACCTGTACAAGGACTGAAAAATACAGTTCTCGTAATGTCACACAACATTTTGTAATGTACTTTCATGTTGAGGACAGCGTCTCAAATTCAGCACAGTGACTGCAATTGAATGGAGGTGAAACATGACATTACGTGGTACCAAAGAAATAAGAAACATGTTTCAGAGCCCGAAACAAATTTCGTCTTCGTCTTTGCAATAAAGAGTTTGATCAATTTCCGCCTTTCAACTTCGGTGCTAAATAAGAGATAATCTACTGATAATCACGTTTGCATGGAATATCGAGAAGAAAACCCTGCAAAACGAGGTGCACAGTTCATGTGAATGGTCAGTGGAATGAAATTAACACGTAAAGTGTAAGTTAAGTCAGTGCAGTGGTTCTCAAATACTGGTACCAGTTTATCAAAGCAAGGAGTGGTACAGATAGCGGCGAATTACTTCATAATGATACAAGTCGTGAATGTCGAAAGATAGTGTTTACTTTGCTTATCGTACCAAAATATACAGTGGTGGACATCACAAAGTAATGTTCTCTTTTTCTAACGTATCAAGCATAATGTGGTGAGAGACAGTTGAATCCGATGTATGTTGTTGCTGTCTATGCCGATGGAATTGAGTTTGTTCTTTATATTAGTTTACATTTCTGAAGTCTCCTACAAAAATCGCAAACTCTGTCAGAGCGAAATGGATGAGATTGGTTTGGCTAGCATTGTCAAGATTGTAAACATTAGAGGTGAAGCTGTAGAATCGTGTATATCACGGAAGGAATGCACATTATTGAAAAAGACAATGCATCAATATTTGCCGATCTCAGAAAACTCAATATTTCGCAAAGCATGTGGAAATCTGTTTTATACTAAGGATAACAACACTTAATGCTTGCAAAAAGAAAATGGCTGAAATAATCTCCTAAATAATATTAATGGCAATACATAAACTTTTGGATTTCTTGACCGCCTTCTTAAATGGGGAATCTTATTACGGTGTGTTATTATTTCGAATTTGCCAAAACGAAAGCTAAACACAAATCTTTGAATTGTAAGTTATCAAATAACACAGAACACACTGCAATCTTATGCCATACTTCTCACGTTTGGACGTACAAGTCCAGAGTTATGGGACAAAGGATTACATTCTGTGTACCATGTCTTCTACAAATATATTTGAAAGTCAAAATCTGTCTCCAAAGGTATTGTATCTTCCGTCAGATGTTTTCAAAAGTTTGTGCCCATCTCAGACATTTAGACAAAGTCAAATCATATTTCAAAACGAAACTTTCACCAGTGGACACATTGTAACACGCTTTAATTGCCATGTAATCATTAACTAAAAGAATTACATTGTTTTCTGACCTGTGACTTTTAATTTTCTTTCCAGTGCTTCCATTTCTGAACAAAAGCATAAGAGAATCAAGAGATGTTTGTTTATTAAAGAAAGCGTTAATAGAAACTTCCCGATGTAATTCGTCCCTTTCTACTTATAGATTGCACTCCAAAGGTTTCAGCATTTAATCCAGTTTCAGAATTCTCGCATTATTACTGGGGAAGTGTATATGATGTATACTTTTTTTCACACAATACATAGAAATCATTCAGTCATTGACGATTCCATGTTTTTCTTTCAGTCGCAGGTTTCATTCACTAAATTTGATTGTATGTATTTATATGACATTATAATACTTGTGTTTTGTCCACTGTATTGAACTGCATATCCATTTTCTTTTCATAAAGAGAAGGATATTTCCTTAAAATAATATTATCTTGAATAGATCGCAGTTTTGCAAGATCCAAGATGATCAGAAAGCCTTTGATATCGATAATGCACTTTTGAAATACCTTCCCTCATGCGATGTCATTTCGGGCATTTTTAAAATTCTAACGTCGGCAGTTTTTTTTACTTACATGCAAACGGTACGTCATAATGCTAGCTACTCCGTGTTTATCCTGTTTACTGAGTGTATTGCCCTTCAGACTTTTTTTCGATCTGTTGTTGATCAAGTTCTGGTGGTTAACTTTTGTTGATCTGACGTAATCTTTTAGCAAAACCAATTGGTTTCTGAATGCAAACTTAATTCCATTCTGAAATTCTGAAAGTCAACTGATAATGCCTATCAATTTGTCGAAAATTGCATTCTCCAGCTGTTCTGAGTCTTAATATTTCAGGGAACTTGGCCCGACTAAAACCGAGTCGACATTTCTTTCATACCTACACAGAAATTATTTAACATATATCTAATTGAATCACTATCTTGTTATTGTTTTCTTATTAAGTTATGGACAATGTTTTAGACCTGAAAACAAGTGACTGTGTTTACTTCACACACTTATCGAGTCATGGAGTTGTACAGAACTGAAACAGACCCTTTGTTCCAACTCCTATATGTTGACCAGCGGTTCTCAACAGACAACTCTAATTGGACAGGATTATGCCGATAACATTCTAAACACTTTTTGTTCAGGCACCCATCCAAACGTCTATTAAATGTTGTAGTTATACACACATCCACCAGCTTCTCTGGCCGCTTGTTCTGAACCTACACAATCTGCATGACAATGTTGACCCTCAGATTTTCTGAAATCCTTCTCTTCACAACGAAAAGTTACATGCTATAGTTTTGGATTTCCCTATACTTGGTAAGAGGCCTTGTTTGTTCTAACAATGCATGCCTCTGACGAGCTGTCAATCTGTCTGAAGTCACCGTTCACCTTCTGATTTTCCGATGGAAAGTGTTCTAGCCCATTCAGCTTGGCCCTATATCTGAAATCCACCAACACTGGCAACATTATTGCAAAAGTTTAATGAATCTTTTCAAGCTTAGCAGCGTCTTTCCTATAGCAGGGAGAGTACAATTAAACAGTACTCTAAAAGTTGCCTTGCCATTGTCCTGTTCAACCACAACGTGCTAGCCCAGCTATTATATTCAGTGCACTGACCAATGAAGGCAAGCGTGTCAATCACCTATTTAACCGACCTGTCTACCTGAAACTCCAGTTTCAAAGAACAATACACCTGCTCCCCTAGTTCTCTTTGTTCGACAATGGTCCCTCGGACCCGACCATTACTGGTATAATTCCTGCACTGCTTTGCCTTTCAAGTATACAACACATTTAACTTTGCTAATTAAATGCCATCCACTATGCGTCAGCCCATTTCAACTATGTGATCAGTGTCGCCTTGGATTCTAAGATAACGTTCCTCACCGATTACTACACCACAATTTAGGTATTTTTTACAAAGTTATTAACCATACTTTCCATATTCGGATCAATGACATTTGGAAAAATGACGTAACGTAAGTATTGTGAATTTTTATATTGCACAATGGGGAGTAGCCGGGCGGAACCAGACATTCTAACCGCGAAAAAACAAGTAACAGAATTTCGGAAAGAACGAAGTATGCTGCTAATATAATACAGTACAGAAAGTGAACAATTGCATATGCTCAAATTATTCGAATTGTCCAGACATTCCAATAAGCAAAACTTCTTAAATACATTTGTATTTTGATTTCTTCTTGAAACCACAAGAATTGAAATTGACATGGAAAATGTCATGACTTCTGTTGTCACCTTCTCCACACCAACTTCTTATCTAAGCTTCCCGCAACCTCAAAAGCCAACCCAATAGTATAATTATCAACGTTAGCCATTTGTATAAAAACAAAGTGTTGCTGATGTTTGAGATCTAAAATGAAGCACATAACTTATTTGGGAATAAAATGACCAGCTCCCGTGCTGAGTATTTCTTCCACTTGCTTTTTCTATTCGTTGTTGAAATGTTGTTGAAGTTAAGCATATTATTCTCAAACTAACAGGCGCTTGTTTCAAATTAAACATCAGCAAAGTATGATGATGTTGCTACTTTAAAAGGGTATCAGGACTCTGTTTTTTTTTCAAGACACATTGAAAAATCAGTGTTTATATTTTAACTGGGATTAAGGGCTTTGGCAATGGCTAACAGAAACTGCTTAAGGCGATAACCAGGGATGTGTTTTTTAGATTACAAAAAATAACAATCGTACAATGCAAGTGGAGTGGCCAGTTCTCCTACTTTAGTTTTTCTTATACCTGGTTTGGTTTTAGCAAGCTGACTGTTCGAAGCTGCTGATCAAAAAAGCTGCTAGCAAAAGAATCCCAAACAATCCCTGATTCCACCGATGTTGCTCTCTGAATCAGACTTGTTACTGCTAAAACATGTCTTTGAATTTACATTTTATGCCAAATTATGTTTTGTGGGTATAGTGCATAAAATTGGAACGCCTTGTTTGGTAAGTTGGGGGAAAAAGTGTCGGTTGTGTTTTCAACTAAACGGTATTTTAAATTCAGTTTGCTTTTGCCTGTGTTTCCTTTGGTTTTGTTTAAATAAATTCAGTTTTACTTGAAGCCAAGTAGTTCGGGCATCTGCATCACTCCTTTCATGTCTATCATACATTTGTCTAAAACAACAATGACGTCAGTGTCGGGGCTATCTTCCTGAAACGCTTTGAGGGGACTTGATAAGGTTCATCAAGGATTGGGGATTTTTTTTAAGAGACTTATTTTGTTGTTCCAATTTGGGATTATGGTTATTGGATACAAAGGCAGCGAGTGGTAGATATGACTTTGTTTTTGTTCTGGCGTTGAATTAATTTGGTTGCAGAAGTACTTAGCGTAATTATACTTTCACGAAGGTATTTTGGGAGTGGCAAACGTTATTTTTGGGGTTTTACAAAAGGTGAAGAAGGAATTGTCAAACAATGTAGAGTTAGGATTTTCTGTGTCTACCACAAAATATGTTGTTATTCCAGAAATAACTCGACATTTCAATTTGCTGCAAAAGCCATTGGAATCTTTGAAAATAGTTCAGTGCAATTGAAAATAAAAGAGCTTGAGTTGGAGGAAAAAGGAAAAGGACACAGAAGAAATGAAACTGGTTGAATTACGTTGAAAAGCAGAAGACAGAGAAATTTGCAAGAAAGGGCTGAGCAAGACAAAAAGAGAAGGAGATCGAATTTGAACTTCAGAAATTGGCATTTAGACAGTTGGTTTAAACGGTTCGACTTGATGGCAGTAGTTAATCATGGTGAAAAAGGGTGAGGATAAGCGAACACATCGTAGCCAAAGACCTGTTGCGGATCTATTGAAACATATCCCAGCATTTCCACAGTTGGGTAAGAAGCATGTTGAACCCTTTTTCATCTCATTTGATAAGGTGGCTAAACAATGTAAGTGACAACTAACCATGTCGGTTTTCTTGATCCAAACAAAACATTCTAAGTCGATCAAACGTGGTATTCGCATTACTAACAGAGGATGTATTTTGGGAATATGAGGAGTTTTAGAAAGCTATTTTTAATGCAGATGAACTTTTGGCAGAAGCCTGCAGACAAGGATTCAGGAATCTAAATAGGGACTCTGGTCAAAAATACTTTGTGTTTGAAAGGATCAAACAATGTAATATGGCAAGTGGATAAGGGCATCACGAAAACAAGCATATGTCGTGATTAGAGGCAGAACTATTTTGGATGAGTTCAAAATTCCACTTCTTGTGGTATTGAGAACTCACCTGGAAGAACCAACAGTCAAGAAAGCAAGATTAACAGCCGAAATGGCTGATAATTATGAGCTGATGCATAAATCAAAGTTTGGCTTCCAAAATCAGTTTGAAACAGTGAATGATAGAAACTGGGGAAAAGAGAGATCCTCATGTAATAAGCGAAATGCAGACCTCAATGAATGTCATAAGGATAACTCACCACAGGGAAACATAGGAATCCATTAAAACGGAAAGAGAAGTTAAAAAATCTTGATGTTTTCAATGGCATAAAGTAGGCTACATGAAAATATAGTGCTTTGGGTTAGGAACACAACTGGGAAGATAGATGTCAGAAATCAGGATAGGAGATTGAATTTTGTGGGAGTGATAATGGAACCTTAAAGCTGCATGTGCAATGTATTTTCTGTTCGAATACTGAGAAAGGAGGAATTGCAGATCTTCTTAAACCATATTCTTGCAATGACAAATTTAACTCACAGAGGCCAGGAACAGTAGGCAAATAGGTTACAGTATGAACACATACGGGAACAGCTCAATACCTGATGTTCTAAGAAAAGTTGATGCACATCTTCGAAGGACTATCGTGGGAAAAAGTGCGAGCAAGTGCAATTTACCTTTAGCCAAGAAGTGCTCAGTTATGTGGAGTGAGCTTCGATTATCCAGCAAAAAGTGAATAAGTTATGGTATGAGTGCCAGAAAACCTCACAGCCCAAAGAATACACTTTGTCCTTTCCATTGGAATAGCTCGTTCACATGTAAGAGTGATGCCTACTGTGGTTGGAAGCCCAGTGTAAAATCGCGCAAGTGAACTGTTACAGAAAGCATTACCTGCGATTTTTCCTGACTGTGTGGTAATGAGATCACAAAGTCACCAATTGCAACAGGACAGATCAAATTGTACCAACAAGAAAATTGAAGGGAAATCATTAGAGATCCTGTTTGATTAAAAGATTGAGAAAAAGAAAACAAGGTGCAGATGGATGACAAAGTAGTTTTTTTAATTCAGTGAAATTAACTGATTTAAAGCAAAAGCCTGAAATACCGAAGCAATGGAATCAAAAGCCATACCATTATAAAGCTGAAGAATTGTGCTGCACTTTTAAGAGAGTGAAGGAATTAGCAAGCAGGCAGAGTTCTGAAGAATTTACAATGAAACATTCGGTCCAGCAGCTAGCACTGGCTGAGTTTCTATTAACAAAAACAAATGTGAATTTTGCCAATCACTTTGAATTATATTTCAAAGTACCAATTTCCAATCAAGTTTGAATTTAGCATATTGACAAAATTTTTTAAAAATGACACAATCCGAAGCTTTGGCACAGAAGACATTGAAAAAGACTGAACAGTATATGGGAGAACTGCTAAGCCACGAGAATGTACAGTAAACGTGAGTCACAGCTCTGTTAAAGATAGCTTTATCCATCAATAATCTGTGAAAACACAAATATCTAAACAGAAGAAAATGTACAGAGGCAGGTAAGGTCCACAGATTTTTCCAAAGCTGGTTCATTTTCAAATTTGTTTTTTTGGTTAATCTTACTTGGGGGTTTTTATCGAATTTGTATTTTAGAACGCAAAGTAAAAGCTTGGTTAGAGGCAGGAGTTGAAAACAATTGTTAATTAATTATTCTCTGTTAAACTTTAAGAAGTGAAGTTGTTAATTTTTACATTAAATAATTCATCGTTTCTCGAATTTTGACAGAATACTATCCGGGATGACTCATTGCTTTCTTGCTTCTATTAACGCCGTCAGGGATTTTACCTATGTGGAAACAATTTGAGCATTTCGTCCGGGATTAGAAATAGTTTAGAAAGATTAGAATAGATTTGGAGACACGAAAGATCCCAACAGATTTAAACATTTGCGGGGTTGACCTACATCTTCACACAACACGGAGATGAGTCGATTTGTTTAATTTTGATGAATTGTGGTTGATAAAATTGAAAGTGAGAGACATGGCTCTGAAAATTGCTACAAAGTTTTAGGATCTGAGGATAATTCTGAAGTTTGCCAAGGATGTTCAGAAGGAAAGGAAAAAGCCATACTTTCAGAATAAATAAATAAATTATATTTAGTTTCACCACCGACAAAAGTAAAACAGAAATGATAAGAGAGTTACTCAAACAGTTAAATGAATCAGAGAAACAGACAAAAACTGTGGCAGTAGTGAAATTTAAATAATAATTCTATAAAAGCGAGTTTGAAGATTAACAAAGAGAGGTGGAGCTGAGAGAGGGAGAGAGTTCGAGAAAGAGAGAGAGGAAAGAGAGAGAAGTTTCTTAGTTGAGCAAATCGAGATAGAAGAAAGGGAGAGAGTAAGGGAGACAGCGGAATAAAGAAAGCTTCTTAGATGAGCCAAAACAAGAGAGAATTTGAGCTTGAGTAGTTGTGACTTAGTTAGCAACGTCAAGTTAAATGGATGGAGTTTAAATGTGAAGGCAGTACACGATGTCAAATCTCTGCCACAATTGGATGAAAAAAGATGTTGAAGCCTTCTCTACTTCATAGAAAAATTGGCTCGGCAGATGGAGAAGTCTGAGGATTATGCAAATATTATTTAAAATAATCTGGTATGCAGTGCTGGTGCGATATTTGCCGCGCTGTCAGATGAGGGATGAAGAGACTATGAAGAGGTTAAGCAGGCTATTTAAAGTTTTTTTTAGGAATTAGTACATGAAGCGTATAAAAAGCGGTTCAGAAACATATTGAAGGAACCAGGTCAGACTTGCGTTGAGTTCTAAAGAATTAACCAGAGACTGTTTGATGGACAGGTGCATGCTTTAAAAATGTGTAAGATGTTTTCAACCTCTTCGAGACTTTATTCTATTTGAAAAGTTTAAGGAATCACTTCGAGAGATGGCAAAAAATCACCTCGAAGAACAGAAAGTTCAGGAAATGAGAAGGCCAGCAGAATTAGCAGACAAACCCATTTTGTTGCATAACATAAATGTCTGGCCGGAATTTCATCCTGTGAAGGATAGAAGTTGGGAGAAGGAGAGATCCTAAACTGCAAAGCAAGAGTAGAGATTACTTCTAAGAATTTATCACAGTGTTTAAAAATTCGCAAGAGAGTGGAAAGAGATGGAAGTTTCCCATATTGGTAAAATGAGACACATGACATAAAAGTGCTGGTTGTTAAAGGAACTTTGGGAAAAGATGTAGTAAAAGAAGCTAAGCCAGTAGCATCAGTGAAAGGAGTAAAATAGACCACAAGAAGAACAAAGAAGCCGCAGGGAAGTGCAGAGACTTGGCGGGGTTGGATATGTATTTACTACCTGATCTCAATAAAGAATTCTCCTCTGTGGGAAATGTTTCCTCAGAAAGAACAGGACGAGAAGGACAAGAACTCATAATTTTTAGATATACCGGATGTAACCAGTTGCTGATCGTTAGAGATGAGCGAATATGAATTCTTTTTGATCCCTTACCTGCGACTGCGGTAATTTGTGGGAATAGATGGACAGATATTCAGCGTTCCCCTTTGTAAAATCAGGTTTGAGTGCCAACTCAAGTGTGTGAAGTTGCAAAGGGAGTGACTGCCAGAATGTCAGTTCACTCCCTTTGAGTTAATTTTCGGGCATGAAGTGAAAGGTCACTTGAAGTGATGTAGTGGAAAAATGACAGGACCAAAGTAATAGATCTTACACTTAGTTCGGAGGTGAAGAAGAGATTAACTCGATTAGATAACTTTGCTGAACAACATCTAAAGAGGGCACAGTGTGGAATGAAGCAGGTGGTGGAAAACAAAACTTCTGAAATGCCGCTTGCCTCAGTTCCCAAAATGTAAAGGATTATCTGATTCTGCCTGGAATATTGGAAGGTCAACGCGGTAACAAAATATGACAATATCCATTTAGAAGATTTGGGGTCTGTTTCGAGAATGATAGACAAATGAGTTATATCACTAAATTGAACTGACTGCGTTGATGCTTACAGCAACGTTTATCAGAGACGAGGAAATAACATTGTATTTCCAACATCAAATGGACTAAATCAATTTAAAGTGATGTCCTTTGGAATGAAAAACGCAGAGTTGTTTCCGGGATAACAAATAGTGCCAGGAGGCATTCCAGCATTTCAAAGCAATTTTAAACACTAAATCAGGTCTACCTACACCAAGGTTTTCCAAACAGCACCATTTAAAATCACCATCAATGCTAGTGACATAGGAATTGGAGCTGTACTGTTACAGGCAAATAAGGATTGAACCGAAGTGCCAGTTGCTTACTTTTCAGGAAGCTTAGCATTCACCAGACGTAACACTCCATGATCAAAAAAGAAATATTGTGTTTGGTACCACTTTCCAACATTTAACGTGTTGGTTATGAACAATGTCACAGATACGTTTATGTACTGGGATTGCCATCCCCTTATATTCTTAGAACGCTTTAAAGACAGAAATATGAGAGTATTTCATTGAAGTCTTAAGTTACAGACTTCTAATTTTAAAAATTGTACATGTAACAGATGCATTATCGTGGATGTAACAGATAAAGTAAAGAGGAGACTTCATGTCTGTCATGCCATATATACACAGAGAGGGGGGAATGAGAGAGAGATAGAGGAAGAAGTTAAAGTGAATCACATTAAAGTTATCTGAATGTTATGGTAATGTGTTTAAAAATACCAAAAACGAACGAAGCCATCTTTTCATGATGACGGTTCATTTCATTCATAAGGCGGTGGTGTTATGAAAAGTAGAGCTGCATTGTACCTATAAAAGCGTGAAGGACGTGGCAAGCACCCAGACTGCTGGTGAATATGCCATATAACATTTATTCCAGCAGCTAGAACTGGCTTAGTTGTTGTGAGACAAAAACATAGTTTAATTCGACGAATCAATTTAAGTTGTACTTCAAAATACCAACTTACAAACAAGTTTGAATTTAGCATATTGACAGTATTTTTTTTAAAAAGACAATGAAACAATTCGATGACTTGGTGTATAAGACTTAGAAAACTGTAACAATTGAGGGGAGAATTGCCAAGCCACCACTATGTTCAGAGTTCCCAAAACATAACTTTCTGAAAGTTACCTATATCTATCAATGACTCGTGAAACAAAAATGCTGTAAAAGATGAAAATCTACATCGGAAGATGCGAAGGGAAGATCCAAAATCTCCTTAATTCTTAATTTTTTAAAAAAATATTTGACTTGAGGTTTTTATTGGACTGCTATTATGGAAGGGAAAGTAAAGTATAGAATACTGGGAAAAAATGTTCTGTTACACTTTAAGAAATAACGTTGATAATTTTTATTTTGAGTAATTCTTGGCCTCACAATATTTCACAATTTATTGCATGGGATAAACATTTTCTGTGTTGCTGCTTTAATTTAACCGGGTTGGGGGGGGGGGGAGCTGTGAGGGGGTGGCGACCCGTTTCGTAGCAATGCACAAAAGTGAAAACGGAATGGTACCCTGAGATCTGTCAACTGAGAAGAAAGTGGTGTTTAAGAGTGGCTCAGTGGTTAGCGCTGCCTCATGTTGCCAAGGACCTGGGTTGGATTCACGAATTGAGAAAAGGTCTGCACGTGTTTCCTTCGGATCCTCTGATTTCCTCCGACAGTCCAAAGATATTCTGATCAGTTAAATTACCCAGAGTGTTCAGGGATGCGTAGGTTGGGTGCATTATTTAATGGAGAATGTTTTTAATGTGTTTGGAGAATTAGTCCGGTTTCTATTCAGAAGATTGTTGTAGACTTGTTGGGCAGAACAGCCTATTTCCACACTATATGGATTCCAAGACTTTCCATGTAATATCGATGATAACAATCGGTATCTGAGACATTGATTGACAATTCATCATATTGTCAGTCGGTTATAGAAAGGATATGTTGCAAGCAGCCCATGAACTACCAGTGGGAGGTAATTTTGGAGTAAGCTAAACTCCAGGTGAAATACAAAAAACATTATTTCAGTAGTGTGGTGTGCATCAGCATGTAGTTACATTTTGCCAGTAATGTCATACATGTCAGATAACTGGAATATCGAAGGACGTAATTAAATCTGCACTTTTAATACACATTCCTTCATTGGAAGACGTTTTTACGTTAGTTTAATTGTTTGCATATAACCCCATCGGAAACAAAAGGTGGGAATCAGAATTTGTAAAACAGAATAAACGTGTCCACTGGATTTTCAAAAAGGACTCCATTAAGCAATGTTACGATTACAAGGGTTGTCGTTTCCTGACAATTTTTTTTTCTCTTGACGTGCACTACCCACTGACATTCATTCATGTCAAGGATTAAACTTCACATCAACATTATTCAAGGAAGTACTGCACACCTATAAATAAAATAACTTAAATTCACTGAATAACAGCCACAATTGCGGGGAGCACGAGAAAGGTGGTATCATAAATTAAAGACTGTTGTGTGCTTATTTTCCTGATTATCCAGATAATTGTGATAATGGAAGTACATTTGCACATTTTATCATCAGAGACGCAACAAATCAATTTTCCAAATTCAGTCCATTGAATTAGTTTTTCAGCATGTAGCGAGAGTACCACTAAAAGGAATTAAGGAGAAATTTAAGAAACAAAGTTGGGGAGCATACACGTAGACTTCGTGAAAAACTTTACAGAACTGTGAGATAGAGCGGGGAGTTAGCCAGAAATCATTTAAAAACATCCCAGTATCCAGTGCAACAAGATACAGACAAGTTTGTTTTCAGTGCTTTCAGGAGTTAAAGTTTCAGTGTTACTTACAATGCTAGCTGAATCGTTAATAGAAAGTATCAGTGAACATTATCCTGTCGAACGGAAATTGAATGAGGTGAACTATTTGATAAAGTCTCCAGATAGAAATGAATCTCAGAGAGTGTGTCATGTGATATATATATTGATATATATTGAGAGGGAATTAAAGCCAAAGGAGAATGTTTTTAATGTTTGCAACACAGAGTGAAGAGCCAATTTCAAAGGATTCTGAATTAGGCGTTCATCAAATTATATTGGTCAATGAAGAAGACGTCAAAAGTGATGCAACTTACTCTGTTACCCTCTTGAGAAATTCTGAACTACTTTGAAACTGTTACTAACATCTCATGATGAAATATGTGAAAACAAGCTGGGAAGTACTATAATAACTATGCATGGTGGAGTAAGGGGAAAGCTTGTTTTGATTGAGCAACATCCTTATAAGCTTAACACTGCAAAGTTGGCACTGATTCAAAAAGATACTGACACATGCTACAAGACAACGTTATCAATGTGAGTTGAGGAAATTCTAGGTTGCTCATAGTAATGTTTAAAAAAAAGTGGTAACCAAAGGGGTATCGCAGTGTCAACCGCAGTTGAAAATCCTGATTCATACCTGAAACCATGTTTAAAATACTGCATTTAAAAATAAGGGCATGCAGACTGGCAGATTCATTATTCTGAAGAACGAAGACAACTTTGGCTTTTTAAGTCCTGAATGAACCATATTAATTTGAAATCATGTCATTTGGTATGAAAAGTGCATTAGCTACATTTTATAGGTGACGCATTAAAGTTATTTTCGGATTACTCAATTGTGTCATATATATATACTCACATGTGTATGAACTGGTGATTTTTAATAGAGCATTTCCAAAATTTATCAACATTCTTGGATCGAATTCAGGAGGCAGGCTTGGTGATATACCCGGCAAAAAGTGCATTTGATAATACAAAATTCAACTTCCTGTTTCATTTTTATGACATGGACAAATGCCCTAGTAGAATGCAACCACCCTGGTAATTTTGGAGTTTTCCATAAGATCGATAAAAAGAGCAGTACGACGATTCGTAGGATCGAATGGTTTTATTGGAAATTCATACCATTTTTGGCACTGTCGCTGCTCTACTGACAGAGTTATTAAAGGAAATTAGGAAGATTCAATGGACAGAATTCTATCTGAAAGCATTTGACATACTGGAAACTTTGTTAACCGCTGCACCATTATTAGCCACACTTAATTGCGCAAACCAAGTCAAGGTGGCTATTGACTGGAGTGATTTGGGTGCTGTTGTTGTTTCGGACATGAAGACGACAAAAAGATAAAAACGCCAATGTGATATTCTTCTGTGTAGTTGAATACTCATCAACAGAAATATTTGACAGCTGAGAAGGATATTTTGATTTTGGTATTAGCGTAATAACATTTCAACATGTAATTTAATAATAAAGTATCTTAATCTATTGAAGTTAGTGAAGAAATTTAAAGAAAAGGATATCCGGATCGTTTAGAAGAAACTTGTTATTACAACCATCGAATTTGAAAATGGAGCATGTGCATGATGAGAAGACGTAATTGCCGAACAATTGTTGAAACGTGGATGAGAAGCATTTCAACATTTGTGTTACCAGCAATGTATCTGATATGATTCTACGTACTGACCATAACGCATTGACGTTTTGGACAAATTTAAAGGCAAGGATTTCACATTATTTAAACGGAACTTGTTATTACAGTCATTCAATTTGGAAATTGTGCATGTGGGAGGATAGAAAATGCTCTCCCCGATTCATTGTTGAGACTCAGCGGGTAAACAGACTGAAAGAGAATGTTGTAGTTTTTCGTGTTTGCATGAATATACTTAACGTAATGCATATGAGTAGTAGAATATTATCAGTGCAATATTAAGGGGATTTAAAATGAAGCCAACTATCATTCATTCTTGTTGTGGCTGGAGTTGTGATGATCTTGCTCATTTAACAATGTTGTCCTTGGTTTTCTTCAAGAGGGGTTTTAAAAGGCAGACCTTCTGATGTGTCCAGAATAAGAGATTTTGCTAATGGCTGACAGTTACTGCCAAAGGGAACAAACAGGGAAGAATGATTTAAAGTTTTTTTTTTAACACACACACTCACACACAACGAATGGTTAATGGCTCGTTCTCTCAGTTCTCTCAGTCTTTCATTAAAACTGATTGTGTTTCAGCAAGGAATCAAAGATTTTGGAAAATGAATGTGCCCAGATTCAAACAACGTTTCTCACGGATCCTCTCTCTCTCCCTCTGCCGAACACCCCTCCCATAAAAAACCTCGGTTTGAATTTTATTTTTGCTCAGGGTTGTGTATATGGGAATATTGCAGGAAATTCAAACAGTTTTGTTTTAATTTGTGGGGACATCATGTCTTTTGGGTTTTCAAATATGTGTTATTCCAATTTCCGTTTGAGATTATTTTTGTTTCACTTTGTGGTGGATAAAAATATTCTGTTTTATCTAAAGCCAAATCGTTTGACCAGCTACATCATTTCTGGAGTACTTTTATCTGTCTAAAGCAATTAATAAATTCAGGGTCTGGGCTGCATTCACGTCATGCTTTGATGAGATCAGGGCTGGTCCATTAAAAAAAATCAAGTGGTACCCTCACTCGTTGTAAAATAGCATTTCAAATGATTAGAAAGCATCTCGTTAGTTTTCATCAATGTCACAGTATGCTAACAACATAAAACTATCCCTTAGACTGATGTTATGGGATATTTATACAGTTGGAAAATTGTTTTCATTATTATACAACTCCTTTCGGATTTCACAGAAAAATATGTTTGCCATTGACATTTGATCATATAATTGCGTTTGTTTAACAAGAATGCTCAAATTCTTCCTAAGAAGTGAGTTTCAGAAAATGTTGAGCTAAAATTATATCGAGCAGTCTTAAATACAAAAATAAGTTGAAAAACAATATTTTTGAAAAAGAAGCATACTTGGAAGGAAATGAAGATGATTAGTACAGAATAAATATTTGAACCTACATGTTATGCAACGAAAATATATTGACAGACTTTGCTTTCAGCTTAATAACAAGTTGAGAACTGTCTAGACTTCATAAGATTTCAGAAATTAAAGTCGGTAAGTTTCAATGCCTGAACTTTATGTTTCCCTACAGCATTTTCTATCTTTCAGCTGCATCTATTGAAGCAAATCATTCAACAGTAGAGAAAAGAAGAGGAGTTGATTTTCAATTGTGAAAATATCCACAAAACATCGAAAGCTTTCAATTATTTTCACAATTTTCATCACAAAGCTACTCGAGAAATTTCACGTTATTCCACTCACAAGCAAATACCGTAAAATACATAAAATTAATGAAAAGGTCTTTAACGTTCAACAATTGCACTTTGCAACAAACGTACACATCCCTTCCACTGACTCGGGTAGGACAGATCGTAGAAATGACCAGAGTCCTATCATATGACATTTTCAGTCATGGCCGATCCAAAAAAAAACAAACACTTGTTTCATTATAAATAAGGGAGAGAGCTACTTCCTTTCGAAAGCATTTCCAAATTCGTCTTTATTTGACTTGTTTATCTAAGCCATGTCCAGCCCAAAAGAATGGATTGTACAGTTTTCCTTTGGTAGGTCTTCAATTTCCAACTTAACGTCTTCTATTCCCTTATCCCTGCCAACTATATAACACTTTAGAACTCCATGAACTGCAAATATTAACGGAACATGCACTCTCACCTTTTGTTTTGTCACGATCAGAATTCACATCAATGTCTATGCCTGCTTCATTCGCTAATTCTATAATTAATTCTCTGGTTCTTCCAAATGTGCAGTCTATTTTCTTGAATTAGATATTTCTTTACTTTTCCGACTAGCTTTTTGCTTTGTGTCATGTCCGAATTTGTTCCATAAGTTCTCATTTAAAAAAAAACTAAATTAGCAGTGCCTTGAAAATACATTTTATTAAGATGATTCTACTGCATCATGCTCCGCTATCTTTTTTTTGTGCAGCAAGCACATTTGAATGTTTTGCAGCTCGCCTCGACATCACTGTGTACTGGACTTCTCAACTTTTTTTCTTTCAAATTGAAATATCATGGTATTAGGTCACACTGTACGATATTCACACAGGTTAACCGTCTCTCATGCATGCTAAACAAATCACCCCTTGGAATATTGTCCTATCACATTTCACAACACAATAGTTATGCCCTTATATCTGAATTATGCTTAAACATACCCGTTTTGTCTCTGCTGCCGAGCAGTTCCACGACTCCTGCATGAATATATTTTTGAGCCGAGGTTACCATCAGTTTCCAAGGAGGATCATCCATAAATAGTTTCAGTTTATTCTGAAATTCCTGGGTAGATAAAAATGTAATACATCTCTTGGAGATTGCAATTGTTACAATCGAGTGTTAAGCAATGTTAGTTTGATATGGTTTGCGCTTACTACGCCCAATGTTACAATATAAGTCAGAACGAATCTTTCTCTGGAATGTACTAAAGCTTAACATTGTTATCATATAAAGAAATGCTTATTCATGGTTTTGGAGAGCTAAGTTTGTTTTCTGATGGAAATGCAGCAGCAGATCATGTCGCACTACAGAATGAAAATGTTTGGTGAAATTGTACCACTCAAAAAGAGAAATCACTGGTCCGAAAACATTGATTCAAATGAAAACAGAAGCAACTTGCAATGATGAGTAGAATTGCCAGGCAAGAAACTGAGCCATTTGGTAGCAGCAGAAATGAGTACTCATTGCCTTTCCCCTTCAGAATGTGACATGTCTCGTATAAAGAAGCTACAGTAGGAATAAAGATCTATGCTATCAATTCCCTCAACATGTCTTCTGCTGGGACTTCACACCTCGGGATGTTTAAGCTGCAATATGTTGTTGTGTCATCAATTTTGCTTGTTTAGACACATGTAATGTTACATGCTAAACGCAAGAACTTTCAAACATCTAAGACGTTGAACCATCAGATTCAATACTGTGTTTGGCACATATCTAAATGGAAATGCTTTTTTTCATTGACATGTAGTTTTAGCTAACACAAAAACAGGTATACGATAGCTAATCATTCCCATAAGCACATGCTTTGTTCACGTGGAAATAAGTTTGTTCCAAACTGTTTGCAGTATCATCAGATATATTCCTGTTTGAACAGTCAACCATGTATTACAATGCCACAGCTTACGCCATTGCATGACTAAAACATTTTGCTTCACTGTTATGTGACAATATTAATCTTCAAGCTGACGAAGGGAAGGCAAATTAACAAAGCTGCCATTGTGCAATGCATGCCAGAAGATATCCAAATAAATGATTCAAACATAATCAACTTTTCAATTTTTAGTACGTTGGTAACATCTGATAGAGAGTTAAACATTTTAAACAATATGATGGCATATTGAATGGATGCAGAAATTTTACTGTATCTAATTTATTATATCTCTATAAATCACGCGATCTGCGATAAGATTTATATTCTCAATATCATGCAGAATGCTCCAAAATATGGCAAAGGACCGAAACATAAAATTTTTTTTGGTTAAATGCATTCTGTCTAAATTTTCTGATCACACGATTGGAATGATGACGTCATATATTGCAACAAATAACATAGATTCAATGCAAATGCAAAAGAAAGACGAATTGTGCAGCATGTAACCCAGGAGGCTCGAGAACAAACTTCTTTAAATGACTTGTGTTGGTGTGTCTGCTTTGGCTGTAGAAATATGACAGAGATAAAAACTATTTCTTTTTTTCAAATGAAGAAAATGGAAAATTAAATAAAATGGAGCAGTTGGTTTAATATATTCTTACTAATCCCTGCACACCCTCTGGAAAATTACATACTGTCGATTTGAAATTTAATTTTCAATTTATGAAAATTAACTTGTCAAATTAGACAAGGGAAAATCTCCCACGCACATGTTGCATTTCTTAAAATCTTGAATGCATTTTGAAGTTAAAATGTACTGGGATAATTCGAAACGATGTTACAAAATAAAATGCTGAAGGAAACGAAAGATCTGTATGATTCGAAATCGTGTAACTGCAACCTAAAGAAGTTATTTTGATTGGCTGCAAACCACAGGAAAAGGTGTTCGTGGAATTTACCCTTTTCATGTATATATACAAATGAAGATTCAGTTGTGCAGCTGAATGGTTTGCGCAGTTCAGACTAACTGTGGTTGGCAAAACACGTGAGCCTGACACGAACTACCTGGTGAGTTCCTGGATAACTGAATAGATGAGGGACGTTAAATAAATAGGCAAAGTCTTCACAATGCTGATTCGGCAGATGACATTTTGCTTTCAGTCGAACAATTCATAAAGACGAAAGTGGTTAGGAATTCATGCGTAATTGTTCATTACATCCCGTGAAGAAGAAAGAAAATCGGAAGGAAAATTTGCGGAAAACTGTAACATCTGGAAAATTAAGGAAATGTCAGCACTCACCTATGTATACAGGCTAGTTAACTGTTTCGCAGGACATGTTTCCTCCACATATAACATCATTTTATTATCTCCTCTCCATGCTTGCCGCCATAAGTGTCGTGTGTGATGGGGTTGGAAGCTGGGGTTAGATTTGTGGGAGTACATTTATTTGTTATTTCTTAGCACTACCTGTAGCGTTCACAAATTCCAGTTGCCTATTTGTTGTTAAAATCAGTTTATTTGCATTAAGTGCCAACTTTTGTGAAGTACTGAAAGTGTTCAGTCCTTGTAAGATTGTAGCATACATGTAAATTGTTGAACTGTTTACATTGCAGAAAGTAAATGGATAGCACTTGCAATCACACCAGAAATGGTGGGGTGTCATTCACAAAGATCAACCAAGAGGAGAGCACACGACGACTTGGTATGTTTTAATTGACAGATAACTTACAGGGGTGGTATTTACTGAAAGTGAAAAAATGGTTAGGTGTGACGGAGAGTTTTACTTTTTATGATAAAACTCTGACATTAAATATTTTCACAGAAAATGGAGAAACGGAGGTAATTTCTTCAAAACCTGTTGCGTCATGCAATATGTCCAGCCAAGTAATTTTACATTTCATTCAGCCATCCATTTTCCAGTTCCAAACTCTTTCACAATGAATGGAAGCTAATGCTTCAGAAGAAAATAATCGGTACTTGCCCATAAGTATTCACGAATGGATAACAGGTAACCAACATGAATGGCATAACATTTGCGTGCAGTTGAATTATCATTCAAACAGTCTGTTATATCTAAACCAGGATTTTCGAGATGTGACCTCAAACGAGAATTTGCATGTGGAACTTAAGCATAAAAAGTAGTGGGAAGGGGCAATCACACTGTTGGGATGGCATATAAACCAACAAGCGCTCATTAGCAATGGAGACACAGATATTTAGTCAAGTTACTGATGTGTGTTAATTCAAAAGCAGTTAATTAATTAGAGGCTGCAACTGCAAGAAACTCTAATTGGATCGATCAATATGTAAATGCTATGGAGGGTGCATGTTTATTTTGTAATATCGTCAAGATTTTTTTCAAAGTTGATATCCACAAGGTCGAACATGTATCAGAGAGTCATAGGCTCATCGAGATATATAACATGCAAACAGACAATTTGGTCGAACTGGAAAATGACAAACTGGCATCCTAAACTATTCTAGCCAAATTTATAGCATTTTCCCTTATCCCTCTAAACAGTTCCTATTCATATCCACATCCAGATGCCTTTTAAATGTGGGGATTGGAATAGCTTCAGTTAACCACCCCAACACCACACCCCTCCACCCAGCAGCGCTTTCTATGCATGCACAAAAATGTATGTGACAAAGTTGAACCTTAGTCCTCTTTCAAGTCTTGTTCTTCTTCCCTTAATCATATGCTGTCATGCTTTGGATTCCCCCAACCGGGTTGGGGACAGAATCTTTGGCTCATCACCCTATTGGTGCTGCTCATGAATATACAAACTTAATAAATGTTTATAACTTTTATTCCTCAGCCACCGAAGCTCCAGGGAAAATAGTCATTTTCTGCCTCTTTCTGTAGGTTAAAACCTCCAAGTTCGGCAACATTCTTGCAAATTTTATTCCATGCCATGTCAAGTTTAACAACATCTTTCCAGTAGAAGAGAGATGAGAATTGAAAAAAACAAGTATTCCAAAACTGACATACCAGTGCACTGCAAAGCTGCAGAAATGCATCCAAACTCCTGTCCTCAATTTGTAGTTTGGAATCCAACAAAGGCAGGCATAGCAAAAGCCTTCGTGAAGAATTCACATACGTGTGACTGCAATTTCATGCAATGTTAACCTGCATCCCAAGGTCTATTTGTTGTGCAACACTCCGCAGAACCTTAACATTAAGTGTTTAAGTCTTGACAGATTTGTTCCATCTAAAAGTAGCTACTCAAATTTATCTAATTTAAAAATCAATCCTACTCCTTGGCCCCTTTGTCCACATGATCACCGGCCTACTATACTCTGAGTTAAACTGCTTCCTTATACACTACACCACCAAAGCTGATGTCTGTTCAAGCTTACTAGACATCAACAAATATTCACATCTAATACTCAAAATAAATGACAGAAAGCAGATGTCCAGTTCCAAAAGCAACGCTCCACCACTACTATCCATCCTCTCATTTGAGCAAATTTTGAATTAAAATATTTAGCGTTCCCTGTATTCCAGGTGATCACAACTTGCTAATTAATTTACCATGTGGACCCCCGTCAAATGCCTTATTGAAGTGTACATGTATAATGTCCAGTGGTCTGCCTTCACCGATCTACTTCCTCACTTCTTCAAAAAACACAATCATGTTAGAGGTATGCGATTTCGCACCCTGTCGACGATCCATAATCACTCTGTCCATTTCCAAATATAGTTAAATACTGTCCCTAATGACCCCCTCCGTTAATTTGCCAACAAATGATATCTAACAAATGGCACATGGTTCACTGACATTTGCTTAACAGCTTTCTAAATTTAGCGTCGCACATTAGCAAACAACCTGTCACCAAAAAATCGATGCAATCAACTTCTGTCTGTTATTCGGTGAATAAATACGGACAGGTGGCCGAAATGGTAGTGATAAAGCATTCCCATGAACTCAACAATATGCAGTTTTGGTTTGACATGAAGAAAAGTGAAATGCACCGTGCAAATTTGGATCGGTGAAAGCAGGTTGATTTAAAATCATACAGTTCAGGACCAGGTACAGTGGGTACAATTATCTCCTTGAATGTGCAACAGAATTGTGTGTATGTGTGTGTGTGTGTGTGTGTGTGTGTGTGTGTGTGTGTGTGTGTGTGTGTGTGTGTGTGTGTGTGTGTGTGCTTGTGTGTGCGTGTGTGTTTGTGTGTATGCGTGTGTGTGTTTGTGCATGTGTCTGTCTGTATGATTATGCACACACATGTGCTTTTGTTTGAGGATGGAAAAGGCGGTCTATGAGAAAATTGCAACTGTTCAGTTAAATACAGAAGCATCGATTCCAGCGAACCCTGGAGTTTCAGTAATAACCAGAATTAGTTATGTTGAAGCAAAAAGTCGTTTACCTGCTGCAAAGAGAGCCAATCTCGCGGATTCAAGAAAGTAAAATGTGAGATCTAATGAAAGCAGCCAGGAAAGCATAATTGGAGCTTCAATAATACATTGTTAAGTAAGATAAAGGAGAATCGTAACTTTTGCTTTGGATTATCAAATGTAAGTTGTTAACCAGCGGACAAAAAGGAAGGCAAGGCCTATTAACGACTCAAATAACGTTCTGTGCAGTGAACTGGAGGACATTTGTGCATTTTAAATGATTATGTGTAAACGTTCTTCACTAAAGAGAATGCGGATTGAAGTAATATTTCGGGAAGTAGAAAATTTCAGATCTTGATCGGTATGTCAGAAAAACTCAGACACTATTGCAATTTTGGACTAATTTAGAAGTGAAAAAAAAACAGATCGGTTCATGCTAAGTTGTATCCCTGGCTGCTATGGGAATCGAGGGAAGAATTTACAGCTCTTCAGATCCAAAATGTTACTTTATTTTTGGCCGCAAGAGAGGTACCCAATGATTGGAAGACAGCATATGTGTGGGTTCTTTTCAAGAAGATTTGTAACGATAAACTAGCGAAATACAGATAATTGTTTTTAAAATTACTGTTCATGGACGTGGTGGAGATGGAATGGATCTAAGTATGTGTTCTTCGATTAGAACAGCATGATTCGATCAGGGATAGTCACCATTCGTCTTATTGGAGATAGACAGCAATTTTATTATTAATGCACAGTGAGGCCATTATAAAACCCGTGCTAGCAAATTATGTGGAAAGTTTTCAAAGAGCAATAAAGAGGCGACAACAATCATTCCGAACTCAGATCTCAAAGAATGGCTATAAATTCAAATTTTAAAAATTGGTTTGGATTAATGTCAAACACTGAGGTGAGAGAAGGCATACATGAAAAAAAAGAACAGTGGTGTTATCAATATGCTGCAATAGCGTCTGAAAGAGAGTCTGGTATTCCTCTGTTAATCTAAGTTGCTGAATGATGAAAGAAAGCTACTATAGGAAGGAAACAAAAACAGTTAGTTGAAAATTAGGAGGCAAAATTGCAAAAGGTGTTGAGCACTCAACTAATTCAATGAAAAGTCACATTATGCAGGCGTTCCAATTGGAAGGAAATGTGAGTGTGGGTACAGTCTTATTAAATGGCTAGAATTTAAAAAAGGTAAACTGTAAGTTGATCAGTGAGCTTTCAAGTTTACGTGATGACAGTTATTAACAAAATGCACAGTCTATAATCATGATTTGGAGATGCCGGTATTGGACTGTGGAGCACAAAGTTAAAAATCACACAACACCAGGTTACAGTCCAACAGGTTTAATTAGAAGCACAATAGCTTTCAGAGCGTCGCTCCTTCATGAGGTGATAGACCTGATGGACGGTAACCTGGTGTTGTGTGATTTTTAACAGTCTATAATATGTGCTGTGTCTGATATCACGAACATAGGATCTTTCCCAGATAAATAAACCTGATGCAATTATCACCAGTTATACAAACATCACTTCCGTGGATCGGAATCACATTGCATCACTATACTAAATACTCTGAGGTAGAGAGGGAAAAAAAGCGGATGACAAAGTGGTGTGGTGATCACTTATAAGCATGCAGGTAGAGAGGCAAAAAGGGATAAAATGCTATTCAAACAATAAAGCACAGGTAAGGTAAGATTTCGGTATTGAGCTTGATAGAATTAATTTGGTTTCATGCAATAGCAAAAAACCCGTGGGCTCGGAGGTAAATTTATTCAGATATATTTGGACGGCAAACTTTGGATATTGATAACAGAGGACTGGAAGTCGCATTTTTTTTAGAAAAAAAAGTGCATGACAAATTCTAATCCAAAAACGGCCCATTTCCACCAATTAGTTAGAACCACAACAGGAGAATCGGATTCTCAAACTGTCAGGAGAACATAGTTCGAGGGAAACACAGATTTCTGAACGACATGGATGAGTTCTCAGCACTTGCAGTACTTCAGGATGGTTGGTTACAGGCAAAAAATAATGGGACTGATAACCTGAGAGACACATGTTGGTGCTGTTTGTGCTTGCTTGAGATCACCTTGTTACCAGTATTGAATAGTAAAAGTAAGCAAAACTGGAAGGACCTTACTTTTGTAAAAGAAGTAAGGGTGTCGAAAAGACAGGCGGAACAATGCTGAGCATTGAGCATGCAGCAAATACGCAATTTCTAACAGTTCATCTCCAAGTTCTTTGACACTGCAAAACAATCAGAAAAGGAACAACAAGTGATCGCACCATAGGAAATGACATCACCTCAGGAAATGGCAACACCAAATCAAAGAAATGCAAACATATAAGAGGAAAGTAGAAATCATCAGCAGTGCTTTGTCCTGAGGCTCATTGAAGATGCTACCTAGTATGGTGACGAAGCGTCTGAACATGTACCTTCTAGCTTAGAGAGAAATGCTTCATTTATGAACAGCAACAATGAATTAATGGCATAAAGAGAGATAGAGAAATACAGACATAAAGATTTACAGTACAGAAACAGGCATTTTTGGCTAACTCGTCCATAATTAACACATGTCCTAAATTATTCTTGTCCCATTTGACAGCACACCATGCATATTTCTCCAAATACTTCCTATTCATATACACATTCAGATCACTATTAAATGTTGTAATTGTACCAGCTTCCATGGCTTCTTTTGGCAGGTCATTCCATACACACACAACCCATTGAGCCAAAAAGGTGACACTTAGAACTTTTTAAATCTTTCCACCTCACCCTCAACCCTCTAGTTCCGCACAGCCCCAGCACAGGGAAAATTCCTTGTCTAATTATCTTTTCTGTGCACCACATAATATTATGAAACTCAAAAACGTAAATCATCAGTCTCTGAAGTTCCAGACAAAACAGCTCCCAACATAGTTCAATACAGAATAATGCGGCACAGTGACAAGTAAGAAGATAGTATTTCTAAAATTAGTGGAAGACAGGCAACGTGGATAAAAACGTAAGAGAGAACAGGATTAGGCCATTCGAGGCTTCTAACCTTCTTCCAGTTTAAGGTGACCTTGCCTGAACATCGAGCTCAAAACACAAATCTCAAACTCCCCACATTTTGCTTGATCCCATTGTCCATAATAGCTATACCTATCTTTGTCTCGTGGAAACATACAATATTTTGGCTTCAATTATTTTCTGCAGCCGTGAATTTCATCGTTCCATACTCTGTGCTGACATGCATTTCTTTTTTCTCCATATCTCTGTTCTAATAGTTTCATTTCTGATTATTGAGCTGAGGCTAACGGTTCTGAACTCCCCACCAACGTGAAAATTCTGCTGCATCTATCGTGTCGTTTCCTGTTGAAGCATTATGGGTTTCTGCGTGATGTTTTCCCATTTTTCTGACGTCCAAGGAATCCATTCTGGACCGACATAGTTTCTACTCAAGTATTCATGACGCAATGTCAAGAACTAATATCTCAAATCGTGGCTGCAGTCCTGTATAGCAGGAGCATTCATATTTAGATAAGAAAGTCAAACTGCATACAATATTACAAGTGCAACCGAAATAATGTCTCCTGCTGTCGCAGCAATATGACTTTGTTGCTGTTCTCAAATGTACTCGCAATGAAGGCAAAGATCAGTGTGGTTTCTTTCCTGTTTGCCGCATCTGAATAGTTACTTCAAGGGATGGTGTGATTATGATACTAGAGACTCATTGCACTTGCCTTTCTCTCAACTTTAAACGATTGAGCCAGTGATCTAATAACCTACTTTTGTGACGTGTGTGGATAATCTCACCTTTATGCATATTATACTGCAATTGCCAGGCACTTGACAAGAAAGAGTATCCAATTGCATTACACCATCCGTGTAACATCGTCTTCCATCATCTGTGTGTCACATGCAAGTTTAGATATATTATTTTTAGTTTCCTCATCTAAGCCATTAGCATACCTTGAGAATAGCAGATTTGCTGGTGAAGAATGGTTGTTATCCTAACAGTAAATATGTGCCATTCAGAACAAAATGCAGTCTTAACTTGTTTCTGGTTCCCGTATTTCAACTAGTTTTAATCAATTTCAATACACTATCACAGTCCCTTGCTTAAATTTTACGCAGTAATCTCTAACTTGGAACTTTGTCAAAAGCTTTTTGAATGTCTATAGTCTCACACAATAAACTCGATTAGCAAATTGTCGATTTTTCCAGTAAGTTGATCAAACATCATTTTTGGTTTGCGATTCCACGCTGACTGCATCTAATTCCAATATCTTTCTCCAAGGGCTCTGCTTTAAAATTCTTGTATCTTCCCCATTACTGATGTCACCCGCACTAGTTTAACACTTCAACCTGTCCTTGTAACTCTTCCTATTTTAGGTAGATTACGTTAATTAAAATCCATTTTGTAGGAAGTGTTCCAGAGTATAAAGAATCATGAATGATTAGGGCCAATTTATCAACATTTACTACTTCGACACATATGGTGCAATATAGTTTATCAGGCATTGGGTATTTATCAGTCCTCAATCCTATAACACTTATAAAAACTAATGCAGATTTTCATCAGTTTATATTTCCAATGAACTCGTTATAGGGTTAATAGTAGTTAAATTTATACCTGTTATAGTAGTGAGTGTGGATCTTTAACACAATTTCAGAGAGATGAGGAAAGACACCATTTCCACTGGGACAAAACATGCATCCTAGAACAAGCGAAGCAGAGAAAAGCATCAGAATTCCTAGAAGCATGGCAATTCAATTGAACTTTTTCAAAAAAACCCACTTTGAATTGGATCCCATTTGCCTCCTCCACAGATAAAGAACAGGAAAGGAAATTGTGACAGAAAATGACATCACCACAAGACATGACAGCACATATGCAAGGAAACGTAGGCACATAAACAAAAAGTCGCCTTATCACCAGTGCTTCACTTGAGGCTCACTGATGACATTACCTAGTATTTTGACAAAACGTCTAAAAATGGACCTAACAGCTCAGCGAACAAAATTTTATCCAAAATCTCAATCTGAACGACAGATCTGCTCCAAACACGCTAAGAAATCGATCTTCTGAGCACCTCACCAAAGCACCTTGTTGTAGCTATCTTTAGGCATTTACTTTTCCCAAGATGATAATGATTGCTTTGCTATATTACACGGATTATATGCAATATTGACATCACACATTGCCATTTCCTCTCTAAACAACACATACAGTCCTGTGAATAAGGATCAGTAGTGAACAACTTCGTTGTCTTCCCAATATCTATTTATGATTGCTTCACATACTTAGCACCTACACTGTTACAATCGCAACACATCTTATTCAATCTGTTCTAATACTGAGACATGACTCAGTATTCCACCTTTGTGCTATCAATCATCCTTGTGGTTAGGCCTCCCCGCCATAATGTGCATTTCAAAACTGATTTCGACATCGTCTCTGCTAGCAGGATGGGGCTTCTCCGACTGTGTGCAGATGTCTCTCCACACAGAGTCAGTTATAGTCCTTATTTAGTTCGTCAGCCACATTTATACCTTCAACATATCCATAAATCTTTTATTGCAATCTCTTGATTCTTGTGGGGTAAGCACTTCTCTTTCACAAAGATTGTTCTAACTAGTAAAATGAACTTTTTCAAAATTTGTTCACAGGGGTTCTTATCATAACTCATCTATGAGTCCATGGCTGATTTTGAATATATGCCTTTGAATTCTTGATGTTTGATGCACTGACGAAAAGGCTGCAAATTAAAACTGCCAATGTGGTCATGCAGACGTATACATACGTGTGCATGTCTGTGTTTCTGTGTGTGAAAGTGTGTGTGTGTGTTTGTGCGTGTGTGTGTGTGTTTTGTGTATGTATGTATCTGTACCAATAATTAACGACACGGTCTAATGAGTTTCATTGCAGTTGCTTCCATTGTGTCAATATTAGATACTACAAAAAGCTTTAAAGTGGTCTAAAAAAGGGGCTTTTATCCACGTTTTCTCTTCTAAAATGCCTTTGGAAATGAATCCCTTACTAAGATTGTACTCAAATTTGCAAAGATATTTTACTATCGTATCAGTTGACAAGAACGCCATGATGCAGACTGTGTAACTGCTGTGTTCAGCTAATAATTTTATTACGCTGTTTTGTGATGTCAGTGTTCCCGAACATTATCCTATCATCAACGGCCTCATTCCACATCACGATGAACAGTTCTCTGACATTCTAGTCTCTCAACCTCAAAGAATCTCACATAACTTCATTGTAGCTCTTCCTTCTTCTTTGTGTAATCCCTAGTCTAAGATATTCTGATCACTAGCTGGTCCCTTAATGAACTGTTTCAGTGAAACATCCTATGGACATCCTTGCAATTCCTTCCCAACAGTACTAATTTGATTCACAAAATCTATATGCAGACTAAGTCACCCATAAGCACCCTTACCTTCTTAACGATGCATGAAGAATTGAATTGAAAATACGAGATTTGTATAGGAGATACGTAAAAGATGCTATCAGATAAGAAGATTTAGCTAACGTTAGGAGCATGAAGCGTTAGTTTTGCGGTATTTATAAGGCACAAAATAGTTTAGCCATCTTGAGTGATATAATTATCTTTTGTAGAATGCTGTGATATCAGGGACGCCAAATCTGCAAATTGAGAAGGTAACCTAAATGACCATCAAAGCTTTGCACAACGACATTTAGAAATCGAGTACAGATATCGTCCCCAAGCTGACATTTTGAAGGGGAATCTAGACAACAAAAGTTTTGGACTTCGATTCAGATCTGAAAAAGTGGTTATTTCATATATATGCTGTGAAAGGATCTTGAATTATTAATGGTGACAACGTGACAGAATTTCGGACTGAGTTTGAAATTGTAGCAACTTAATTTCAAACAAGGATTTAAAAAAAAATAAAAATGTTAAGTAATAAAATAACATACAAACGTTGATTAAACAGTTTTTGGAAAATAGGTGAAAAGTGTAATTCACATCAACAGCAAATAAAAAAAAGCTTTTTTTTTCATTTGTAAGATGCTGACATTATGTGCTTGGGCTTCAGTTATTGCCCACCACTGGTTGCACTTGAAAAGCCGACCGTGATCTGCCTTCTTCAAATGCTGTTGCCCATGTTTGCAGGTAGATTCACATTGTTATGATGGAGAGACTTACAGGGTTTCGAAATCGCGACAATGAAACAATGGCAATATATTTCCGAGTCAGGATGTTGAGTTTCTTAGAGAATAATTTTAGTTGGCACTGTGCCTATGCATTTACTGCTGTTGCATTTTGAGTTTGGAATACTTTTGAGTTCTGACGGTGTTAACTCAGGACCTTGGCGAATTGAACTGCAGATCTTAAAGATAATAAATCGTTCAATATGCAAAAAAGAAACTACCAAAATGACAGTTACCTATGGTTGACTATCGTAAAGAATATTGCATGTTGTGGGGCAACTTTAGAAGGCAGCAATAGAACATAAATAAAAGGGCAAGAAAAGCAATAAAATAGTGCCAGTACAATCGAGCATATTGTCTTTCCCACCTGCCAGGAACAATCTGAGTTTGGACTAAACTTTTTTCAAGGGTTGTGTTTATGGCATGTTACTGAATTGGAACATCTAATTAATAATAATCATTGTATCCTCTCGGTTTTCCAACCCTTAAGTTATTCTAAGTTAAGTGTTCATTCAACAGCAGTATTTAAATATCGTTTGTTGCACTGACATCTGTAGGGTTTCACTGGTTTTATCAGAACTGGAACACTAATTTCCCATCTGCATTTAACACAAGAAAGTTTACAGTATGAGCTATGTTCTTCAAACATTTTGAGAGATTTGGACAGATTCTTAATAGTTGCAATTTAATTTTGCACGTGTGTGTAATCTTTTCAGCAACTTGTAAATGTACAGGGAGCATATTATAAGAATACATACAACTATAAGTGTGAATTAGCAAGCAATGGATATGGAGAACACTCACGCAATTTTTCATGGAGTTCTAACACTTGTACATTTCACAGCACAGAAAATAATTGCAGTTTTGTTAATCGAAGGGAAGGAAACTGCCTCTTTTTAAACAATTGAGAAACATTATTTCTAAAAAAAATTTACTTGAATCGCTAATTCAAAATGCTAATTTGAATAATAATTTCGATTAGCTCCATCTTCAGAACAGTCCGCAAGCAAGCAAAATAATATTTCCCACATAGGGGGATAGTGTGGGTTTTGTTTGGTTGCTGTCCAAAGGAAAATAGAGCATCAGTGTACACGGATTTGTGATAGATGACATGACATTATACATCATCTGCATCACACGTATTTCACGAGGAAGTGGGCCTCGATTTTGTTTTTAGATTTTGATTGCCAGATAAATTAATTCATATCACTCAGATACCAAGGCTACTTTGATTTCTTTCCAACTATTTTGTTTGTTTATGTTAAGAAATAGATATTAGAGTTTTAGTGTGATACACCATGGAACCAATCTCTCTGGTTCAAACAGTTCATGCCGAGTATGATCTCAAACTAAATAAATCACAACTTTCTGCGTTTTGCCCATATTCCTCCAAATATTACTTAATCGTGTATTCACACAAACGTTGAAAAAAATATTGGTACTGTATCTACAACCACCATTTTTTGTGGACGTTAACTCCACATATGAACTACTCCCAACATTTAAAAAGAATGCCTCCTCATGTATTTTAAGTCATTCTCCTCTCATTTTAAATACATGTCCTCAAGTCTTGACATCCCCCACTCTAACGAAAATATGCATGCTCTTTACCTTATCCACACCACTTACGATTTTTTAAACGTGTATACTATCACCCTCAACCTCCCATGCTCCAGTGAAAGAAATCCCTCGCAAACCCGCTTCTCAAAATGTGTCAAACCATCCATTCTTGGCAACATCCTGTTGAATCATGTCTTAACTCTCCACACCTTAAAATTAAACTTAATAAGATTAGCACGAGGTGACGATCTGTGTTAAAGCTGACAACTTTATTTAACATTTTTTCACCAAGCAATAAAAAATCTTTTTGAGGGTCTGCGTTACTGTCATGCAGTAACCTTAACTTTCTTTCTTTCATCCACCCTGCAAATGATCAATTATGAATTTATGCAAGAAAAATATGAAATGATGAACTTAGCCTCACTGGAAAAATAAATTTAAATTGGTTTTAGATAACCAATAAAAGCCTCATAAGTTAATGTGTCACTATTCTCATCATTTTTCCTTCTCATCTGCATTTTCTTCAATTAAAAGGCAAATTTCGCTCAACATAACTGCAATAATTGTACGATTCATGGCGGAGTTGGAAGGTTCTTCTGTTTTGCAGAAGAATAATAATTCATTCAAAACGTTTTCATTTCACAACATGTCAGGACAGGTAGTCTCGAATGCCAATTACAGCAGACGTGCATCAACTCTGTTAATCTAGGAGGATTAATTGAGGCATCCCTTCATGCTCTGCTTCACAATTCGGAGAAGACTGTTAAAGTATGCAATTGTCTTGCTTTAACATTGCTAACTTTCAGACCTCTGTCTCATTTATGAGTTGAGAGTATCTCAAATGAATCGAATTGTAGCAAATTATCAATTAAACACTCATTTCCAGAAGTGAGAGTAGTTTTGATATGCTTACCTGAATGAATTGTGACAGCCAATCAGATCTGTACTGCAGGTGACTTGAGATTAAGAAAAGAAAGGTTTATCCACTTTCCCCTTGATAACTTGAGGAATAAAATAGGTCCCTATTGATTTGTTTACATTATAATTATAGTAATCGTTTTTTTTTTCAATAATCTGCCAACTACCCTAATCTGTGATTTCGAAAAAAAGTGTATAGGAGTAAATATAACGATTAATTGTTGTACAAACTCAACAGTTAAAAGGGATTGTGATGGTGATTAAGATAACGCACCAAACTATCAGCTATTGTACAAAGGTGACTTAGCATTAAGGTGCTTTACCTGAATGCGCGTAGCATTCATAACAAAGCAGATGAACTAATGGCATAGATCATAGTGAATGACTATGATGTGATAGGCATCACAGAGACTTGGTTACAGGGGGGTTAGGACTGGCAGTTAAACCTCCAAGGATTTTCAACTTATCGAAAAGACAGGGCGGTCGGCAGAGGGGGTGGGGTTGCCTTGTTAGTTAAGAACAATATTAAATGCATGGCACTGAATGACATAGCGTCAGATGATGTGGAGTCTGTGTGGGTGGAATTGAGGAAAGACAAACGCAAAATAAAAATAATTGGAGTTGTGTACAGACCTCCTAACAGTTTTCAGGAGCAGGCACGCAACATGTACTGGGAAATAGAGAAGGCATGTCAGAAAGGCATGGTGATCATGGGAGACTTCAATATGCAGGTGGACTGGGTAAATAATGTTGCCAGTGGATCCAAAGAAAGGGAATGCATGGAATGCTTACAGGATGGCTTTTTGGAACAGCTTGTCTTGGGTCCACAAGGGAGCAGGGTATTCTGGACCTAGTGCTTTGCAATAAACCAGACTTTGTAAAAGATCTTAAACTAAGGGAACCCTGAGGAAGCAGCGATCATAATATGGTAGAGTTCAGTCTGCAGTTTGAAAGAGAGAAGGCAAAATCGGATGTAATGGTGTTACAGTTAAATAAAGGTATTTATGAGGGCATAAGAGCGGAACTGTCAAAAATAGACTGGAAGCAGAGGCTTGCGGGGAAGACAGTAGAGCAAAAATGGCAGGAGTTTGTGGGTATAATTAAGGACACTGCACAGAGGTTCATCCCCAAGAAAAGAAGGATTATCTAGAGAGGGATTAGACAGCCATGGCTGACAAAGGAAGTCAGGAAATGTATGAAAGAAAAAGAGAGATCCTATAAAGTGGCCAAGAGCAGTGGGAAATCAGAAGATTGGGAAGGCTACAAAAACAAACAGAGGATAACAAAGAGAGTAATAAGAAAGGAGAGGATCAAATATGAAGGTAGGCTAGCCAGTAATATTAGAAACGATAGTAAAAGTTTCTTTCAATACATAAGAAACAAACGACAAACAGAAGTAGACATTGGGTCACCTCAAACTGATGCTGGAAGCCTAGTGATGGGAGATAAGGAAATTGCAGGAGAACTTAACAAGTACTTTGCGTCAGTTTTCACAGTGGAAGACAGGAGTAATGTCCCAACAATTAAAGGGAGTCAGGAGGCTGAGTTGAGTATGGTTATCATTACAAAAGAGATAGTGCTAGAAAAGCTATAAAGTCTTAAAATTGATAAATCTCCTGGCCCCGATGGGATACATCCGAGAGTTCTGAGAGAGGTGGCTGAGGAAATAGCGGAGGCATTGGTTGAGATCTTTCAAGAGTCACTGGAGTCACGGAATGTCCCCGATGATTGGAAGATGGCTGTAGTAACCCCATTGTTCAAGAAAGGATCAAGACAAAAGATGGAAAATTATAGGACAATTAGCCCAACCTCACTTGTTGGTAAAATTCTAGAATCCATCATTAAGGATGAGTGTACTAAATTCTGAGGAGAGCAGAGTCTGATTAGAACAAGTTAACATGGATTTAGTAAGGGGAGGTCAT
Organism: Chiloscyllium punctatum; assembly: GCF_047496795.1. Taxonomy (NCBI): domain Eukaryota; kingdom Metazoa; phylum Chordata; class Chondrichthyes; order Orectolobiformes; family Hemiscylliidae; genus Chiloscyllium; species Chiloscyllium punctatum. Next base: position 34,996,720 of record NC_092772.1, read on the forward strand.
GCCTGACAAACCTGTTGGTATTCTTTGAAGAGGTGACAAGTAGGTTAGACCAGGGAAATCCAGTGGATGTGGTCTATCTAGACTTCCAAAAGGCCTTTGATAAGGTGCCACACGGGAGGCTGCTGAGCAAGGTGAGGGCCCATGGTGTTCGAGGTGAGCTACTGGGATGGATTGAGGATTGGCTGTCTGACAGCAGGCAGTGAATTGGGAGAAAAGGTTCTTTTTCAGAATGGCAGCCGGTGACGAGCGGTGTTCCGCGGGGTTCAGTGTTGGGGCCACAGCTGCTCGCATTATATATTAATGATCTGGATGAAGGGACTGGGGGCATTCTAGCGAAGTTTGCCGATGATACGAAGATAGGTGGACAGGCAGGTAGTACTGAGGAAGTGGGGAGGCCGCAGAAGGATCTAAACAGTTTGGGAGAGTGGTCCAGGAAATGGCTGATGGAATTCAACGTGAACAAATGCGAGGTCTTGCACTTTGGCAAAAAGAACAAAAACACAGACTACTTTCTAAATGGTGAGAAAATTCGTAAAGCCAAAGTACAAAGGGATCTGGGAGTGCTAGTCGAGGATTCTCTAAAGGTCAACATGCAGGTTGAGTCTGTGATTAAGAAAGCGAATGCGATGTTGTCACTTATCTCAAGAGGGTTGGAATATAAAAACACCATTATGCTACTGAGACTTTATAAAGCTCTGGTTAGGTCCCATTTGGAGTACTGTGTCTAGTTTTGGTCCCCACACCTCAGGAAGGACAGACTGGCACTGGAACATGTCCAGCGGAGATTCACACGGATGATCCCTGGAATGGTAGACCTAACATATGAGGAACGGCTGAGGATCTTGGGATTGTATTTATTGGAGTTTAGAAGATTAAGGGGAAACTTAATAGAGACGTACAAGATAATACATGGCTTGGAAAGGGTGGATGCTAGGAAATTGTTTCCGTTAGGTGAGGATACTAGGACCCGTGGACACAGCCTTAGAATTAGAGGGGGTAAATTCAGAACAGAAATGCGGAGACATTTCTTCAGCCAGAGATTGGTGGGCCTGTGGAATTCATTGCCGCAGAGTGCAGTGGAGGCCGGGATGCTAAATGTCTTCAAGGCAGAGGTTGATAGATTCTTGTTGTCACGAGGAATTAAGGGCTACGGGGAGAATGCGGGTAAGTGGAGTTGAAGTGCCCAGCAGCCATGATCGAATGGCGGAGTGGACTCGATGGGCCGAATGGCCTTACTTCCACTCCTATGTCTTATGGTCTTATGGTCTTAAAATGCATCCTTGGAATGGAAACTTTCTAATATTGAAGACTGTGCAAAGAAACTTTCAAAAGACCCTTTATGTTAGTCAAATGTAAACCTTGGCACGTACGCATACTTTGAAAATGCTAAAGAACAACATACATGGCAGTGTACACACACTTGAGAAAATGCATTTGACAGAGACAGTGTTGCAAGCATTAAGTGGTACAATTACGCCTTGAAACTGTCCAAAAAATACAATTGTTGACAATGGTATTCAGGAAATTCTTTCAGTGAGTGGTGAGAATACAATATGAAACGGACATCTTTCGACATATAGTCTACGGTTGTGCTGCGTTCCTTGTGCTTCATTCTTTGTTCAGCCATTATTTTTGATGACTGCCAGATCATTGACCTATGGATATATTCCATCACTTGCAATCTTGCAGGGCCATGAATATATGCGTGGAAAGCTCTGACTCAGAAGGCATTGAAGGCCAAGTCTCTGGGATACTTTCAAAAAAGAAGTGGATTTCTTAAAACTAGTGGAATCAAGGGTTACAGGGATAAGTCAGGAACAGGAAGTGGATGGTCAGCAATGATCGTAATGAATAGTGTTGCTGCCACAATGGGCCAAATTACAGACTCATGCACCTAATGTCTATTGTCAAATTTAGCTAGATTCGAAATGAAGAACAACTAACGAGATACATTCTCTGTTGCAAAGAAACACATTCGAGTATTCTTTATGATGTTCACAGGTTGAACAAAGCTTGCATATTGTTCAGAAGCTACTGGAAGGGCAATATAACTTTGACGAATGAATCTTTTTAATGGATTCACTGTTGTGGAACAGGCTATAAATCCCTCAAAACATTTCAAGAAAGTAGCCTGGACCCTAACTTTGAAAATTGGATTAGGCAGGTGTAACATGCATACTTTGGGAGTGCTGCAGCTGGTAAAACCATGTCGTTTTAAAAATCAGAGTTTATTTACAAGATTATCAAATGAAATTCAAATGGAAGTGAGCAGAATACAAAATAAGCTAACTGTACAAAAACCCAAAGATCATTCAAACTTATCAATGCCGTTTAAAATGCTTGCAAGAATCCCAATAGACACCCCTTGACACAAAAATTAAAATAAAATACAAGTGATTTTTGGGAGGGAGAAAGAGAGAAAGACAGAAAGAGAGAGAAAGAGATTGTGGCATGGACCAACGGCTTCTCAGAAATGGCTGAATGATGAGCAGATTCAAAACGTGGCTACCGGTCAAAACCAATTCAAACCGATGTAACGCTGAGTTGGAGAACAGGCCAAGTCCCTTCCGTTGTGCAAACATATTTTTAATTAAACGCGTTTTGTCTGAACCAGTACCTGTTAGATATTATCAAATAGGCCATAAAACTATCCACTATTCGGAATTGCTGCTTTTATGACACCCTGAGAAAAAAGCAACTCGGGCACAACAGTACCTTGCTGAAGGAGCAGCATCATGACAGATCGCCGCCTTAAAAAAATGCATCAATATCCAAAGATTGATTCATTTTAAATTGGCCACAAACGTACATTCTTAGTACCCGATAACACACATAGAAACATGCAAAAATGCATTACTACAGTTGTTTCAGTCTGTTTTACTCCTGCCACTGAACGTTTCTGATTTTCATTGACCTCTTCATCGTCAATCACGTTTTCTCCAACTACAACATGCACAACTTTCAAATTGAATAACTGCAACAACAAATGCAATCAATACCGTCTGGAAATTTTGTATTTAAATTTTTGTCACTAACTTCAATGAGTTATGATAAGCGCATGTAATTACCTCTGAGGTATTGCTGGTAAAATAAAAATTACAATGCTTCAACGTCAACAAGAACCTCAAGTCTCTTTCTCAACTGTGGAATATTTCTGCTGATGAATATCCAATTGCCAGAGAAATATCTCGCAATTTTTTTGATTCACTTGTCTTCTTCCTCCCAGAGCACAGCACCAATACCCACATCAGTTACATTGATAGCCATGTTGAATATCTTTGCTTGAATAGGTGTGCCGAATACTGAATTAGTGGCTAACACAGATTTCAATCTGTCCAATGGCTTTGGACAATCCAATGTTCACTGAAACGTTTTTTTTTATTTCAGAATTCAGTGAGTGGAGCAGCCACACTGCCAACATTTGGTACAAGCTTTCATAAAATTCACTCAATCCCAGGGACGTTTTGATTGCATTTTTCATCAATATTCTGGGAAAATCCCAATTAATTTTGTTTTTGAATCCCAACGGGCAAATTATACATTTCCAAAACATTACTGAGGATAGGAAATTCGAATTTTGGCAATTTCAGTCTCAGCCACGTTTATCACCAAACCTGCCTTCAGAAAGTGATCAAACAACTCGGATAAACATTGCAAATATTCCTTCCATATGTGCCAACAAATCACCAGGACATCATTACAGACGGATACATTTGGGTAATCTGGAAATGAAATTTTCGTTATTCTTTGAAATGTGTCTGACGCATTTTTTATACCAACTGACAAGATTATAAGGTGATAGAGTTCTTTCCACATTAAAAAAGCTGAAATTATCTTCAATGTTTCCGACAAAAGTACCTGCCAGCGTGCTCTCTACAAGTGCAACTGAGAAATACAAGTTGCTTGTCCTACCTTCCCGTCACATTCTTACAAATGCGCAATTTGACATTTTTCAGTCCTTGTAACTGCATTGACTCTGTGGTAGTCCACGCACAAGCATTGGGTACCATATGGTTTTACCACTGTTGTTATAAGTGTGCGTCAGTCACTGTCAATCACTTCGATTATGTCGTCTTGTAACAAGTGCTCAATCTCTATTTCAACATTTCCCAAACTTAGGGGGTCATGCCGATAAGGATGTTCCTTAATCAAAACAGTATCTCCTAAATCTATATCATGCTTAATTAGGTTAGTACTTACCAGCTTACTTTCACATATATCTCTATGTGATAGTAATAAATCTTTCAGGTCATTTCGTTTTTTTTTCTCTCTGCAATGGAGATTTATCACTTATCCCAATTTTTGTGACTTCCTGAATGTCCAATTTAATTTGAGGAATGTTCAATGCATAATCGTCTGAAGCTTTTTTCCCCCCTGTGTTGCAACCAATAATACTGCCTCATTTTGGTTTTCTTCCTCCTAAATTACCTTGTTAGAATATTCACATCACACACTCTGTGAAATTTCGTCTGTCTGGAGTCCGAAACAAATTGTTCACCTCACTCAATCTCCTTTTGATCTGACAATTTCCAATAATCCTGCCTTTTAAAGGTTCACCTATTAATGGAAGCAATACTAACATCATGTCCATGATATCAAAAATTAAGATTTTTTAGTGCCTGTTTGCTTCATGTTCATTGCATGCTATGGATTTCTAAATTCTGTCAAGCCAACTCCCCCACTCTGTTTATTCATCCGTGAAAATTTGATACATAGTCGAAAAATGTGTTCTCTCAAGTCTGAGTTACAAAATTTCTCCTTAATCAATTTTATTGGGTCTCTCACTTCACGCCCAAAATGAAATTGAAATGGACCGAATTTGATTGATTCATTTATTGCATCTCTGATCGGAGAAAACAGGAATCAAACTTCCTTATGCAAATCTTTTGGATATTCATGAATATGAGCCCTAACATTGGCCCTTAATGTCTGATGTCACCTTTTGGGCTCCATGCGATTCTTGCTGCTAAGCAATAAATTGGGATTGTTTATTCCTAAGATATTCATAATGTCTTTGAATAATTTTGATAAAAGTTTCGATATGACCCGTGTTCTTTTTGTATCACTGTGAGTATTCCATATTGAGAGACAAAATGGAGTAACTCCTCTACAACCCTTTTCCTTATGATATTTCATAACGGAACGGCGTCTGGATATTTAGTCGACACACCCATTATTGTTAACAAATACTGATTTCTATTCTTTATTTCATCAAGGGCCCCAGGGAATCAATTAAGGCTATTCGATTACTTACAGTGTGGAAACATGCCCTTTGGCCAAACAAGTCCACACCGACCAGCCGAAGTGCAACCCACCCAGACTCATTCCCCTACACCTAACACTACAGGCAATTTAGCATGGCCAATTCGCCTGACCTGCACATCTTTTAGAATGTGGACGGAAACCGGAGCAAACCCACGCAGACACGGGGAGAATGTGCAAACCCCACATAGTTAGTCGCCTGAGGCGGGAATTGAACGCGGGTCTCTGGCGCTGTGAGGCAGTAGTGCTAACCACTGTGCCACCGCCCACATTCTATAAGGATCACCAAATGGAGGAATAAATATTAAATTTGTGGGTTTAATTACTGATTGTAGTTGTCCAATTATATGATATACCTGGCAAAATTAAACTACATGCTTGAGCAGTCCAGGTCAATTATTTTTTTTAAGAGTGTGTGTGTCATATTCCTAAATAACCCCTTAGTGGTAGCCTATGTGCCACTCATAACCATTCCCTTTTCTCACGTACTGGCAATATGACTTGCTGAACGTTTGCCCATTTCTCATTTGCCTGAGTAACTGATTGTTTCCGTTTCCTCATTAAGGCATCATTTGTAAGGCAACAGCAATCAGAAATGCATTCAGAATCTTTGCTAAGTATTCAATTTGATGCAACTACTTTTAGTTTTTTTTATCTTTCTGGTTTAACTCCGTTTATTTATCTCAACTAAAGATGTCTGCTTTGTCATCGATCACCTCCTGGTTTGTATCTCCTCATCTGATCAAACAGGGTCTCTGCTAATTCCACTTCAATTTTTTTATGTGGACTCGAAGATCTGTTCTATTTCAACAGGTGACTTTGTTACCACATTACCACACAATCTGGAAAAGTCCCAGGATATGTGCTGCACAATTCCTGATGAAAGGATTTTGTTGGAAATTATGATTGTCCTGATCCTCCGATGCTGCCTGTGCTTTTCCAGCAAGACCCCCTCGACTTTAAAATCCAGCATCTGCAGGCCTCACTTCCTCTTCGTTGTTCAGCAGTATTTCGCTTGTATGAGTTTCCTCTAGCTTTCCAACCAGTGTAGGCAGAACTTCTTCCTGTGAACCAGATATATGATTAATACAGGTACATCGTATCCCTGTATCGGAGAGTTTGTCAACTACTCCTATCGTCACTTTTCCCCTCTACAGCTGGACACACTGACATCACTGAACATAGTTGAGCTGTTTTCGTTTCACTGTGCATTCCCATTACTTTTACCTTTTCAGGCAATAGTCTTTCAGATGTATTTATCTCCTCATCATTCATATTCACAAATTGAGAGGATCTTGCATCTCTTCACGTCATAACATCTTTGCCTGAAACTGCTGGCTGTCTTGACAGTAACTTCGCAGGTACATGTTTTGAGAATGTCTAGCTCTACCTCCTTAACCAACCTTCGACTAGCTTGTAAATTCTGGTGGAGCTTCCTTGCATGCAATGCGCTCTCCATTAAAACTTCTACAGAATTCATTGGCTGAACCAAATGTCGTACTTTTGTGTTCATATTACTTTTCTTAATGCACTAATACTGTGATTTCATGTAACCTATTTTATTGTATCGAAAACACTGGACATTTTTAAACTTCTCTTTCCACTTCAAGGGTTGCCTATCCACCCTGTTGTAAGTTATGCTTCTGATCTTCATCGAAATCTACTGTTCTATTTCTAAGACAAGACATCACGTTTCTCCAATTACCACCCCTCATGGATTGACATTGATTTCAGAAGCAAAATTTTGATTTATGGACCTACTCATAATCATTTGCCATTTCAGCTTCGAAAAACATTTCTTGACATCTTTGCTCCCTGTTTTTCCAAATCATTTCTCCATATTTAAAGAAACGAATTTTTGAACTCCTATCTATGTGCCAATTTCGAAATTTCAAACTCACTCTCTTTTTTCCATTCGTCTCTATCAGTTTATCTCCCTTATTTATCTCTTTATCTCTGTCGACTCTGTCGTTTAATATCTTTTTATTTGTTTTGCAAATCCGACGCACTGACTTTCTTTTTTCTCTACTTTTATTGACGATTCAAATCTCTCATTTCTGTAGCCTTTTCCTTGGCTTTTGCCTCTAAGTTAAGCTGCCCAATTTTCTTTTGGATTTTACGTATTTCTGAAGATTATGAAGGTGTTCCTAGAAATTTAAATATGGAGCTATTGCTCTAAATACAGGTCCTTTGATCAGGGAAGTAGGCTGCTCCAAAACCCAGTCTGTCTAAAATTCCAGCAACTTGCCCTTTATCACTATTTGTAAATTTTCCAAAGTCATCTATTCCACTCCCAGAAAACTCTTGCTTACTGATGGAGCTATTGCTATCCCAAGCACTGTTTGAAGCAACTGCAGTCAACACACAGAACAAAATACACTAACACCGATCACTCACTGCCTTCAAGTCTGACACCATGGGAGGCACGGTGGCTCAGTGGTTAGCAGTGCTGCCTCCAGCACCAGAGTTCCAGGTTCGATTCCAACGTGGTGCGACTGTCTGTGTGGAGTTTGCACATTCTCCCCGTGTCTGCATTGGGTGTCCTCCGAATGATCTGGTTTCTTCCCGCAGTTCAAGGATGAGCAAGTCAAGTGAATTGGCTATGCTAAATTACCCATCATGTTAGGGGGATGGGTCTGGATGGGTTACAGTTCGGATCGCAGGGCCTGTTTCCACACTGTAGGGAATCTAATCAAATCAAACTCTGATTTCAAATATGAATTGTGGAATAAATCCCGCAAAGGCATCCCAATCCGTTCTGGTCCAGGGTAGATCCCCCACCATCCCAAAACGTTTCTTGAAAGTAGTCCTAACTTTGTTGTCGATCGTAAATTTGTTTTTTTTTTCTGAAAAACAGGTACAGTGCGCTTTTTCCAGTGATGATGCAGATGGTGAAACCTTTATTTTTTAAACTAAACAAAATTAGTTTTCAAGATTACCAAATTAAACACACACAGAAGAGAATAGAATACAGAAAATATTCACTTATCTAAAAAAAAAGAACATGTCAGACCAAGTTAACGATGCTTTTCAAACACTTGCAACAACCTCCTTAAAAATGGATAAGCACAAAAGGTACAATAAACAACACGGTCTTACAAAAGATAGAGAGAGATATCAATATAGAGCACACTTTTCCATCGAACTGCTTCTTCAGTCAACAGCCTCAAACTGATCTGACTGCGAAAAACCTTAGAAACAAGAGAAAAGCTGAGCATGGGGAATTGGCTGTTATTTATTCTTAGTGCACTTTTTTTTAACATGAAAGCCTTTTGTGTAAGGCAGTATCTGTTAATTATAATCAAATCGGCCCTAAATCCCACCGATCTAATCCAAGCTAGGCATTTTGAATCAACTTCCACGCAATCCTCTGAAAAGCAAATAAACATAAGGACAACATAGCCTTGTTTTCGGAGCAGCATCACCGAGTTACTAAGTATTAAGTTCCTTCTCGGAGCATTTATGAGAAAGCCAAAACTCGACTGCAATTCTGCTATAATTAGACAAGTTGTTGATGAGCCCAAACGTTGATTGTTGTGCGCAGTTCTGTTGTCCGTTCTTAAGAATGAATATGTTGGTTTTGGAGGAGGTGCAGATTACGTCCAATGGATTGATTCTGGAGGTGAGGAGAGGTTGAGGTGCCTGGGACTGTAAAATTAAGGAAGGCAGAAGTACGATAGAGGCAGGCAAGTTGTTTCCACTGCTGGGTGAGTCCACGACTTGGAGACATGGCCTCAGTATTAGCGGGCGAGATTTAGGACAGAGATGAGAAGGAACTGCGTTTCCAAGACAGTAGTCATCTATGGAATTCTCCACTCAATGCAACAATAGAAGCAAGTTCCTTAAATATATTCAAGACAAGGTTGAATGTTTTATTTTCATTGGTTGTAGAATTAAGGATCACGGGGACAATGCAGGTAGGAGAAGCTGGGATAATGCATAGTTCTGCCATCGTCATAATGAATGACAGAACAGGCGTGAAGGGTGATATTCTATTAGTATGAAACCACAAAACAATAGCATTGACCATTGATTGACAAAGAAGGTTGGTGGCACTGCACCATTGGTCAACATATACAAAGCATCTTTTTTTTTGTTTCAGCAGGCAACGATTAGCTACGATGCAGACAAGTAGAGTTTGTTAGTTTTTGTCCATTCACATTTGATGTACTTTACGTGTAAAGAGACGCGATAATTACGTGTAATAATCCTGAAGGAAAGTATCTGATTTTTCAGCCATAAATTATGACAAAGCGAATAATCTTATTTTCTGCAATTTAAAAGCAAGCATACAAATGTTATAATTCTCCTGATGTACACTTCATTTCAATGAATTTCGATAGGTTATCGTAAATGCAATGTGTATGCAATCTTTACAACAATGTTAAGAATCATTTCTAGTTCAAAAACGCAAGAAGGTGAGCTGTTATGCAAGGATTAAATGAGTAATTCAATCCTTGCCGAATGCAGCATACGTTAAAAGACGATTGTGTTTTCAACTTTTGAAAGCCTTTATTGTTCTTTGTTTTGAATGATTAATTTCGATATCTGCATTGAATGTTCTAAGACACATGGCCAATTGAACTTGCTGTCCCACTTTAATATTGCAGGATGTAATATTGCCAATGATAAAAATCAAATGGGCACAGCAAAATAGGGATTTCTTGAACAGAACCCATGGAAATAGACACCTTTCTGGATTCTGAAGACCAGTTAATTTCCAGACAGCTGACTGCACATCATTAGGAAACATTTTGTCGTTAAGTTTCTCAGGATATGTGACTCAGTACCGCTCATTTCTTTCGTAACAAAGAAATAGTGCATTGGTGATGCAACAAAAAACTGACTGCAGATTTGGAATGGGTGAACTTGACTTCAACCAAAGGGTGAACAAATCATTGTACACTTTGATTTAACGTCACACATTCTGTTTGTTTATGTAGCATATGTAGCTGATGTAGCTTATGTAGTTTTCCCCGTTGCAATTCTGCATACCATGACTACTTGCCCACCCTAAGTAACGGGGATGTAATTAGAACATATAATCATTTGAAGTAAAATGAGTATTACTAGGTCATAGCTATTAGCTAATTGTACTGTAACTTTTAAATAACTTGACATGCTGTTTAGCTGCTACTTTGCAATTCTTATTTTAGTTTATTCAAAAGACGAGGAAGCTATTTTCTCCAAATGAAGAAATACTCAGTCTGCCCCAATGATCATTCCAAGGTTTGCTGTGCCTTCAGAATAAGAATATTGAAGATGTTGCTCAAGCCATAATTCATCCGCGATTTGTGCTACATCAAGTCAAATGTCGCCAGTAGACGCACTCCCCTCTTGTAATCATTCTGGAGGGACTATTTCCCTGCTGGACGTCTTGGTCTACATCTTCTCTACATTTGCACCTCCCCATACTCCCAAGTCACCTTGCCTGGCAGTAGCTTAAAGTGGAACACCTGATCAGTTTATTTCACCCCCTTTAATACCAAAGTGCACAGAAATGTTTTCCATGTAAAGTTGCTGTTTACCTGTCCTCAGGTTAATCTATTCTACTGTATCCACTGCTCGCAGTACAGTCACCTCTACAGTGAGGCTCGTAGACTAGTTTACAGCATTTCAGAACACTTACGTTCTGTCCGCAGAAACATTCCTGCATTTCTAGTTGCCTGCCACTTCAGCACAGAACAATGTACCTTGGTCGACTTCTCTGTCTCGGACTTGTTGAGAAGACCCTTCTACGTTCAGTGCAAGCTGCAAGGGAAACACTTCATTTTCGGATTCGGAAGCCTGCAACTCGTTGGTCTCAATATCTCAAATACTTCTTGTTTAACTTCTACCATGTCAGCCCCTAATCCACACACACCAGGCCTTGTAAGCATATGACATGCAATCTTACTGAGATCATTTTATGCCACCAATGGCCTTCTGTACCAGCTATTCATTGCTGCATACAGACATTTGCCACTTCTTCGTCTGCCCAGCTATTGTTTTCTGACTCACTGGACCCATTCTCCATGTACCACTAATTTCATCGTATTCCAAGTCGAACTTAATCTGATATATCAAACTTTTCCTGGCTACAATCAGGTCAGAAGGTGTGAAAACAGAAACATTAAGTCGTCATTTAGTCTAGAGGTACTAAGTATTTGAGATATTGCTGTTTCTGCTGCCATTCGCCTTAGGTGTCGACATTGTCAGTAGAATGTACCAAAGCATACTACTATGGAATAACACATTTTTCTTACGTTAAAAAAATACACTGCATTCACGACATCGTAGAAATTTCATATATTTCACTCTGCTCCAGAAAATCAGAGGAACAGTTCAGGAATAAAAATCCAGGAGTAGACAAACAACACTCATCTGTGAACAATGGGCTGCAGGAAATACTAATAAGAAATGAAATGATGGACAAGATTCTTTATCAGCTCAAATCTATGTTGGAAAGAAATGGAAATCTCAAGATATAAAGATTGGAACAGACACGAAAACAAAACGATTCAATTCTGGATATTTCAAATGTTTCACCACTGTCCTTTCTTCTTAGATATTTATTGTTTTCCTGTTCAGTGCATAGTCCTAAAATCTTATTCGGCGACAGATCCACGCTATATGCCAATGAATTTCTAAATGGAAGTATTTTGTTGGTTCTAATGATTCGAATAAACATATCAACATATATGTAGGAGAGAGATTCTAAATCAGAAATAACGTTTGATTTAATTTGCTCATTTTATTGTCTTATTATAACACTTTTGAACTTGAATTAATTAAACTCTGAATGGACAATATCAATTGTCAGCTCTATTTCAAAAGCAATGGTGTCAACCAATGTAAAGCTTTGAATTGCTGACAATCAAAATTTGTTTCTCTTCTATTCTTAACCAACTGTACACAATCTGGTCACTTGCTTATTTATGCATGAACATCTGGAACTGGAATTTAAGTTACTGATAAAGGCAATGACGAGGACCAGAGGGGCAGCCTGGAAGGAAAGTAGTGGGAATAAATTCTCACCCTTCAACGCAAACGGCCATTTTGAGTGAGAGCAGCGACGGAGGAAAGACGCACCCGAAAGACTGCAGCTAAGGTAAGGCAGTTTTTTTTTTAATTACCTACCGGTAGTGGACAGCGGTGTTTTCCCTTTCACAAAAGGACCCGGAGCAGTGGAGGAAGTGACGAGGACCAGAAGGACAACCGGGAAGGAAAGCAGTGACCATATATATCAGCAAGGCGGCTAGATCCGAGATTCTACACCTGTAGTGTCTCCCACCCCCCTCCTCCTCTAACCTAGTTAATAAGATAAGGTTCATTCTAAACTTCCTCTATTGAACATAAGCTTGTTATTAATTTTATAGCAAGTTGAACTAAACTTTCTACTGTGTTACTGAGTGGATGTTCAGATCAGTTGGGTATGGATGCTCGGGCAGTTGCATGCTTCTCCTGCAGAATGTGGCAGGTGGAAGACATGGCACACGTCTCTGCTGGCTACATCTGCGGGAAGTGCAGCCAACTGCATCTCCTTGAAAGCCGTGTTAGGGAATTGGAGCTGGAGCTGGATGAACTACGGATCATTCGGGAGGCTGAGGGGGTAATTGAGAGGAGTTACCGGGAGTTGGACACTCCGAAGGCTCAGGACAAGGATGGAAAGGTAACAGTTAGGGGGAGGAAAGGGTACAGACAGACAGTGCAGAGATCCCCTGTGGACATTCCCTTCAGCAATAAGTATACCGTTTTGGATACTGCTGGGGGGATGACCATCCAGTGGAAAGCCATAGCAGTCAGTTCTCTGGCACTGAGCCTGACACTGTGGCAAAGAAGGGAAGGGGGCAGCATAGAAACGTAGTCGTGGTAGGGGACTCGATAGTTAGGGGAATCGACAGGAGATTTTGTGGTCAGAATCGGGATTCTCAGAAGGTATGGTGCCTCCCTGGTGCCAGGGTCCGGGATGTCTCCGATCGGGTGTATAAGGTTCTAAAAGGGAGAAGCCAGAAATCGTGTTACATATTGGTACTAATGAAAAAGCCAGGAAAATGATCGCGGGTACAAAAAGTGATTTCAGGGAGTTAGGAAGGAAACTGCAAAGCAGGACGAACAGAGTAGTGTTCTCTAGTTCACTACCGGTGCCACGAGATAGCGAGGCGAGGAACATGGACCGGGCACAGCTTAACATGTGGCTGCACAGCTGGTGTAGGATGGAGGACTTCATATATGTAGATAATTGGGATGCCTTCTGGGGAAGGTGGGACCTGTACAAGAAGGACGGGTTGCATCTGAACTGGAAGGGGACCAATGTCCTGGGTGGAAGGTTTGCTCGAGCAGTTCGAGAGGGTTTAAACTAGCATGGCAGGGGGGTGGGAACCTGAGCTGTATACTGGAAGTGAGAGTTGATGCAGATGAGGCAATGGCAAGAGGTACACCAGCTAGTGGGAAGGAACCAAGGGATCAGTTAATGTGTGTTTGCTTTAACGCAAGGAGTATCAGGAATAAAAGTGATGAACTTCGAGCATGGATCAGTACCTGGTGCTATGATGTTGTGGCCATAACAGAGACATGGGTTTCTCAGGGGCAATAATGGTTGCTTGATATTCCAGGGAATAGAGCATTTAAAAAGAATGGCGGGGGGGGGGGGGGGGTGGAGAGGAGAGGGTGTAGCACTACTAATCAGAGAGGGTATCACAACTACAGAAGCTTCCATTGTCGACGAAGATCTGCCTACCGAGTCAGTATAGGTCGAAATTAGGAACAACAAGGGAGCAGTCACCTCGTTAGGGGTTTACTACACACCCCCCAATAGCAGCAGGGAGATGGAAGAAAGCATAGGTCAGCAGATTTTGGAAAAGTTTGGACGTAGTAATGTTGTTGTAATGGGTGATTGTAACTTTTACCTATATTCATTGGAATGTCCTTCGAGAAGAAGATTTGAATGGAGCTGTTTTTGTAAAGTGTTTTCAGGAGGGTATCCTAAGTCAGTACGTTCACAGGCCGAAGAGGGTAGAGGCCATTCTAGACTTGGTGCACAGAAACGAGCCGGGCAAGTATCAGATCTTGTGGTGGGAGAGCATTTTGGTGATAGTGACCACAACTGCCTCACATTCTGCATAGCTAAGGAGAAGGAGAGGATTAGGCAAAATGGGAGGTTATTTAATTGGGGAAGAGAAAACTATGAAGCGATTAGAAATGAGTTAGGGAGCATGGATTGGTAGCAATTGTTCCATGGTAAAGGCACTATCGATATGTGGAGACTGTTTAAGGAAAAGTTGTTGCAAGTGATGAATAAATATGTCCCTCTGAGACAGGAAAAAAGTGGTAAGTTAAAGGAACCTTGGATGATGAGAACGGTGGAGCTTCGAGACAAAAGGAAGAAGGTAGCTTACAGAAGGTGGAGGGAGCTAGGCTCAAACTCAGCTCTAGAGGATTACAGGCAGGCGAGGAAGGAGCTCAAAAATGGTCTGAGGAGAGCCAGGATGGTGCACGAGAAAGGCTTGGCAGAACGAATTAGGGAGAACACAAAGGCGTTTTACACTTTTGTGAGGAATAAGAGAATGGTCAAAGAATGTGTAGGGGCGATCAATGATAGCACAGAGAATTTATGTGTGAAGTCTGAGGAGGTAGGGAAAGCCCTAAATGAGTTTTTTTGCTTCTGTCTTTACGAAAGAAATGAACTTTGTAGTGAATGAAACCTTTGAAGAGCAGGTGTGCATGCTGGAATGGATAGAGACAAAGGAAGCTGCTGTGCTGACAATTTTGTCAAACATTAAGATTGACAAGTCGCAAGGCCCGGACCAGATTTGTCCTCGGCTGCTTTGGGAAATGAGAAAGGAGTTCTTCACCACTAGCGAAGATCTTTGCATCCTCGCTCTCCACTGGAGTCGTTCCTGAGGACTGGAGAGAGGCAAAAGTAGTTCCTCTCTTCAAGAAAGGAAATAGGGAAATGTCTGGCATTTACAGAGCAGTAAGTCTCATGTCAGTCGTCTGCAAGGTGTTAGAAATTATTCTGAGGGAAAGGATTTATGACCATCCGGAAGAGCATGGCTTGATTAAATGCAGTGAACACGGCTTTGTGAGGGGCAGGTCATGACTCACGAACCTTATCGAGTTCTTTGAGGATGTGACTAGGAAACGTGATGAGGGTCGAGCTGTGATGTGGTCTATGTGGATTTCAGCAAGGCATTTGCTAAAGTTCCCCATGGTAGGTTCATTCAGAACGTCAGGAGGAATGGGATAATGAGGAACCTAGCTGTCTGGATACAAAATTGGCTGTCCAACAGAAGACAGCGAGTGGTAGTAGAAGAAAAATATTCTGCCTGGAAGTCTGTGCTGAGTGGTGTTCAACAGGGATCTGTCCTTGGGCCTCTTTTGTTTGCAATTTTCATTAATGACTTGGATGAGGGGATTGAAGGATGGTTCAGCAAGTTTGCAGACGACACAAAGGTTGGAGGTGTCGTTGACAGTATAGAGGGCTGTTGTATGCTGCAGTGGGACATTGGCAGGATGCAGAGATGGGCTGAGAGGTGGCAGATGGAGTTCAACCTGGATAAATGCGAGGTGATGCATTTTGGAAGTTCGAATTTGAAAGCTGAGTACAGGTTTAAGGATAGGATTCTTGGCAGTGTGGAGGAACAGACGGATCTTGGTGTGCAGGTACATAGATCCCTTAAAATGGCCACCCAAGTGGACAGGTTGTTAAGGAAACTTATGGTGTTTTGGCTTTCATTAACATGGGATTGAGTTTAAGAGTCGTGAGATCTTCTTGCAGCTCTATAAAACCTTGTTGAGACCACACTTTAAATACTTCGTCCAGTTCTGGTCGCCCTATTATAGGGAAGATGTGGATGTATTGGAGAGGGTTCAGAGGAGGTTTGCCAGTATTCTGCCTGGACTGGAGGGCTTATCTTATGAAGAGAGTTTGACTGAGCTCGGAATTATTTCATTGGAGAAAAGGAGGAGGAGAGGGGACCTATTTGAGGTACACAAGATAATGAGAGGGACAGATAGAGTCGATAGCCAGAGACTATTTTCCAGGGAAGAAATGATTAACACGAGGGATCATAGTTTTAAGCTGGTTGGAGGAAAGTATAGAGGGGATGTCAGAAGCGGGTTCTTTACACCGAGAGTTGTGAGAGCAAGAAATGCGTTGCCAATAGCAGTTGTGGAAGCAAGGTCATTGGGGACATTTAAGAGACTACTGGACATGCATATGGTCACAGAAATTTGAGGGTGCATACATGAGGATCAGTGGTCGGCACATCATCGTGTGCTGAATGGCCTGTTCTGTGCTGTACTGTTATATTTTTTATGTTCTATGTTCTATGCAATGTCAGGAATTCACGAGCCCACTCACTTCCTCCAAAACAACAATTTTGTTTTAAGAAAAACAAATACCTTTCTCCTTTTTTCTTGCAAATTTTCTTTTATTAAAATTAAACACATTTAAAAAGTATTTGCATTGTTTACAAATTATTGTATTATTGATTAATAGTCTAGATAGCATCAAAGCAAGAAACCCATTTTAAAAAGTCTTTTGTTTGTAATCGGTTCTGTCAAGTAGTTTTACATACAGAATGGGATGTAATATAGAACATAGATAGAACATAGAAGAATACAGCGCAGTACAGGCCCTTCAGCCCTCGATGTTGCGCCGATCAAAGCCCACCTAACCTACACTAACCCACTATCCTCCATATACCTATCCAATGCCCGCTTAAATACCCATAAAGAGGGAGAGTCCACTACTGCTACTGGCAGGGCATTCCATGAACTTACGACTCGCTGAGTGAAGAACCTACCCCTAACATCAGTCCTATATCTACCCCCCTTAATTTAAAGCTATGCCCCCTTGTAATAGCTGACTCCATACGTGGAAAAAGGTTCTCACTGTCAACCCTATCTAACCCCCTAATCATCTTGTACACCTCTATCAAATCACCCCTAAACCTTCTTTTCTCCAATGAAAACAACCCCAAGTGCCTCAGCCTTTCCTCATAGGATTTTCCTACCATACCAGGCAACATCCTGGTAAACTTCCTCTGCACCCGTTCCAGTGCCTCCACATCCTTCCTATAGTATGGCGACCAAAACTGCACACAATATTCCAGATGCGGCCGCACCAGAGTCTTATACAACTGCAGCATGACCTCAGGACTCCGGAACTCAATTCCTCTACCAATAAAAGCCAGTACGCCATATGTCTTCTTCACTGCACTATTTACCTGGGTGGCAACTTTCAGAGATCTGTGTACATGGACACCAAGATCCCTCTGCTCTTCCACACTACCAAGTAGTCTACCATTAGCCCAGTAATCCATCTTTTTATTACTCTTACCAAAGTGAATCACTTCACACTTAGCTACATTGAACTCCATTTGCCACCTTTCTGCCCAGCTCTACAGCTTCTCTATATCACGCTGTAACCTGCCATATCCTTCCTCACTGTCTACAACTCCTCCGACTTTCGTATCATCCGCAAACTTGCTCACCCAACCTTCTAACCCTTCCTCCAGGTCATTTATAAAAATGACAAACAGCAATGGTCCCAAAACAGATCCTTGCAGAACACCGCTAGTGACGGCACTCCAAGATGAACCTTTGCCATCAACTACTACCCTCTGTCTTCTTCCAGAGAGCCAATTCCTAATCCAAACCTCCAACTCACCCTCAATGCCATATCTCTGTATTTTCTGCAGTAGCCTACCATGGGGGACCTTATCAAACGCCTTACTAAAATCCATATATACCACATCTACCGCTTTCCCCTCATCTACCTCCTTAGTCACCTTCTCAAAGAATTCAATAAGGTTTGTGAGGCACGACCTGCCCTTCACAAAACCATGCTGACTATCCTTGATCACATCATTCTTATCCAGATGTGCATAAATCCTATCCCTTACAATTCTCTCTAAGACTTTGCCCACAACAGAAGTGAGACTCACTGGCCTATAGTTACTAGGATTATCCCTACTCCCCTTCTTGAACAAGGGAACCACGTTTGCTCGCCTCCAGTCCTCTGGCACTACTCCTGTCGACAAAGAGGACACAAAAATCAAGGCCAATGGCTCTGCAATCTCCTCCCTTGCTTCCCAGAGAATCCTAGGATAAATGCCATCAGGCCCAGGGGACTTATCTATTTTCACCCTTGCCAGAATTTCCAACACCTCTTCTCTACATATCTCAAAGCCGTCCATTCTACTTATTCGTGCCTCAGTATTCATATCGACAACAATGTCCTGTTCCTGAGTGAATACTGACGAAAAGTATTCATTCAGCGCCTCCCCAATCTCTTCAGCCTCCACACGCAACTTCCCATTACTATCCTTGATTGGACCTATTCCTTCCCTAGTCATTCTTTTATTCCTAACATACCTATAGAAAGCCTTAGGGTTTTCCCTAATCCTACCAACTAAGGACCTGTCATGTCCCCTCCTTGCTGCTCTTAGCTCTCTCTTCAGGTCCTTCCGGGCTACCTTATAACTCTCAATTGCCCCTATTGAACCTTCACGCCTCATCTTTACAAAGGCCGCCCTCTTCCATTTAACAAGGGATTCCAACTCCTAAACCACGGCTCCCTCACACGACCCTTTTCTCCCTGCCTGATAGGTACGTACTTATCAAGGACACTCAATAGTTGCTCCTTGAACAAGTTCCACATATCAATTACGCTCTTGCCTTGGAATCTACTTTTCCCATCCACACCTCCTAAGTCATGCCTCAACGCATCATAATTTCATATGTTTTGAAGAAACATTTTCGAGGGATTTTGAGACTTAAATTTCTAGTTAACAGGGAAAAAGCAAGAAGAAATGTCTTGACATAGTTCCTGATGCTTGTTGCATACATTTTACTGATATAATTGTTTTATCATAAGTAAACCAGTCGAGGCCTTATGTCTCTGCTAATGGTCGAGATTTGCACAGATGTGATGCAAAATAATCACCTATTTGTGGCAAATAAGTTTACCTCCTGATTACTTATAAAATACAGAGGAAACCAACATTAACGATAAAGAAATGCAAATGCTTTGCTTTGTTTAATAATAAAAAGAAATATTGCATAAAATTGTTCTTATGTAAAATAGTACAACTCGTTTAAAGCACGTTCGATAGCTATACATTCAGAACTTAAGCAACAGATCGACAGAAAGACCGACACACGCTATAATCGTCCTAAAAGTGAAGTGCAATTGTAAGTTTAATTTGATTTGATAACATAATAAGGACACAAAAATACCGACGCATTGAAAACCAATGCAACCTGCAAAAACAAGTGAAACGATAATCATATCCATAACATTGAACGTAGAAAAGGTTTCCACTGGATATATGTTTTAAATATGCATCGGAGATGTAACACGTGACATAGGGATAAATTTTATGTCATCTGAATATTTCAACAATTGTTGAATAAATAAGCTGCAGCATCCAAACACTGAGAAACAGGGGTACCAAATCCAAAACATAACAGAGCATTTAGCATTGCAAGACTTAAGCACTTCCTTCTTCCTAATAACGGATTAGCCAAAGATAAATAATAAACAAAGGCAAAAGTTTTATATCTACGTTTTTCACGGAATTTATGGATAGCTGAGTACAAACATGCCTTAAATTCGTTGAGTGCAATCCAGAATTGCAGGGAGCATTAGAGCGGTGGCATGCAAATTTAAAGATGATGTTTGATGTTTATAATCAAGGCTAACTAGAGTATTCAAATAAAAGAATTATACTAAGCCTTTTTTTCGCAATTTTGATATATATCTAAAGGATAAACTAAACACGATTCTGTTGAATTAGGTTTTTTGCTTATGAGATGGGATGACCACTGGCGTTAATTAAAGTGAATTTGGTGAGCCAAAAGTCAGACCACATATGGGTTTTGTGTTAAATATTAAGGAAAGATTAAACAGATCATGTGATTTAGCTGGACATCTTTTAATAGCAGCATAGTTTATGAATGTAGGCTTGCCCGTTGAGTTGGAAGTCTCGTTTTCAAACGCTTTGTCTCCATGCTAGCTGGCATCTTCAGTGAACTTCAATCGGAGTCTCACTGAAGATGTTACCTAGAATGGTGACAGAATGCCTGAAAACGAACCGTCCAGCTGAGCGAGCAAATGTACATCCAGAACCCCAACAAAAGCTACAAACACTCTCAAAACTCCCTATAATAGTATATGGATCAGGCCGGGCATTCGTAAATATTTTTTAAGAAGGTAGTCAAGAACATACATTTTCAAGTTTTTTTTAAGCAGAAGTGAGGAGAATAATCCAGTTTGACATCGATGTCAAAGTACTCGGTGTAAATCATTACAGAATAATCCTTCACACACAAACAAAAGAAAATGATATTTAGAAAACATAACTTACCTGAAAACTCAATTGACTTGATCACAACTTTATAACATGCTTGCATATATCTGTAAAATCACCACAAACCCTTTGCCCCTTTGGCAGAAAAGCTGAAATCAAACACAGGTTCTTACAGAAGAGAGATTGCAGGCAGAGAAAGGATCAGCCTCGAGTTATTTATTTGGATATCCACCTAAAAACAACCCTAAACTGAAGTAAAACCATGTACTAGGAAATCTGACCACAGCCGAATATTATACTTCTGATTTTTTTAAACTTAAACGACTGTTCAAGTAAATATTTCAACACATATCAGAACCTCTGCCTTTACGACCCTTCTCACATAAAATCAAGGACAGAATAACTTTTTGAAAGCAGCAGTATCTTTACAATAGCAATTAGTGTAACTCTAAGCGATATTTATTTTTTAAATTACAATTTTACTATGGTGAGAAAGTGTGATTATTTCATCATTTCGTAGGAGAAGCTCAAAAGGCAAGGTTCAGTAGGCCTCATGAAAATGAGAAGAAATTGAGTTCGGTGAATACTTTCCGAGGAACTCCAGATGGAAAGAAATCTCACAGAATGTGTCATCTGATAAGCTCAAGTATTATTTTGCAAAACAACGGAAGCAAAAAGAGTTAAGAGTTACTTTCAGATTATTCTGAATTGCACTTCTGTCAAAATAAATTGGGCAATAATGAAGTTCTCAAACATTGCACTGTCTTAATGATTAAACTTTCAGAGGATAGTCTAAAATACGATCACAGAGGCAGATGTTTCGGAATAACCTGAGAGATAGCAATTAATTAGGCATGATGTAGAATTGGGATTTTTTTTCCAATATAACAAGATTTGCTTAAACCACTAAGGTTGACGTCGATCCAAAAAGTGATTGCCAGAATGCTCAAAGAAAACGTAATCGATGTGACTTGCAGTGATTGGAGCTCACACATTGTAATGGTGACAAATCCAGCAAATACCTAACAATGATATGTGGGCTACTATATAGTCCGGACAGCAGGAAACAATAGTTGGATATAAAACCTATTATAGCGTGAATTATCAAAGAAGACACGTAAATCCTGTGTTCCATCACACAAATAATCTTTATTTGGACCACTACTACAAGATATGTCGGAGAGACCAGAGACAATCCTGTGTATGGCCTTCAAGCCGTGGATAGATTTTCTGTTAATTAAGGTTAAGATTGGAAGGTCTATTACAATCTGAAATGCCAAGCAGAATAAAACATTTTAAAAACTTTATTTTGCAATAATTATATGCCATATTCCTGTCCGTATAATCCACACCCTCCAAATATGTCCATGCCAGCAGTAAAAACAATAAATATTAGACAATTTCATTGGCAACCCTCGTCCTTCCCATAATTTGATTGTGTTTACCAGAACACTCCACTATTTTTCTTGTGCATGTAACAAAGCTTCTGAGAGTTCTATTTCTTACATGATATTTGCCACCCACTCTGTGTTGTTTACTAAAAACCTAAATTGTTGCTTTTCACTCAGAATGCTTCCAAAGTTTGTACTGACTTTAATGTGACAGATTAGGAAGGTTATCATATTGTTGTAACTTGAGTCATAGAGATGTACATCGCAGAAACACACCCTACAGCCCAACTCGTGAATGACGACCAGTTGTCACTCTTAATCTACTCCCATTTGCCAGCACTTGGCCAGTATCCATCAAAATCCTTCCAATTCATACACCCATCCGGGTGCCATTCAAACGTACTAATTGAGCTAACGTCCACTGCATCCTCTAGCAGCAAATTCCATGCACGCACCATCCTCTGCATGAAAACATTGCCCTTTAGATTATTTTCTAGTTTTCCCTTTTTATCCAAAACATATGGCCGCTCATTCTGGACTCCCCCAACAGAGGGAAAATACTTTGGCTACTTACTCGGTCCCTGCAACTCATGACATTATAAAACCTCTGTAAGTTCACAGTTCAATCTCTGCCACTCCAAGAAAAACAGCCTCAGCCTATTTAGTCTCTCCCGATATATTTTATAAAATGTATGACATCAGCTCGACTATACTGTTGCAGTGATATAGTTGACAAATTGAAAATAATCCCTCTATTACTTCAGCCTGACAGTTTTAAAAACTGTCCTGACTATCAACCACAGTTTGCAACTCCCTCAATTTAGATGCTGGAAGTGGTTTCTCAACTGCAATTGCATTCTAAGACCTAAAGAACAAAATAAACAGGAGTGGAAGTAAGGTCACTCGGCCCATCGATTCCACTCCGCCATTGAAACATGGCTGATGGGCATTTCAATGACACTTACCCGCACTCTCCCCATATCCCCTAATTCCTTGCGAGATTAAGAATTTATCAATCTTTGATTTGAAGATATTTAACGTCCCTCCCTCAACTGCGTTCTATGTTAATAAATGATAAAGGCCCAGCACTGTCTGGCTGAAGAAATATCTTTTTTGTTCCATTCTAAAAAGACCTCTTCTATTTCTAACCCTTTCCCAACGAATCCTAGTATCCCCGCCTTTTGGAACCAATTACCCAACGTCCACCCTTTCTAAACCGTGAATTGCCCTGTAAGGTTCGATGATATCTCCCCTCAATCTTCTAAACTCTAATGAATACAATCCCAGTCTCCTCAGCCGTTCATCATATGTTCGGGCTGCCATTCAGGGATCATCTATGTGAGTTTCCACTGGACATGCTACGGTGCCAGTATTTCCTTCCTGAAGTGTGGCTTCAAATTTGGTAGCATTGTGAATCAGAAAACAACAATATATTTTCGAACACAGGCAATGATAAAAACGTCCAGTCAAAATCAGCACTTTAATGATTCATTTGATATGGTAACGCTACATTGGAAATCAATTCGTTATTTTCCTCCTAGTCATGATGATATTTTGTAGGATTATGCTTCCTTCTTTCAATCTAGTCTTTTTTTTCTTGGCTTTGTGGAAGTTTCATAAGAGATTTACCTGCAAGTACTCGCCCGTAAACTATAATTCATTGAATTTAATTACAACAATGAAAGCATATATTCAGAATGACTCTGAACAATTTGGAAAGGATGACTGCTAAATCTCGAGTTGGGATATGATGTTTGCAAGTGAGAATAAATTAAATAAAAGGAAAAAAAAAGAAGTTTATATATTCTTTCTGACAACTTTCAGTGTTCATGCCTCTTATTCTGAAATCTCTCTCAATGATCAAACTCATCACGGAAGAAAAGTCTATCTGACTTCAATTACTACCCTCACGATTTGCTTTACTTAAAATCAGCTACATCGAGGTGTTCATGAAATAGATTGTAAACTTAGACGGAAAATTAAGATAATCATTTTTAGAGCAAATGAAAATGAAAAGTCATATTTGGAAAAGAGATGACGAGATCTTTTTCCCTCAAGGTTTCATCATTCACCAGAAATCAGTAACGTTTTGTTTTGCCATCCAACGGCTCAGAGCTCTAGAAAATCCAGGATATCAACAGTTCACTGAGAAGATAAAGTTCATCACATTGCTGACTCAAAATATTTTGCTTGACGTGAACTCAGTCATGTTGACAAGCGCCAATGCATCCTCTTAATAGTAAGTTGCCAAAGATCTATTTTAATTCTTCATGTTGAAATGGTTGAGCACTGACTATTTTAATGTGTGAAATGCATAAACTCAACTTGATCACTTTTTCTAAATAAGGATTACACATAATTTTTTTAAAAATCAACTTTGTGAAACATTTATGTTACACATCCCGAAAAAGAATGCAATTTTTTCAATGCAAAGAACACTACAAATAGTATTCTTTAAAACATCCCCAACGCATTTAAAATTATCTTTAAGTAATCTTCAGAAAAGAACTACGTCGATTTTTATGGTCATAGAACGGGAATATGATTGTGAGTCGGAAGATCAATTGCAAGCTACTTAAATGTGAATTCAGCCTCGATATTGTGCATAGCTTGTATCTATTTATATCAGGAGGGAATGAATGGATAGTGTTAGATTAGCACCAATCAAGGATAGTAGTGTGAAGTTGTGCGTGGAGTCTAGTGAGTCACCAGAAGTGTTCTATGAATATTTTACATGAGTATTCAAACTGGAAAAGGATAGAGGACAATATTGAGATATAGGCTATAATATTCGATAGAATTGAAATTCACAAGGAGGATGTCTTGCAATTCTGGAAATTATGAAAATTGAAAAGTTGCCTGGACTAGAAGAGAGCTGTCCCATGCGGGTCTGGCTGTGTGGCACCGTTGCACGGTGGTTTGCACTGCTGCCTTACAGCACTAGAAAACCGGGTTTAATTCCCGCCTCAGGTGACTCTTGTGTGGAGATTTCACATTTTCCCCGTTTCTGTGTGGATTTCCTCCGGGTGCTCTGGCTTCCCCCATAATCCAAAAATGTGCAGCTGAGGTGAATTGGCCATGCTAAATTGCCCGTAGTGTATTGTGAACGGGTAAATGGAGGGGTCTGGGTGGGTTGCCCTTTGGAGGGTTGGTGTGGACTTGTTGCGAAGAAAGGCTTGCTTCCACACTGTAAGTAATCTAATTTAAGAAAATTGCAAAGCCTTATGCCATCATTGCCTCCAGGAATAGTGCCAGAAGATTGGATGATAGCAAATGCTGTTCCCTTGTTGAAAATGTAAAGTAGAGGCAAATTTGTAAATTATATGTAAGGAAGGTTTTCTTCGGCTTTGGGTAAATATTTTGAAAACGTGACAAGAGATCGGATTTATAATCATCTCGAAAGGATTAAGTTGATTGGATATGCTCAGCAAGGTTTTGCAAAGGTGAGTTCGTGCCTCACAAAGCTTATTGACTGCTTTGCGAAGGTGACTAAACAGTTGGATGAGGGCAAAGTGGTTGATCTGTTGCATATTGATTTCTGTAAACTGTTTCTTAACGTTGGCCACGGTTGGTTATTGCACAAACTACAGAGACATGCGATTGAGTATGATTGAGGAGGCTAGTACATAACTTGGCTAGTTGAAAGGAGACAGACGCTGGTGGATTCGGGAAAATGTTCATCCTCATTCAATTGCTAATGGTGCAGTGCAAGGTTCACTCTTGGGCCATTGATTTTATTACATTTAAAAATGACCTGGATGAGGGTGTACAAGGACGGGTTTCATAAATTTACAGAGGTCACTAAGGTCCGTGGAGTTCTGGGTGTTGCAAGTTATAGAAGGCTGCGGTGGCGGGCTGAGAGGTAACAATTTCAGGTTAATGTGGAAAAGTATGAGATGATCCATTTTGGAAATAAGCATCATAAGCACAAATTTCTGTTTGATACTCAGATACTGGAAGTGTAGATGTGCTGAGGGATCGCCTGGTCCATGGCCAAAGATCCTTGAAACTGGCCAGCCAAGTTGGAAGGGTTATTATGAAGGCATACGTTATGAGTTATGAGTTATGAGTTAGCTTTCATGCGACCAGGGATTAAGTTTAGCAGTGACGACATCATGTTAGAACATAGAACATAGAACATAGAACATTATAGCGCAGAACAGGCCCTTCGGCCCTCGATGTTGCTCGGACCTGTGAACTATTCTCAGCTCGTACCCCTGCAGTAACCCGAAAACATCCATGAGCTTATCTATGGATTGTTTACATCTTCCTAATTTGGCGAAGTTGACAACATTATCACGTAGGGCATTCCATGCCCTATGCAATCTCTGCGTAATGAACCTGAATCTGACATTCGTTTTAAAGCTATACTCCTCAATTTGTAGTTATGCCCTCTCGTTCTTACTGACGTCTTCATCCTAGGAAAACGAAATTCACTGTATACTCTATCTAATTGTCTGATCATCTTGTATGTCTCTATTAAATGTCCTCTTATCCTTATTATTTCCAATGAGAACAGTTCCAAGTTTCTAAGACTTTCCTCATAAGATCTTCCTTCCAGACCAGGCAACGTACTGGTACATCTCCTCTGAATCTTTTCCAATGTTTCCAATTTTTTTTCTGAAATATGGGGACCGGAACTGTACACAATATTCCAAGTGTGCCTGCACCAGCGTTTTGTACAGTTGCAGCATGATATTGAGGTTCTGGAACTCAATCCTTCTTCAAATGAAACCTTGCACAACATATGCCTTCTTAACAGCACTATCCTCCTGGATGGCAACTTCAGGGATCTATGTACATAGACTCCAAGATACCTCTGCACACCCACACTATCAAGAATCTTTCCATTGACCCAGTACTCTGCCTTCCTGTCATTCTTCTCAAAGTGCATCACCTCACATTTAGCTGCATTGAACAAATTGACACCTATTAGCCCAATTCTGCAGTTTATCCAAGTCCTGCTGCAACCTGTAACACTCTTCCATGATGTCCACTACTCCACCGACTTGAGTGTCATCTGCAAATTGACTTATATATCCACCTATGCCTCCATCTAAGTCATTTCTAAAAATGAAAAACAGCAGTGGTCCCAAAACAGATCCTTGTGGTACACCACTAGTAACCGTACTCCAGGCTGAATATTTTCCATCAACTACCACTCGCTGCCTTCTTTCAAAAAGCCAGTTTCTTATCCAAACTTCTAAATCAACCTCAGTTCTATGCCCCTGCACTTTCTCCAACAACCTACCATGTTGAACCATATCAAAGGCTTTACTGAGGTAAAAGCTGTACAGAATTCTGATGGGGCCACACTTGAAGTATTGTACATACTTCTGCTCCCCGCAGTATGAGAAGGATGACAATGATTTGGAAAAAGGTCAGAGAAGATTTTCTCGTATTTTGCCTGGTATGGAGTGTACATCTTACGACGAAAGGCTGGGGAACTTGTAGCTGTTTCCTCAGAGAGAAGAAGGTTGAGGGGTGACTTAATTGCCACATAAAAGATAATCAGAGTGCTAGTTAGTGTGAGCAGATAGAGTGCTTTTCCTCCACTAGTGATGGCTAGCATGAGCTGGCAGAGCTTTAAATTGAGGGGTCATAGATACAAGACAGATGTCAGAGATGTTTTCTTTACTCAGAAAGTAGTGGGGACCTGTCTGCCTGCAACGGTAGTAGACTCACCATCTTTAAGTTTAAATCGTCATTGGATAAGTACGCTGATAAAAAATGGAATTATGTAGATTAGATGGAACTCACATTGCTTTCACACGTCGATATATAGTATTACCCTTTTGGTTCCTGTTTTGTTTTTCTCCCAAGTTTACAATAGGTAGCAGATACGTTTGGAATAATTACCACCATAACACATGGCTGGAAAATTACCTTTTTTACATTCCACGTATGGGTGTAAATGGATGCTGAGAAGTCTTAGATCCGCCAAAAACATGCAGTAACATTGAAATGCAGGGAAAGTTGGAAGATTTGAAATGGGGAATGGTATGAACATACTTAATCAATTAACTGCATCGCTGATCAACTATTTCGGAGAAAAATAATGTGGAACAGATTTGATCATACATAGATGAGTTATACAAAATTACAGTTTTTCAATGCACTCATTTAACCACATGACTTCTGCATAAAAAGTTGGAAATCTACCCTTAATGATGGTTGCATGCCTATATGTTGTGTTGCGATAACATACTTTAATATTACTCATGAGTATTTAATTAAAATATATGTATTCAAATACAGTGGATTGTAAATAAAAATGATCATGAGGAGCCAGTATTTATTAGAGTAAAATCTAAAACAATAGGAAGACTATTTCCTTTCATAACAGACGCAATCACCTTTGAAAAAGTTAAGAAACGTCTCTGATTGCAATGTTCTCTGTGGATATACTCCAGAACGCCCAATATTGTGCGTATGTTGGCAGAGTAACTGCACGAAATCAGAGGTTCTGCCTATCGGTAGATTGACGATATCACGGCATGCCAATTAACCAATAGTGCATTCAATAATAACATATTTCCAGATAACATGACAGTGGAAAGTTTGGAATGTTGTCAGCAGTTCACTTCGTTCTTTTACTCACTGGGGTCAAATAATTAATTTTTCTTGGTTCATCCAAGTGCTGAGCATTTTCATGTGTAGGACTCTGCAATATTTGTGAGAATCAATGCTGAATTCCGCCTTTTGAAACAACTCTTGGCGAGGAAAATGGAAGAAAATAATTTGAAACTTTAAAATGAATCGTGATCGGAGTGGGACTACAACCACACAGTATGCAAAGCTTTATAGAAAATGATTGTTTTTGCATTCACAAGACGAAGCATTGTTGGCTACCTGGCCATTTACTTCTGTTTCTAATCACAGAGAAGTCAGTTCAAAGTCAACCAAATTGCCGTCGGTCAGGAGTTACACCTACACCATAAAACGTAAGGACATCAGTTCCTTCAATAAGGAAATTGGTTAATTGGATGAGGATTTCCTGACAACCGATAATGGTGATGGTTTCATGGTCATCACTGGGGGCACACTTCCAGAAATTTATATGAAGCCAATTTCAGCAGGGGTGGAAATTCATTGCAGAATTTGAATCTGAGTCTTCAGAGCATTACCAGGATTTCTCTATTAATTGTCTAGCGCTAAGACAGTGATAATATTCCTTCTCATTACTCAATAACTTCCTTGCTGAAGACTTATTCCGTGCATAAAATAGGGTATCGAAATGTTTCACAATTTCCATGTCGAAGTAGTTGAATAATGAAATAGAATACAATATTTTTGAGCTAAATTCTTCCCCGCGATATTTAGGTGAAATGTGAGAAATCGTGATTGGGCTGAACTCACATGATGCCACAATATGAAGATGTAATGACTATTGATGTGAAATTAAACTCGAAAAAAAAAACCCTGCGAAACATGAAAGATTAATTGCAAATATTTCTGGCATTCATTTTATATCTCTCATTTGACAAGGGAATAAGTTGAAAGCCTATTCAGGGGAAGTAAAAAAAAT
This sequence comes from Chiloscyllium punctatum, assembly GCF_047496795.1. Taxonomy (NCBI): domain Eukaryota; kingdom Metazoa; phylum Chordata; class Chondrichthyes; order Orectolobiformes; family Hemiscylliidae; genus Chiloscyllium; species Chiloscyllium punctatum. Next base: position 35,026,200 of record NC_092772.1, read on the forward strand.
CAAGTTAATTCAAGACATGCATCTGACGAAGGAGAACTAGATAATTTTGTAATGAATATACTGTCGGTAAATAATTGATTGTTAACGTTTGCAATGAAGTAACAGATAAGTATGATCATAGGAATATAATCGTTTCTCACTCTGGCTGTATCAAGAATGCTACCAGCAACCATGTAATAATTATTTTCACTCTTCAGATTTTTGTTCATTAAGTGAGTCTGACAGTTGAAACTTGAACAATGTGTTAGAGAGCAGACCAGCTGCGAGCAAACTAGTTTACATAGGAAGTCAATACAACAACTTTTATTTTATTTCAAATTTTGAAATGAGGTGCTGTATTCCAAGTATGATTCAAATAATCCATGAATTAGCTTCATTTGAAGACACTTTATTCTTAAAATACAAATAAAACACAACAAAAAATGAATGGCTATGAACGTATTTTATGTTTTTATGGACTAAATGGATCCACAGTCTCCCCAATTCACATTGCCCCAATTATAATATGGAGATAATCTGGATCCTACCTTTTGTATTCTCTTGAACACAAATTTTAAGCCTTGTGTTCAAAATATATTTCGATTGTTGCACCACGGGGCTTTAAACAAAACAGATTTCAATGTAAAATGGAGCAGTATAACTTTAAATCTATTTAAATAATTCACACGATAATATATGATTTAACAACTAAACACTGACTACAGCAGCAACCCATTAGCATTACCTTTAACAAAAGTCAAATTCAACAAAATTGTTATGTATCTTATGTGCTGCCTCTCCCTATTCAAGAAGAAAAATGTGTAACATGCCCCTTTTGATTTAAAAGAGGAAGCGTCATTGTCTAAGTCTTCATTCCAGCAACGGACTGAATTTTATAGCTCAACATTCAGTAGAACTTCTCACCAAGTAACTGAAAGCCAGCTGAAACTAAGTACGGACCAGGTCACTCATGATTCTTTTCCGGCTTTTTTACCCAAAAATACCCAAGGAAATTTCCAAAGCCTTTTATCAATTGTCGTTCTGAATGCTGCATGCCAGTACAACTGTGATGACATGTGTCTTCAAGAGAACCACGACATAACAAGTCACCCTGAAAGGCAGAGTACTGTCACATCTGCCCCAACAGAAAGTGAACCACTAAGATTAAAAGATGGCTTAATTCTCTAACCCTTTAGTTGCAAGTCATTTGACCACTACATTATATATACATTTAGAAAATAGTAAACGTACAAACAATCAATAATGCAGTCGATTTTAATCCATTTCTTCCATCATTGAGTACATTCTTCTTCCTTCATCAATTCGGGACATTTCTCGTTCTGTCATGTGTATAACTGTCAAATTGAATATCTCAAACCATAAACTCCATTGAAATAGTTGGGATTGTTATTCTTATTTTTCATTAGTGTTAACAGGGTTAGATCAGACTGAACGATGGCCTCAGATACATTACAGGCAACATAGTTTTGGAATGTTGCACGTCAACATCAAATTAAAGGTCAATTTCTCAGAAGTGTAATGATTCATTTGATGAACATTCAACGTTTTGGAAGTAAAAACCTTGTATAATTTGTTTCTTCATGCTATGTTATAGTGTACAAATGTAATTACGAAAACTCACATGACTCGCACCAAAAGCCACTTCCAATGGCCGTTTGCAATTACACGCTGCTAACTCCGGGGCATTGGTTAAAACAGCTTTAGAGTATCAAATATCTTCTAACACTTATCTGTCCTCAGATGGTTTCTGCACGGATTTCAGCTCACAATTCCACACAGTAACCACGGTGTTAACATTTTGTGTGAATTGCCTATATATATATATATATAATTCGGCACAGAGAACGCACAGCTTCTTCTAAACGATGAAAAGAAAATCTTGGTTTCAAATCCCTTGCCACGAGCTGTCCACCTTCAATGGAATGACCTAGCGAAATGACTTGAACTATTGGAAACTCACAAATATCCAGGTGTATCCGAACTCCTTGATGTTGATTGAGGAGTTACACTGAGTTGTCGAAATGTTCCTTCCACGTTTAACTAAAAACTACCAGATTGTCTTTGTTGACCAATATGGGTTTATTGGTTAACCTTCGAAAATTGGTTCATGAATTCTTCATACCAAACCACATTTTAACTGGTAATATCTTTCCAGTGTCATGGAAGCCGAAATGTATTTTGTTGTTTCTGGTAACTGCTTGTAGTTTCTGATTAATTCCAGCTTGGAAATTTAAGTTACTTGTCCTACATTCTCGATACAATCGTCCAATTGTGGAATAACAAATAAACCGAATTTTGTAATCATATTTTCTTTTCGAAAATCTACTCACAATCGTTGCCTCGAATCGTGCTTAGCACCATAACTGTTGGTAGACATCATTCGATGCAAACCACATTGATCATATCGTCTCTGAGCATAATTGCAAACTCTTTTGTACCTGCGCTAACTTTTCAGGGTTAGGCCTATTGGGACTTTGTTTAATTGGTATAGAATTTGCTATATCAGCAGCATGTGTGATCATTTTATTACTTCTTGCGTTATTCTCACATATCCTTCAATGTGACTTCAGTAACCTTTGCAGGTTATTCTAAATTTCCTCTGAAAAACAATTCTACCAGTTTCAGAGGGCTTATTTTTTGCCAATTTAAATTGACAAATTTAAGTCTGAATTTGTTGTTTTTTTTTGTTACTGTAAGTGAGAACAAGTATCACATTCTACATTTGGATTCCATGTCTATAAAAATGCTTGTGGCATATTCAAATCGCAGATCCTGTGAGTTTTCCGACTCTCTGGCATGCTTCTCAAATAATTCACCTCAGTCAATAAACTCTGGATTGAGGCGGTGAAATAAAACTTACTTTTTGAAATTCACCCACCACTTGCATTAATACTGGGACTTTGTCCATAATATCACAGCCCTGCAAGTTTTAAATCTCCAGTCTGCTCCCATTCTGGTCATATGCTGTGCTATCCTTAACTGTTGTCGAGTCAATTCACTGGCTTTACCTAATCTCTTATGACAATCTGCCATGTAGTCCAAGAATGTACTCTCTGAACGCGAACTCAACTTTTTTTTATCATTTAAGTTTTTATGTCCTCTCACCTCATGCCCAAAAACAAATTCGAACGGACTGACTTACGTAGATTGATTCGATACATCCTTATTTTCATAAGGTATGAATTTGCTTTCATTTTTTCCCAATCTTCCGATTACTTTTGTCTATAGGAGCTCAGTATGGTTTTCAAAGTTGTGTTTCCCAGTTGTAATACTCCCTGAATTATTTTTTGGATGGTGCACAATTAGTTCAACTTCTTCTCTTCCACTGAATCTATTATGTCATGAATTACTGCGAAGGAAAACTTGATCCTTGATGTGATTATATCTCTGCAATCGACAATACATTTCTTTTTAATATTGAGAAAGTCTTCAACAATCCTTTTCACTCTGATATTGAAAAATTGAATATCATCTGAAAATCTATAAGTTGATTCCATTAATATTAATAAATATTGATACCCACTAATTGTTGATTGGCGGTCTTGTGACAACCATTCATGATATGTCTGTAAGGTTCCTCAAACACTGGAATGAAGACCAAGGGAGCTGGTTTTGTCACGTTCAAGTATTCATGTGTACATTAGCAGTTAATAAAGACAGTCAGATTTTAAGGCATACAGGTCAATTTTTGATGATGAGAGGTGAGGAGATATGTAATTCATAGCTAGTAATGCAAACTAAGTTGGTAATATGTGGAATTTATAGTGAACAGAATCGTAGTCCATTATATACGCTGAGGCTGGAGAGTTTGGTGAAAAGTGGTCAAGTTTTAGGTGGCGCAAAAGAGAAACTTATGGCTTCGAAATGCAGTTTAATTTTCGTAACGCTATAGCTGAATCATAGGTAGGTGTGCTGTCTGTTATGATTGAAATATTAGTAGAAAGTCAATAAATTGAAAATTTATAGGAAATCCATCTTCAGATCTTTCCTGATTCTGAGGCAACAAGGTCACAAAGACTTTAGGTGAAAACATAGGGGAAGTCAAAGAGTAAAGTTAACGGCAAGCTTCAATACTGAGAGTATTGATCAATCTGAGAAGAACTACGTACAGTGATAATCGGATGTAATATATAGCAGATCATAAATGTGGATTAGCGCAAATATTTTATTGGAACTGAAACACATAATTAATGAATGGTCAGACTGAAACAATAAATATCTGAAAAGAAACAATGGCATCAAAACAATCTAATAGGAAAAGTACGCTCAACATTTCATAAGCTCTGTGGAAATGCAGCTGAAACATTCGTCTATGTCTGTCCTATTAATGGAACATCTCATAGCTCTCATGAAGGGTAGAAAGCTTTAACTTTAATATAACACGAAAGAAGTTCGTTTTATGCTATTCTTTAATTAAGAAATAAATTAGGATGCAGTAAGAACATGATGTTGTAAAATCTGACTGAAAATCCTATAATAAGATTCCTATTATGTATCAGTGTAAGTGTAGACTTCATTCATGGATTGAATATATGATGCATCATGGATGTAGCATTTCCATTAAATTGTCCCCAACAACCTAATTGCTCTACATATTAGATGTTTATACCCAGGCACAAAGTTCCATCGTGGACAGGATGATGCCACTGCACTTACCAAAAATGACAGCACATTGATTAAAGTACCAAGTGAGATACAGTTTATGAAGACATCGAATCTGTTGTCTCAGATATATCGGACAACAAACCATAGCAGAAATACACTTCCACATTTTCTGACATCCAATTAACTTCCATATTATCATATTTAATTGACTTCTGATGGTATTCCAGCTTGAACAAATAGCTTTCAGCCAGAAACATGGCATTGGTGGCGATCCCGGTTCTCCTGTAGTGGAGTGCTTAATCACTTCATCGAAATTAAATGCACAGACGACCATTACTTTTCCCCTGAGCAATTTATTCCTTCCTTTTCTTTTTCTTAGTATTTTGGAAAGAGGTACAGCACATCAACTTGAGTTAATTGTAAATCTGAACTACTTTGCAAGGTTTAAGGCTTTTTTCACAACTAACATCCGGTTGACAGTTGTATTTTATCAGTAACTAATAGATTATATTTTGCCCCTTTCAGAAATGTCAACATATCTAACACATAAAAAAAAATATGTTATGTCTTTCACGTGTTTATTAGAAACATCATGTAACTACCATCCAAAGTTTTCGTTTTCAAATTGTATTATTTCTTACTTTCGAATTTAATCGTTAACAATTTGTTCGAGAATTAATTAAGAAGTAAAGGTAAAATACCAACAAAATGAAAAAAAAGGCAAGAAATTGTCTTTTTGCAACTGCATCGAAATGCTTTGAAATAAATGCTCACACACATGCTTACCGATACTGAGATCAATCTCAGTAAAATAAACTGAGATTCTATATAAAGAGAACAATACGCTTTAGCTGCATTGTAGCGTGGAATACAAGCTTCCAAATCCTGATATAATTCTAGAAGTCCAAAACTTAAAACACAGCATCTGTGGGAGTGTGAACGCATTCATTCATGCTTCTTCTATTGTTAAAACCTGAAAGAAAAAAAACCTCACAAGCTGTTCTATTTTTGCCTTTCAGCAAACGTCTACTCTCTCCTGTCCCAGCGATAATTCATGACAAAAATACTGGATAAAATACATTTCTCAAAGGGAGAGTACTGTCATGACACTGAAAGTTGCTAAAGCATCGGCGAAGATCTGAACATGAATGCCCAAGTTCCCCCGATCGGCGGCCGCAGTGGCAGCGTCGTTCGTAAGTTCAGGTGAGTCGTGGAAGCTGCAGAAAAATCGGATGTGAAGTGAATTCTGGGTGTCGGCGGCAGCAGAGTTAGCAGTGACTCCGAAAGGTTGGTTAAAACTGTAAGTTATCAGTGACTCGTGTCTTCGGTTTTTGAGTCACATTTAACATATAGAGTTGAGATTTTAAGACAATGAAGTTTCCTTTTCTTCCTGACTCTCTTCCTTGTATTTCGACTTTTCAAAACAAACTTAATTCTGTTTATCATATCGATAAAAACTACTTTGGTTTTGTACCTTGCTTGTTTATTTTTCTGTCCCATTTCTGTTGTATTTTCTACACCTGAGATGGCGTCAGGAATTGACATATTGAACTCTTTACTTTGTACCAATAAGTTCCTATATTTGAGTACACATGATAGTAAAGTCTCATTCTAATTCTATTCCAACAATTAACGCAAATGAATTGCATTATCATGATGATCCTTGTGCTTTTGTGAATGTACATCTGTTTTAATATGAAATTTCTGTTTCTGTCATGCAACTGAAGGATACCAACCACCACATTTTAAGCACCTTTGCATGATATGTTGATATTGTTTATTCTTTTCATCAATATTTGTTCACCAAACGTGGATATTAATAGCAAAGACAGCAATTCGTGCCTTTGTCAAATTATACAGAAAACAGTTAATAATCAACGATATTGTTTCAAGTCGAGAATCAGATTTATGCCAGAACAGATTTCCAGACACCCTTCCAGCATAAACATGAGTGAACCACAAACCGTCCCTGCAAAAATAATCAAGTAAATTATGTTCGTCATCATACAATCTTTACCTTAAAAATTCTAACTTCACATTCTATTTGGTGGAATTCCTCTCCAAATTATACATCGACCAAATTATACATTGGTGATATACACCAATAATTCACTATCTTTACCTAATTATCTCCATTGCCCCTTCCGATTTTGCAAATGTTGTGTTTTCATATTTATCATCACTGTGTTGACACTGGAATGTGAACAACATACAGGCCTTTAAAATGATGGGCAATATTGATTATATCATTTGTTGAAGCACTCCACGGCAATGCAGATAAAGGAATCATAGCCATCAAGCAATATGTAACAAAAATACACCGACCTGTCAACATATGGAGACAACTTGCTTTATAATGTGTGCTCAATAGTATATTATCTCAGAATTTATATCATTTAACTTTAACGATGGTAAACCCCAATCATATTTTCAACATCTCAGTGCTGAATTCCAGATCTCTGGCCATGCATGAATCAATTCATTCACTGAGCCTCTTGACAGATTCAACAATTAGTCAAACAAATGATTTTTTTTTTTTGCTGACTTTATTCAGCTTTCTGAACCGATATCTTTGAGTCATTACATTGGTTTTCTCTTTGCTCAGTTATTTTCTAATGTGAACTCAGTGTGCCACCATATATTTATTTTCTTTAAAAATATTTCTTAGTATATGATATCACTTATAAAAAATACGTAAGTTGAAATGAGGTATCTGACAATCTCGAGCATTGTTTGTCGACAGCGTGACGAAAATAAACGATGAGCAATAACAGTTTAAAGTATGTAGTGTCAAGTTAAAAACTGAATAACAACTAGCAGCCAAGGAAATTTAATATTAGTTTGAATTGATGTAAATGTTATTGAAAACATCTCGGTTTCTTTTTTTGACTTTGTAATTCAGTGGCGAGCTGGTCGGTACCATGATACTTGATGTTGTGGCTAAGAGACTGTTGAGACAGGACAGCCAAGCTGCCTTAAATTCGCTATGATGAGAAGTGGCAGATACATTTTCAGTTGGAATATAACGTGAAACGAATTCCACCCACCAGGGTGTAAAAATTGTAAAAATTGAACATGGCATAGGCATTTATTTGTTTCATTTTATATTTCATTTATTTAAAAAAAATTGTTTGCTCCAGCAACTATTTCTTATCCTTTCCAAGCTGTAAACAGTGTTTATAATCATTTTGATTTCTTCCATACAAAACTTTATTTTTGACTGACTTGGCATACAAACGCTGAAGCAATATAATTATTAATTAAGACAGCCTATGTCTACACGCCAGCTCACGGATATTTCGAATAGTCAAGATTTGCGATGGTCATGACCTTACTCGCTCTATTTTTGGAGTGTTGAGATAGCTTAAATAAGTGAAACAAGTAACTGTTATTCCGGATATCGCATTTCAAGATATGGGAAAACGTATTTTGCTGTTTATAGACACTGAAATTCTACAAGAATACAATTGAATATAGTCGCTGCCACTGAAGGCTGCCACTGAAGGCTGTGGACATCGGTTCATTGAAATCTGTTTTATTTTTAAATTTGCTGCACGTGAACTGATATATTTGTTTCATTATGTTGCATTTTGTGTTGAGTTCTGGGCTCAAAAAAGTTTTTCTACATGCTTGAAAATTCAGTGTGCTCAGAAATAGCACAAGAGAAGTGAATTCACCTTTACAAGAAAGAGGAGCTCACAAATTTGAGGCAAGTTTGACGACTTGTTTTCTTCTGTAATGATTTTTAAAAGATAAAGTACAGCCTTTTTAGTGTTAGTGAAGAATAATAGTTATTTGGATGTCAATTGATTAACAAAGGTCAGTAGATCACAAGCAACCTCAATCATCCTTTATTTCCACTCAGACGTTCAAGATGGAAATCCTCTTTTGGTATTTGCCTGTGTTGGAAAACGTTTGTTTCTTCCACAGTAAAATAATGCTAAAACGTAGAGCCTGATGCTCAAAAGAAACTGTCATCGAAATTCTGGTGTCGCAAGTCCCAGTCATTTAAATGCATTAGAATGCACTTCATGCAACAGAAGACCATAAGGTATACGACCTAAATTAGGCCATTCAACCCACCGACGCTGCTCCTCCTTTCAAAAATGGAGGATAAGCTTCTGAAACGCATTGTCTCCCTTTATGCCGATAACATTGTATCTCCTTGACAATCAAGAACCTATCTACCTACTTATTTAATATATTCAATGAACCGACGTCCACACCCTTCAGTGGCAGTGAATTCAATAAATTTAACACTCCCTGGCTCCCGACCTTTTTCTTTATGTTCTTTTTTAAAAGGTCTTCCCTTTGCTGCGAATGTTTGCCTAAGGAATCTAATCACTTAGCAACTGAAATATCTTTCAAAATTTAATGTCCGATCCATTCAGTATTCAGTAAGATTATTTTAGATTTCCCGTCATCCTTCTAGATTTAACTGAACACAAACCAAGATTCCTCAGACGTTCTTCATGTATCAAGTTTATCATTTCTAGAACCATTCTTTTTAAACTTTTCAGAGTGTGTTCCTGAGTGAGTAAATCCCTCTGGAGATATAGGTCTCAAGACTGTGCACACTACGCTCAATGTGGTCTGACCAGAGCGTTTTTTGAGCCTGGGAACTACTTTCTTGCTTTTATTTTCAATGTTCTCACAAGAAAAGACTATGTTGATTTTGTGTTCCTAAATACGGACTCAATCTACAAGTTTACCTTGAGAAAATCCTGGACCTGCATTCCCAAGTCTATTTGGGCTTCAGACTCCTGAATGTTATTCCCCATTAGAAAATAGTCCCATCCTCTGTTCTTCCTATCAAAGTGCATAGCCACACAATTTCCCATTGTATTCCATCTGAGACTTCTTTGCCCATCCATGTTCGAATCTTTCCAAATCCTTCTATAGCCTCCCTTCCTTCTCAATACTACCTGTCCTACCTTTTTTGTATCGTATGCATACGTATCCAGAATTCCCTCTGTTCCATCATCGCTATCATTTATCTTGCAAGTGAAAAGTTGTGTCCCCTGCATGGAGCCTTGTAGAGCATCACCTATACACGGTTCCCACCATGACTCTGCTTTCTGCCAAAGAGCTGATATTCTAAACATGTTTACATCTTGTCGCTAACAACATGGGCACTTGTCTTAGTCACCAGCCTCCTGTGTGTGTCAAAGCCCTTCTTGAAGTCCAGAAAGATAAAATTCTTTCACTCTTCTTTTCCCATTCTCGTTACTTCCTATAAAGAATCTAACAACTATTTTACGCTTGACCTCACGTTTATTAAACCACCTTGACGTTGTCGTACTTTATGATACATATCCAAGTATTCAGAAAGTTCATCCTTCACAGTAGATTTCCGGATCTTACACAAACAACAAATGGATCAACAACAAACTTCAGCGGATCACTCTCTAGTTTTCCAATTTTTTTGCCTTACTCCTTTATTAAAAAGAGGTGTTGCATTGGCGATTTTCCAGTCCTCTCGGATCTCCCTGCCCCTAACGCTTCCTGAAAAGTCACCACTAACGCCTATACAGTTGCTTTTGTTGTCTCTCTTCGAACTCTGGTGTGCAGTCGACCTCGTACAGATGATTCACCCACGTTCAGATGATTCAGGTTTTCTTCCGGATTCCACTTGGTGAGGTTTAACATGCACAGTTTTGCGTGTTCCCTTTCATGAGGTTTATTTTTCAGGGGTGATAGTACTCCTTTGTTCCACTGTGAATACAGATACGATGTATTTTTTCATTCCCTCAGCCATTTCTTTTTTTTTTCTGCAGTATTATCTGTCCAGCGTTATATTCTTTCAGTCCAATGTCAACGTTTGTCTATCTGCTGCATTTTTTCACATATGAACAAACTCTTACTGTCCTCCTTAATATTAAGGCTAGCTTAGATATTTCTTTACTCTTTCTGTTGATCTTTGTAAGTTTCCAAATCCTATTCTCCCCCAAGTACGTGCTAATCACCATTATACGTTCTCGCTTTTGGTTCGATGCTATCCATGACTTTCCCATTCAGCCATGATTTATCCACCCTGTCTGGACCATGCTTCGTTTTCCGAGGGATGAATGTTTCTTGTATCTCCTGACTTATTCTCAGAAGCTCCTGCGATTGCTGTTCCACTGTGTCTCCAACAAACCTCTCCTCTATGTCAATTCTTCCCAGCCTCTCCTTCACGCCTTCGTAATTGCTTTTATTCAACACTGGTACCGTCACCCCGACTCTATCTCTCCCCTCTCAAATTGCAGAGTAAGTTCAATAATAGCATAATCTCTGCCTCAAACGTTCCATTCACTTAAACTCCCCTTATCAAGTTTGCCTCATTGAACAACACTAAATCCAGTATTGCCTCTTCTCAAGTGGGCTCCATCATAAACCGCTCCAAAAAGACATCTCATAAAAATCGACAAATTCCTTCCCTTGCAAACTGATTTTCCCAATTCAGTTGCAAATAGAAATTCTTCATGAGCACAGTAATTTTGACTTTCCTACACATCTTTTCTATGTGCTGTTGTATCTGACGCCCCAGCTCCTGACTGTTGTTTGGAGTTTAATACATAATTCCAACTATGCCTTTTTCTTACCTTTGCTTTTCCTCAACTCTACCCACACCGATTGTCCACCATCTGATCTTACTTGGTTGTATGTCATTTCTTAATAGTTAGGCAACCCCTCTCCATTCATATACAATTCATTGTTATATGGTGTGGCAACAAAAGGTTATAACAAACGGTCTTAAATTAATTTTTAACTGATTCCTACATTTTCTCCACAATTTTGTTCGAAAAATCTTTTTTTCTGTCCTTATCCATGATCAATTGTGGTCCATTTAAAGAGTAATCATTTATATATTTATTTTTAAAAGCCTCTAAACTTTCCATAAAAAATTGTACGAATTTATTCTGGAAAGGTGTTGCTTACTAGCAAATACACACATCAGCTTACTCATAGAACAATAGTTTTAGTAATACATTGTTTTTCGAACAGTCTTGCTTATTTATCAGCCATAAGCGCATATAATGCATGCGCCTGGTCAATTAGATGGTAATAGGTTCAGTACTCCCATCATCATTCGCGTTGATATCTTGCACCTCTCCCCATCACCAGTGGAGAACTTGCAATCATCTCCATTCAGCAGCATGATGTTATGCAAATGATCAGTGGACTTTTAAATCAATCACAATACCTTGTGAACACGTTTGCTTAAGATTGGTAAATGGTTCATGTCAAATTGTATTCAGAAAACATCTATGAGATTACATGGCACGAAGGTGAGTTGGAATTTCTGCATTGTCATTCATAGGAACAGAGAGAACTTTTGATGCACAGTGAAGTGTCCGCTATCATATGGTAGATTTTAACACGACAAATTCGACTCCTGTAGTTACGAAATGACTAACAGGGAAAACAATGAAATACGAAGTCTTAAATGTTGCTGGTTGCCTTTCCCTCATTGTATTCAAACATTGGAAATGTGTAAACTAATTTGATCTTGTGATTTTTAAAATTAATATATGCATGGTCCCTTTGCAACAATACTTCCATTACAAAGCCAGACGCACACATAGGCAACTGAAAAAGTTTTTCCTTTTGCTCCATATATTGGAACAAAAATAACGTTAAAAAGCAGGGAAACCTTTAATATCTGTTTTTTTTTGTTTTTATTCTTCAATTCAGAAACTTTTACCATATCCCGCAAAGTAAGCCTTCATGTCTTTAAGTGTTGAGAAAATTTGGAAGACATGTGCTCCTTAAAAACAGACATGCTATTTTAGACGTGAGCTGTTCTGGGCCAGTTGGTTATACCAACTCCCTCTTTGATGCACAAACTTTCAATTCCACACGTTTTGATTACTAAATTCACAACCAATAGTCCAGGTCATTTTTACAATGAGTTTCTCCAAATCTGCACCAAAATCTATCATTTTGACATATTCGTTTATTCTAAGGTGCCTTGAGCATAGTTTGCATTGCAATATAATTCACTTATTGTCACGAAATGGTATATAAGTAATATATAATCGTGGTTAGCTGTTTCAAGCTGTCAGTAGCGAATTATTTTGATTCATGTATTTTGTAGTTTCATTAACATGTCCTCAGCATTAATTTAATCTATATTTAAAATCTACGGATCACATCAGCAACAATCTAAAATGTAGGCTGCATGCGATGTCTAACTTTGAGAGTGAAGCTTGAATTATTTCATATCTGAGATCATTAGAATTGAAAACATTCGTGTTACAATAGACCTTACGTCATCGGGACATATTATAAGGGGCATGAGAGAGGAACTGACTAAAATAGACTGGAAGCAGAGGCTAACCGGGAAGACACTAGAGCAAAAATGGCAGGAGTTTGTAGGTATAATTGAGGACACTGTACAGAGGTTCATTCCCAAGAAAAGAAAGATTAACCGGGGAGGGATTAGACAACCTTGGCTGACAAAGGAAGTCAGGAAATGTATTAAAGAAAAAGAGAGATCCTATAAAGTGGCTAAGAACAGTGGGAAATCAGAAGATTGGGAAGGATACAAAAGCAAACAGAGGATAACAAAGAGTGTAATAAGAAATGAGAGGATCAAATATGAAGGTAGGCTAGCCAGTAATATTAGAAATAATAGTAAAAGTTTCTTTCAGTACATAAGAAACAAACGACAGGCAAAAGTAGACATTGGGCCACTTCAAACTGATGCAGGGAGCCTAGTGATGGGAGATAAGGAAATAGCAGGAGAACTTAACAAGTACTTTGCGTCAGTTTTCACAGTGGAAGACATGAGTAATATCCCAAAAATTAAAGGGTGTCACGGGGCTGAGTTGAGTATGGTTGCCATTACAAAAGAGATAGTGCTAGAAAAGTTAAAAAGTCTTAAAATTGATAAATCTCCTGGCCCCGATGGGATACACCCTAGAGTTCTGAGAGAGGTTGCTGAGGAAATAGCAGAGGCATTGGTTGAGATCTTTCAAGAGTCACTGGAGTCAGGAAAGGTCCCAGATGATTGGAAGATGGCTGTAGTAACCCCCTTGTTCAAGAAAGGATCAAGGCAAAAGATGGAAAATTATAGGCCAATCAGCTTAACCTCGGTTGTTGGTAAAATTCTAGAATCCATCATTAAGGATGAGGTTTCTAAATTCTTGGAAGAGCAGAGTCTGATTAGAACAAGTCAACATGGATTTAGTAAAGGGAGGTCATGCCTGACAAACCTGTTGGAATTTTTTGAAGAGGTAACAAGTAGGTTAGACCAGGGGAACCCAGTGGATGTGGTCTATCTGGACTTTCAAAAGGCCTTTGATAAGGTGCCACACGGGAGACTGCTGAGCAAGGTGAGGGCACATGGTGTTCGAGGTGAGCTGCTGGGATGGATTGAGGATTGGCTATCTAACAGAAGGCAGAGAGTTGGGATAAAAGGTTCTTTTTCAGAATGGCAGCCGGTGACGAGCGGTGTCCCGCAGGGTTCGGTGCTGGGGCCACAGCTGTTCGCATTATATATTAATGATTTGGATGAGGGAACCGGGGGCATTCTAGCGAAGTTTGCCGATGATACAAAGTTAGGTAGACAGGCAGGTAGTACTGAGGAAGTGGGGAGGCTACAGAAGGATCTAGACAGGTTGGGAGAGTGGTCCAGGAAATGGCTGATGGAATTTAACGTGAGCAAGTGCGAGGTCTTGCACTTTGGCAAAAAGAATATAGGAATGGACTACTTTCTAAATGGTGAGAAACTTAATAAAGCCAAAGCACAAAGGGATCTGGGAGTGCTAGTCGAGGATTCTCTAAAGGTAAACATGCAGGTTGAGTCTGTGATTAAGAAAGCGAATGCAATGTTGTCTCTTATCTCAAGAGGGTTGGAATATAAAAGCAGAGATGTACTACTAAGAATTTATAAAGCTCTGGTTAGGCCCCATTTGGAGTACTGTGTCCAGTTTTGGTCCCCACACCTCAGGAAGGACATACTGGCACTGGAACGTGTCCGGCGGAGATTCACACGGATGATCCCTGGAATGACAGGTCTAGCATATGAGGAACGGCTGAGGATACTGGGATTGTATTCGTTGGAGTTTAGAAGATTAAGGGGAGATCTAATAGAGACGTACAAAATAATACATGGCTTTGAAAAGGTGGATGCTAGAAAATTGTTTCTGTTAGGCGAGGAGACTAGGACCCGTGGACACAGCCTTAGAATTAGAGGGGGTCATTTCAGAACGGAAATGCGGAGACATTTCTTCAGCCAGAGAGTGGTGGGCCTGTGGAATTCATTGCCACGGAGTGCAGTGGAAGCCGGGACGCTAAATGTCTTCAAGGCCGAGATTGATAGGTTCTTGTTGTCTAGAGGAATTAAGGGCTACGGGGAGAACGCTGGCAAGTGGAGCTGAAATGCGCATCAGCCATGATTGAATGGCGGAGTGGACTCGATGGGCCGAATGGCCTTCCTTCCACTCCTATGTCTTATGGTCTTATGGTCTTAAATGTCTCCTCCAAATCAATTAGTATGTTATGAAGAAAACCACCAGGTGTTCCGACATTTGAAAAATACATTTTCCCGAAAAAGAGGTCACATGACATCTGTCATATCTGCATAGCTTCGACTAAAGGAAATGAAAAGTTTGTGCTTAACTGAAGGCATGGCATAGACATGATTTCACTTTCTCAATGTGTGCAGCTTGTCAGAGAATTAATAATAAGTCTTGAGAAATAATAATAAAATGAGTGTGTTGATTTGCGAGATAGAACAGAATAAAAATGAAGTTAACATTGTGTCACAATGTGAAAATCACTTGGTCACGTATTATGATTCTGGTCATATGCAGGGTTAAGTCAATGCAATGAAACTGAAACTGTCAGATGCATACTGCTGAGATCGTCGTGATATTCTGATCCACGCACACTTCTTGTTGAATTGATCACTTTTAAATGCACGTTGGTTCTAAACTGTTGAATCAGCAATTCATATGGTGAAATAACCAGATAACGATCAGGCCATATTTTACGGGTTAGAGCAGATGGTGATAACGGATTCGTGAGAAGATAGTTTGAGACTTTGCCAGATAATCGTTTTTTTAATGTATTATATTTGATTTTAATAACAACATTGAATGACACTAATGAATCAACATCACAGAAGGCTTTATCAAAAGAAAACATAACAACTCCTATACCAATTTAAACTGGAACTGTATGAAACTAGATACTACAACAGAGTTCAAATATCTGTATCCAGACTGTATTAACACCGAGCAACAAAACAGGCTAGCATAATTGCAGCATTTAACCAGCATTTGCATGGGTATATGAATAGGAAGAGTTTGGTGGGATATGGGCTGGATGCTAGCAGTTGGGAATAGATTGGATTGTGATAACGGATTGTTTTACGGATTTTGTTTCTGCTGCTTCTGCTGGTTTCTAATATTCATCAGTAAATTCATTTCTTTGAGCCCTAAAATTAGTTCAAAAGTTCACTATTACCAATCAAGATTGATGGTTCAATGTTTTTCCTCCACATGTCTTCTCAGACGAATGCTACAAACTCTGTGAAAAGTCCAAAAATCTTTTCAACGATCCACTTAGTTTTAGTTTTTTTGACTAATCTAATTCTAAAACCCACAGTCATCCAACGCCCGAATGAATGAACAACTCTGCCAGCCTATGATTGTGTTTGTGTTTGTAATGAAGTAGATTAAAAACACTTTCAATTCAGAGGCCTTGTTTACATATGTTTGGAAGCGGATAATTCCTTGTATATCATTCCTTTCGCTCAATGATTAAGATTACTGGCTGAAATCTGTAGATCAAATAAAAAGTTCAGATCCCTGGAAAAAACATAACTTATACGATGGAATTTTAAGCACGTCGAAAAAGATAAGACAGGTTTCTGCATGACGAATATTAGAGGTGTTCGAGGTGAGCTGCTGGGATGGATTGAGGATTGGCTATCTAACAGAAGGCAGAGAGTTGGGATAAAAGGTTCTTTTTCAGAATGGCAGCCGGTGACGAGCGGTGTCCCGCAGGGTTCGGTGCTGGGGCCACAGCTGTTCGCATTATATATTAATGATTTGGATGAGGGAACCGGGGGCATTCTAGCGAAGTTTGCCGATGATACAAAGTTAGGTAGACAGGCAGGTAGTACTGAGGAAGTGGGGAGGCTACAGAAGGATCTAGACAGGTTGGGAGAGTGGTCCAGGAAATGGCTGATGGAATTTAACGTGAGCAAGTGCGAGGTCTTGCACTTTGGCAAAAAGAATATAGGAATGGACTACTTTCTAAATGGTGAGAAACTTAATAAAGCCAAAGCACAAAGGGATCTGGGAGTGCTAGTCGAGGATTCTCTAAAGGTAAACATGCAGGTTGAGTCTGTGATTAAGAAAGCGAATGCAATGTTGTCTCTTATCTCAAGAGGGTTGGAATATAAAAGCAGAGATGTACTACTAAGACTTTATAAAGCTCTGGTTAGGCCCCATTTGGAGTACTGTGTCCAGTTTTGGTCCCCACACCTCAGGAAGGACATACTGGCACTGGAACGTGTCCGGCGGAGATTCACACGGATGATCCCTGGAATGACAGGTCTAGCATATGAGGAACGGCTGAGGATACTGGGATTGTATTCGTTGGAGTTTAGAAGATTAAGGGGAGATCTAATAGAGACGTACAAAATAATACATGGCTTTGAAAAGGTGGATGCTAGAAAATTGTTTCTGTTAGGCGAGGAGACTAGGACCCGTGGACACAGCCTTAGAATTAGAGGGGGTCATTTCAGAACGGAAATGCGGAGACATTTCTTCAGCCAGAGAGTGGTGGGCCTGTGGAATTCATTGCCACGGAGTGCAGTGGAAGCCGGGACGCTAAATGTCTTCAAGGCCGAGATTGATAGGTTCTTGTTGTCTAGAGGAATTAAGGGCTACGGGGAGAACGCTGGCAAGTGGAGCTGAAATGCGCATCAGCCATGATTGAATGGCGGAGTGGACTCGATGGGCCGAATGGCCTTCCTTCCACTCCTATGTCTTATGGTCTTATGGTCTTAAATGTCTCCTCCAAATCAATTAGTATGTTATGAAGAAAACCACCAGGTGTTCCGACATTTGAAAAATACATTTTCCCGAAAAAGAGGTCACATGACATCTGTCATATCTGCATAGCTTCGACTAAAGGAAATGAAAAGTTTGTGCTTAACTGAAGGCATGGCATAGACATGATTTCACTTTCTCAATGTGTGCAGCTTGTCAGAGAATTAATAATAAGTCTTGAGAAATAATAATAAAATGAGTGTGTTGATTTGCGAGATAGAACAGAATAAAAATGAAGTTAACATTGTGTCACAATGTGAAAATCACTTGGTCACGTATTATGATTCTGGTCATATGCAGGGTTAAGTCAATGCAATGAAACTGAAACTGTCAGATGCATACTGCTGAGATCGTCGTGATATTCTGATCCACGCACACTTCTTGTTGAATTGATCACTTTTAAATGCACGTTGGTTCTAAACTGTTGAATCAGCAATTCATATGGTGAAATAACCAGATAACGATCAGGCCATATTTTACGGGTTAGAGCAGATGGTGATAACGGATTCGTGAGAAGATAGTTTGAGACTTTGCCAGATAATCGTTTTTTTAATGTATTATATTTGATTTTAATAACAACATTGAATGACACTAATGAATCAACATCACAGAAGGCTTTATCAAAAGAAAACATAACAACTCCTATACCAATTTAAACTGGAACTGTATGAAACTAGATACTACAACAGAGTTCAAATATCTGTATCCAGACTGTATTAACACCGAGCAACAAAACAGGCTAGCATAATTGCAGCATTTAACCAGCATTTGCATGGGTATATGAATAGGAAGAGTTTGGTGGGATATGGGCTGGATGCTAGCAGTTGGGAATAGATTGGATTGTGATAACGGATTGTTTTACGGATTTTGTTTCTGCTGCTTCTGCTGGTTTCTAATATTCATCAGTAAATTCATTTCTTTGAGCCCTAAAATTAGTTCAAAAGTTCACTATTACCAATCAAGATTGATGGTTCAATGTTTTTCCTCCACATGTCTTCTCAGACGAATGCTACAAACTCTGTGAAAAGTCCAAAAATCTTTTCAACGATCCACTTAGTTTTAGTTTTTTTGACTAATCTAATTCTAAAACCCACAGTCATCCAACGCCCGAATGAATGAACAACTCTGCCAGCCTATGATTGTGTTTGTGTTTGTAATGAAGTAGATTAAAAACACTTTCAATTCAGAGGCCTTGTTTACATATGTTTGGAAGCGGATAATTCCTTGTATATCATTCCTTTCGCTCAATGATTAAGATTACTGGCTGAAATCTGTAGATCAAATAAAAAGTTCAGATCCCTGGAAAAAACATAACTTATACGATGGAATTTTAAGCACGTCGAAAAAGATAAGACAGGTTTCTGCATGACGAATATTAGAGGTGTTCGAGGTGAGCTGCTGGGATGGATTGAGGATTGGCTATCTAACAGAAGGCAGAGAGTTGGGATAAAAGGTTCTTTTTCAGAATGGCAGCCGGTGACGAGCGGTGTCCCGCAGGGTTCGGTGCTGGGGCCACAGCTGTTCGCATTATATATTAATGATTTGGATGAGGGAACCGGGGGCATTCTAGCGAAGTTTGCCGATGATACAAAGTTAGGTAGACAGGCAGGTAGTACTGAGGAAGTGGGGAGGCTACAGAAGGATCTAGACAGGTTGGGAGAGTGGTCCAGGAAATGGCTGATGGAATTTAACGTGAGCAAGTGCGAGGTCTTGCACTTTGGCAAAAAGAATATAGGAATGGACTACTTTCTAAATGGTGAGAAACTTAATAAAGCCAAAGCACAAAGGGATCTGGGAGTGCTAGTCGAGGATTCTCTAAAGGTAAACATGCAGGTTGAGTCTGTGATTAAGAAAGCGAATGCAATGTTGTCTCTTATCTCAAGAGGGTTGGAATATAAAAGCAGAGATGTACTACTAAGACTTTATAAAGCTCTGGTTAGGCCCCATTTGGAGTACTGTGTCCAGTTTTGGTCCCCACACCTCAGGAAGGACATACTGGCACTGGAACGTGTCCGGCGGAGATTCACACGGATGATCCCTGGAATGACAGGTCTAGCATATGAGGAACGGCTGAGGATACTGGGATTGTATTCGTTGGAGTTTAGAAGATTAAGGGGAGATCTAATAGAGACGTACAAAATAATACATGGCTTTGAAAAGGTGGATGCTAGAAAATTGTTTCTGTTAGGCGAGGAGACTAGGACCCGTGGACACAGCCTTAGAATTAGAGGGGGTCATTTCAGAACGGAAATGCGGAGACATTTCTTCAGCCAGAGA
Organism: Chiloscyllium punctatum; assembly: GCF_047496795.1. NCBI lineage: Eukaryota > Metazoa > Chordata > Chondrichthyes > Orectolobiformes > Hemiscylliidae > Chiloscyllium > Chiloscyllium punctatum. The sequence continues at coordinate 35,046,134 of NC_092772.1, forward strand.
GTGGTGGGCCTGTGGAATTCATTGCCACGGAGTGCAGTGGAAGCCGGGACGCTAAATGTCTTCAAGGCCGAGATTGATAGGTTCTTGTTGTCTAGAGGAATTAAGGGCTACGGGGAGAACGCTGGCAAGTGGAGCTGAAATGCGCATCAGCCATGATTGAATGGCGGAGTGGACTCGATGGGCCGAATGGCCTTCCTTCCACTCCTATGTCTTATGGTCTTATGGTCTTAAATGTCTCCTCCAAATCAATTAGTATGTTATGAAGAAAACCACCAGGTGTTCCGACATTTGAAAAATACATTTTCCCGAAAAAGAGGTCACATGACATCTGTCATATCTGCATAGCTTCGACTAAAGGAAATGAAAAGTTTGTGCTTAACTGAAGGCATGGCATAGACATGATTTCACTTTCTCAATGTGTGCAGCTTGTCAGAGAATTAATAATAAGTCTTGAGAAATAATAATAAAATGAGTGTGTTGATTTGCGAGATAGAACAGAATAAAAATGAAGTTAACATTGTGTCACAATGTGAAAATCACTTGGTCACGTATTATGATTCTGGTCATATGCAGGGTTAAGTCAATGCAATGAAACTGAAACTGTCAGATGCATACTGCTGAGATCGTCGTGATATTCTGATCCACGCACACTTCTTGTTGAATTGATCACTTTTAAATGCACGTTGGTTCTAAACTGTTGAATCAGCAATTCATATGGTGAAATAACCAGATAACGATCAGGCCATATTTTACGGGTTAGAGCAGATGGTGATAACGGATTCGTGAGAAGATAGTTTGAGACTTTGCCAGATAATCGTTTTTTTAATGTATTATATTTGATTTTAATAACAACATTGAATGACACTAATGAATCAACATCACAGAAGGCTTTATCAAAAGAAAACATAACAACTCCTATACCAATTTAAACTGGAACTGTATGAAACTAGATACTACAACAGAGTTCAAATATCTGTATCCAGACTGTATTAACACCGAGCAACAAAACAGGCTAGCATAATTGCAGCATTTAACCAGCATTTGCATGGGTATATGAATAGGAAGAGTTTGGTGGGATATGGGCTGGATGCTAGCAGTTGGGAATAGATTGGATTGTGATAACGGATTGTTTTACGGATTTTGTTTCTGCTGCTTCTGCTGGTTTCTAATATTCATCAGTAAATTCATTTCTTTGAGCCCTAAAATTAGTTCAAAAGTTCACTATTACCAATCAAGATTGATGGTTCAATGTTTTTCCTCCACATGTCTTCTCAGACGAATGCTACAAACTCTGTGAAAAGTCCAAAAATCTTTTCAACGATCCACTTAGTTTTAGTTTTTTTGACTAATCTAATTCTAAAACCCACAGTCATCCAACGCCCGAATGAATGAACAACTCTGCCAGCCTATGATTGTGTTTGTGTTTGTAATGAAGTAGATTAAAAACACTTTCAATTCAGAGGCCTTGTTTACATATGTTTGGAAGCGGATAATTCCTTGTATATCATTCCTTTCGCTCAATGATTAAGATTACTGGCTGAAATCTGTAGATCAAATAAAAAGTTCAGATCCCTGGAAAAAACATAACTTATACGATGGAATTTTAAGCACGTCGAAAAAGATAAGACAGGTTTCTGCATGACGAACATTCCAAGACCAGTACAGAGGAAAATACTGCAGACAATGCTGAAAGACATAACTAATATGTACAAGAAAAGCTATAGATTTGTTTCCAATAAAATGAATTTATTGTTTTGTTAAGGGGATGTCTAAAAATTGGAGATCATGTTTGTTGATAATGGTAATGGATTGTACGTGGTCTCGTTGGATGCCAGTCAAACTCTTTCCAAACTGGTGCACGACTTACTGATGGTGAAATAAAAAATGCGTTGCATTCAGGGAAAAATAATTGATTGATAACAGAAATAGATTATCAAGTAGTACTATTGTTGTTTTTTTGCACTGCAATTTAGTCTTCAGCAGTGTCACACATGGACCATTGTTTGTGCTCTTGCTGATTGTGATAGTGGAGGTGATGGCCGAGTGGGATTGATCACTGAAGAATTAAAGCATAGAGAGAAAGCGAGGATTAGAGATGTTGCAGATCAAAGTCGGTAAATATGGAGCTAGAAAAGCACAGCAGGTCAGGCAGAATCCGAGGGGAGGGATAATCTATGTTTTGGGCAGAAGCGGTTCATCAGGAATGCCACATTCAGATAAACGGCTTATGCCCAAATGTCGATTCCCCTGCTATTCTGATGCCCAGTGACCGGCGGTGCTTTTCCAACCTCATGCTTTTTGACTACTAATGCAAATACTGACGTTATGTTTTTTGGGAAACAAATACAAATCTCACCACGACAGATGGTGGAATTTGAATTTGATAAAACCTAGAATGAAGTGTCTGAGGATGTACAGGTCATCTACTGTCGAGTGGAAGAATCTGTTCATGTGTTTTCCGCTCAGGAAATTAAATTGCATTCTCACCTGTACTGGTCGACATGTGACTCCACACTCACAACAATGTCCTTTGGAATACAATGGATGTTCAATGAATTCTGGCCTCAAAAGAGACGCTGTCATTCGATCATTTAGAAATAAATGTGAGAAGGTTGAGATTATGTTTGCCAAAGATGCGAAATTGTAAAAAAAAGGGAAGAGTGAACAGTGTAGAGCTTAGCATTTTAAGTTGGTAAAGTATACATACAGAATGAAGTCAATCAGATTTGTGGGAAGTGATACTATGGCGCTGGACAAATCAGACCAGGAATACTTGGTGAACTGGTGGACTCTGTGATGGACAGAAGATTACAAAAATATTTATAAGCATATAAACTGGTCTCTTACAATGTCGAACTGGCGATATAATGTGGTTTAAGTGATATTTTAGAAACTTGGATTTACTTGTTGAAGCAAGGGCTTTAAAACCACTGATGTGATGAACCTGTGTAAAATATGAATATGCCATAGTTAATGTATCTTTTACCGTTATGGAACACACTTTTGTAGCAAAGCTTATGAGGTAATTAAATGGCATAAAGTCATAAGTGTGCTCGATTCAAAGGCATAAATGCGATTGATACACTGACCGGAAGGATATTTCAGGTGAAGTATTTGATTCATTAACGTTTTATCACTGATTAAGTTGTTGTCGTTGAAACAGTGAAAGAGAAGCTCTGAAATTACGTATAGGTTTGCTTTTGAGTTGGATGTCACGAGGGAAGATATTCATGTGCAAGTAATAAGTGTGTTGTGAAGTAAATAATCGTGTGATTCAAATTACGATATATCGTATGACAGGAGAAAAAAATTGGGAAATGTAAATCGAATTACATTAATTAGCAGAATAAAGAGGTAAATTTAAAACTTACTCTTATCTTGAAGCTATGTAAGACTGGAGTTCAGTAATGAAGAAAAGGATATCCAGCAATGCAACAGTCAAGGTGGCATGCAAGAAATGCAACTTCATAAGAAATGATACAGCACACGTAACCAAACAATTTATTTGGTTATCTATAAACAACATGAATTTGTGTTTATAAGTTGACTGTTTCATACAATTCTTGTCTCCAACCCCGAAGTGGCATCCACTGGAACTCGCTAAGAGTACCGTATAGATTTTACTTTGACGCATTATAGAATACCAGGCCTCCATTCACAAAACAGATTGTATTGATGCGAAGTTAGCAGTTATTCTAACTGGAGCAACAGACTTGCTTTTTGGAAGCTTTTTAAGGTTGTGCGTTTCTGAGATTTTTAAAAATAAAATCGACAGCATACTTGCGATTCACTGGTATGACAAATAGAACATGATGTGGTGAATTTTACACACCTTTGCATTGCTCCCGGTTCTGCGTCTCCTGACCCGCTCTCTTAATGTGGCAACACACAGCTAATACTTCCACAACATATGACCCACCTTACTTCAGTACTCCCCGGAACATATAATGACGTGACCAGTCCCCAAAGGGGATGAGATTACATAGAAGATCGTCTTCATATCACAACTATCGTTGTCTAGTTTAATTTTCCAATTTTTGGATTGCCCTGCTGTTCATCACTCTGTGATTGGTCGTTATTGCCCTCTGCTAGTCTCAGTTGTTCCTTGTTTGGTCTTGATCAAATGTGGCTTTGGGACACTTGATCCAGTCGATATCACTGGCCTCAACTCCCTCATTTCGATATTCTCAAAGGCATCCCCCTGATGCTGAGGTCTTGCTGTACTTCTGACATGACAAATGTCCTGTTTCAGCGACAACTACCACTGGTCATAATTTCTCTCCAGACATAATTCAGGGCAAACATGCTCTTTTGGAAATGCCTTGACTTTTAGTCATCAGCTCACCCACCCACCCCTTACCATCTGTTGAATTTTGATTTCACAGTAATGTCCATATGATCTCTTCCAGCCACTGTAAGTTAAACAGGGTTCTTAGCTGGCAGTTGGTCAATGAATCGTCAGACAACGTTCTCTTTAGAATGCTGAGGAACTTGTTGAATTGCTGTCCGAGTCATCGCTCCTGGTGTGAGGACTTTAATGTTTGTAAATTGTCTCCACTCGACCTTATTTCTCAAGGTATTGCGGACCAGAACTCAAACGTCAAGAACCTCATGATTTTCTGTATTCTCCTCGAAATTTGTGGCAAAATTGATGAGCCATTGTCACTCACGAGATGTTTGTAATTTCTGAAATTTATAAATACTTCAAACAATCGGGATAATATTGTTTCTGCTGACACTATTGGGTGTCAAGATTATATTATGAAAAGGGAACCTAGATTTTTTCATTTCCTTATTTTAAAGTATGATGTAAAGTGGGTATCCCAGAGGTGATGCGACTGTTTAAATGACTCAGTTTTAAGCAAGCATAACTTGTTTAAACAGTGCAGTAAAAAGACGAAACAAAGAAATCAGATTTTTAAATAACTTGCGTATAAGAAAACTTAGATTGTATTCACAGTCTTAACTAATTAACTGCTCCAACGTGACAAAACTCAACAAACACACGGAAGGGGGAGAAAGAAGGTGACAGAGATTTCAGACACCATCAAATAACCAACATTCACTCAATCTTGCAGACATTCTCGCATTCACATATATTGTGACTGCCATGGCAAAAAAAAAACGCAAAAGCACTGAACTGGGAGAACTGCCCACTCCCCTTCGATTGGTCAGCTTTTAAAAAGAAACAAGCTCCCTGGAGTCTTCTCTACTTTTGCCTTTGCAAACTCTCCTCAATTAAAAAATGGACTAAATAAACTTTTGAAAGTGACAGTATCGCCACAGTACCAACTTGATTATCAATATTTGGCGCCACTTGGAGGTGGTATACACAACCATGCGTGTCATCTGTCCCTCCAAATGTTCGGCAAAATCGACATGAATCTACTGCCACGGTGATTGGGTTTATTTCTATTGTTGAAGCGGTGTCAACAGCAATGCATTCGAAAATAATGTTGAGAATTCACATGATCCCGTTTTCTCTTCAATTTTACTTATATTTCTCTTCGGTGATGAAAATTCATTGCTGGCTATTTCTTCAGGCACAACACAAGGACGTGACCTTGTAGCATCTCTTTCAAGATCAAACTCGAAAGGGGAGAAGGATAATAATGCCCATTTGATGTGGATTACTCCCACCTATCGAACAGTTACGGGCGTAATTCCGCACTGTTTCTATGACATATCCTTCCCCTGAGGGATCGTGCCAAATATTAAGCTCAACACCAGGTCAGTCTGGATAGCATTCATACTTGAGAAGCTGACACCAGTGTCTTGTCGTCCTGAGAAAAGTGCATAATTTTCATTTTCTTTTCGTAAACAACCACATATCGTGATTGTGGTAATGTTGATATAGCATGTGCGTTGCCGTGCCTCTCGGACTGTCATAAATGATACTAATGAGTATGCTGACAGTGCTAATGTCCAACTCTGCAATGAGGGTGCATCCATTGGCACTTATTACCCAATTCAAGTCAAAACATCCTGGGGAGTAGCCAATGGTGCATTTGGCACTGGCAAGTGCCTGGTGAAACAAAAATGATAAATTTCTTAGCACTATAAACGATGCTGAATGATTCCATTCCTCATTTTTTGCTCACTTATTTTCTGTTATCACTGGCAACCTCGATGCAAAAGAATGATTTTTTCCTCTCCATCAGGCAAGGCATGTGGCAGTACAGCACCAAGCTGTGGCATCTCACACCAATTGCAGTGGCATGCTTGAATGGAAATACATCTCCACGTCTGAGAATTTCATGTGCTTGCTTGAACTCTCGGTCAGCTTCATCGACTTCCTGTGTCCACTTCCAAGTTCCTACTTTTCCCAGCGTACAATACATTTGCATTAGCACTGTTGCCAGGTCAGACATGACTTTTCCATAGCAATTTACAGTGCCCAACATGATACAATTTGAACTATAATCAGTCGTGTGTAGGCCTTCATAGTTGCCTGTGTATTTTGGGCACGTTTTTAAGTTCGTTCACTTTGATTAAATGACGCATGTACTCTCTGCAGTTGGAAAAAAAACTTCAATTTCTCCACGTTACCTCCTGCATTCTTTGTAAGTGTTTTCTTCTTTAAATATTTAAATGTTCTTCAAATAGCATTCCCACAACATTGGACACCTGGCAATGCACTCATAGTTTGATCCATTGCCGCCTGCCACAGAGCCAGCCCTGAAGTGATGTAAAAATGATGCGCCTTTAGTGGAGCAGAGGTGACAGATACATTTTTGAGAATTGCGGTCACCAAGCTAGCCCAAAGAGTAGGTACCCAATGAGCAAAATATTAGTTTTATCTGAGGGTAGTCGAGTGTGTCTTCAAAGTCACCAGGACAACATTTTTTTTTCAAGTGGAATGATTAGAGTCGCATATTAATTGGTAAATCCTAATGCCAAGGTCCTTTTTAAATCAACCATTGAAACGTGCCTCCACCTTTGGCAGGACGGCTGACAAATGCTTTCCGACTCCTTGGATGAGCTTTGTGGCCACAGTATGTTACTTTTACTCTTTTTGTGTTGTTGAAGAGATGTTGAAACAGATATATAGGGCATTTTGATCTCACCAAAAGAAGTCAGTACAGTACATTGGCATGAATAAATGCTGTCAGTCCTTCGCAGAGACAAGGTTTTAATTTAGCTTTCTATTGTTTGTTGATATTTTGGAAGATGGTTGTGAAATCTATTGCATCTCACTCTCTACCTTCACTTCTACTCTCTACCTCGGTGAAGAAGGTTACCTCAGATTACAACGTGATCTTGAATAGATGGGCCAAATGGCTGAGAAGTGGCAGATGGAGTTTAACTTAGAAAAATGTGACGTGCTTCATTTTGCGAAAGTACATCTTTGCAGACATTATACCATTAATATTAAGGTCCTGGAGTGTTGCTGAACTAGAGGGCTTAGGTTTTGGGTGAGACTGGAAAGATATAGAAGAGACCTGTTGGTCAGCTTTTTCATGCAGAGAATTTTCCGCGTATGCAATGAGTTGTCTGAGGAAGTGCTGGAGGCTAGTACGATTGCAATGCTCAGAACTCATCGGGATGGGTATATGAATAGCAGGCGTTTGGTGGGTATGTGCTGAGTACTGGCAGGTGAGATTAGATTAGGTTGGCATATCTGGTCGGCATGGACGAATTGGATCAAAATGTCTATTTCCTTGCTGCACGTCTCTATGACTCTTCAACTGTAAATTAGCATTGTCTCTATTTCCAGAAATGCTTGTGACACAACTTGCTTTGCTGAATTTACCTTTGGCAATGGAGTGTTTATGGAATATTGCGGCATTTGAACAATGACTGTTATATTGTTAAGTTTTCACATAGAGCTCATTTCTTAAAATTACCCAATTTTTAAATTGATGTTTTATTTCTAGGTTAAATGCATGCTTATATTGCTTAAAGTTGAGTGGTGCAAACTATCAGATTCCAACAACACGAAATAAGATAACAGTTAGTGTTTTGGTTCTCTCCTTGATATATCTTAAAGACTGTGTTCTGTTCAATATCAAATTTTGGGGGTCTTCTCATGAACAAATCCTATTATTCCAGTTTGGATTTTGGACGATTGTGCTCAAATTGATAGCTGATTTTCTGCAGATGTTGTCTTCAGCTGGTTTAAGCAGGGTGCACCAGGTATTTCAATGGCTATTCCAGTCACTGGAGTTTTCCTAAGTTTGGAGCAAGAAATTTTGGGAAGTAAACAAGAAGTAAGCAAGGCAATGCTTTCGTATTGGAAATGAAGCTGTAGTTGGAATCACCTGTAACGATGCAGAAATGAATAGTACACAATTTTGATTCCCAGGAACGCAAATAGAATCGTTCGGAATGATTAAAACTCACTTGCAAACGAAGCAGTTTGAATATGAAAAGGAAATTATTCTGTTAGATTTAAGATTGAAATCAAAAGAAAAATTAAAAAAAAAGAGAGAAGAAAGGTAAATTGAGAAATCGTTTGGACTTTGGAAGATACAACTAAGTACTGCAAGTCGACTCAAAATTGTGGAGGTCGAAGTAAATGGTGGAAGCAATGACCACGACAGTGAGTGAAAGCAATCCCATTGCAGCCAATGACCTGTTGGCATTAACTTTTAATATGTACACACATGTCTTATGTATGACGAGAAGAATGGGGCAGACTCACTTTTAAAAGGAATATTTTGAATAAGGAGCTAAAGAAATGAAAGGCCGTTCACAATATAAATATTGCTGTTTCATAAAAAAAGGTGGGTAGCATCCGTCAGGTTTTGCCTCACTATCAGGGGAAACTTCTTGGAAGTCTGACGTGGAGCAATACGCCATCTTTAGTGCATGCAAGATTGTTCTAGATTTCTACAGACAATGTTACTGGAATTTCAGGAAGTAACCTATTCAAATGCACAGAGAGCTTGAAAGGATAGAACAAAGTAATTTCGATAGGTGTGCAAAGGCTTTGAAAATAAACTATGTATCGCTTTTTAATATTGTTTTGGTGTAGTTCAAAAATTGACTTCCGAACGTACTGAGAACTCATTTGCAAGATCGGAGAGGTAATATTGCCGGTTGGAAGTGGAAATGACTGCTGATTATGACTTTTTTAATCAAACAAAGTTTGGCAGACGAAATATATTTCAGTCTGTGAGTGGACAGAAAGTGGGGAAAAGCCCGTGTGTTTTAATTTCAATAAATTAGGAAACGTAAAGAAGCAGGATGGATGCTTTAAGAAAGAAAAAGGAACCTGATGTTTAACAAGACACACCAGTGAGTTTAGTTCATGTGGTAAAAAGAAAGCACAGTGGAAGATTAAAAAAAAGCTACAAACGATGCAAAATCTATTTTGGGGGTGGTTATAAAGCAGCAGATTTTTTTGAAGAATTCACTTGCGTTGGTAAGCTTTGGTGAGCTAAGATCGGCAGTAAAGAAAACATATGTTTTAAAAATAGATATAAAGGAGCAAGTCAATCATTGATGACAAACTGTGAAGAGAAAATGCAATTAAGAAGGTTTATTGCCGAAAACGGCAGCAATAAATGAAATGCATGTTTAGAAGAGTAATGTGCATTTGCATACGGTGAGGCTGGACATTCTGATGAAATACGATGATGTGGTGGGAAGACTGAAAGAGAGTTTCTCAGATCAGAAGATGCACTTTATCCTCAGGGATGATTTCGCTGCATCACAGTGTGAAATGTCGCATGTTGATGAAAGTTCTGTAGAAATTCTGGCAACTGAGGTATTACAGGTGCTGTATCCCTGTTTTCTCTCTCATGGTATGGCATCAAGATCACAAAACACAGTATAAGAAATCAGATAATTAATATAATGAAGGTGAACGTCAAATATCAGGTACTGTGTTTGATTAATGCGTTGAAAATAAAGGAGCAACGTTGGAAGATAAAGTGCACATAATTTTGAGTTACTATCTTTAAATGAAGCTCTTTTTAAAATAGTTCCACAGAATCCGAAATCCCTTCACCAAATCACACTTTATTTGCGCTTGGATTGTCCTTGAGTTGACTCCAACCACCTCAGAACGAGCTCTGAGAGTGAGCAGAATTTCTAACATTCCTGTGTTTATCTGAGAGCCAGGTCTCCCTGGTTGGAACAGAATAACAACCCCAATAAGGGCAAACCAATACAACGGTCCACCTGGCTGACCATGTTGCAATAACTTCATCCCCCTCCCAATGAATCCGAAGATATCAGCTGGATCTTATTTTGCAGCTTCACGAGCACAGGCCAAGTTCCTCCTTCTTTGCGTCTAAAACGAACGGCATGTAACACGCATTTGCTAGCCTATTGTGTCCAAAGCATATCAGACGAAAGTCATTGTATTCTACATTGGCAAAGGCGTCGAAGCCATGGTATCTGCTCCGTCCATCACAGATTGTGAGGTGCATTCAATGCTACCTTGACAGAATTATACAAACCATTATTTGCAGAGCAGATCGAATAGTTATCGAGGAGCTGGACGTATTTTACTCTCACACCATTTGGGAGTCTACAGTTTTCAGTTAGCCCGCGTGCTTCTTCAGGAAGGTCACAACAAACGCCTTTAAAAGTCACTGGATTTGACTTTTCACTGACATACCCATGCTGATGCAGAGCCATTCCTGTACTTCCTATGCCAAAACTCTTTCAAAGAAATAAATTATTTTTATCTCTTAGTGACATATTCTGTTCAACATTGGCGTTGCTGTAGCAGTTTCCACCCACTCCCTCACTGTATTAAAAAAAAACTCACTCCACCTGCTCTGGAGTTGCGAAGGTCAAATTTGACTTAGTGCAGAGTCTGTTCCCAGTCAGCACGCTACTGGAGCTATCGCTGTCATTGCATGTGGGATACTGATTTAATCGGATAGTAACCACAGCAGTTCGTTACCAAATGAAGTTGTAGTCAGTCTCATTAACTTTGTCATAAAACCTTCGGTTTCTCTTTATGCCACACTGCAGAATAATGGATGATACATTCGACATTAGTACATACTCATATTCACTGCTGATACAGGAAGGCCCATTGCATATGAACAGAACTTCCAGAGTCTGCACATTGTAAATGCTGTGAGCAATATTTCCAACGTTGTCTCTGCATTTGACGAATGAACACTATGATCGTCCAAAGATTTTCATGAGCGTCCATAATGACTAACCGAGTTCACAGTTTACACAGTGTCGAAGAATTGAGTCCAATTGATCAGAGACCACAAACAAGGAGTGTTGCGAAATTGACAAGTGGTTTACTAAACAAAGTGTTATGATGGAAAAGAAAGTAACGACGCTGAAACAGAACTGATTTTCTGCACTGACGGCCAAATGTTCTGTTCCCACAACAAAATGTGCAGGCATATTTACAGCGGTACAATGCAGAGGTGATCATTTTAAAGCAGTAACAGTACAGTGGTGAAAATTGTCAAGAGATTAAAAGAAGAATAAACTGAGTGAAAGTTGATCAAACAGACAGCAGTAGCAAATCAAATGTAATTGAGACTGTAGATTCCAGCCATCTCCGTAAGCGAATGAGACTGTTTTCTAGAGGACGCTTCATCATATTTCATTTCTGCATGAATATGTGTAAACACCCCTCTCCTCGCATTTGGGTGCGCCCATTACGTACTTCAAGCGATCGAAGACTTCTGTGGTCTCTCAGTCTGCATTTTTGTTTTTGCACGATTGATTTCAGTGGGATAGGAAACTGATGAAAGGTATTGAGACTGCAGTGCTAATGTGGGCTGGTAGCTTATTGTCAATCTGGCTGAGGAGTGGTTAGGCCATATCTGTTTTTTTTAATGCCAGCCTGTTTGTCTCAGACTGCGGCACTCTAGGTTGATTCTCTATGTGCTGGCAGGCTTGATTTCTGTGTTTTACACATCAACTTCTGTTTTTTTTTAATGTGGCCATACTGTGGGTGACCAGAATGGCATGTTTTCTTTTCCAGCAGTTCTCTCTTTTTTGGTTATGGCAGGGTTGGAAGTAGATCAATATGGACGGATCTGGGGCATTGTCAGGTGATGGGGCTCTGTGTTGGAGAGGTTGTCGCTGGGGCTAGTATCTGACAGAGCGGACGCTGGGTCAGGCGTGTGGATGTCACTCCAATGGACTTGTACTAGCTCGCTGGTGAGTGAGACGAGGGTAAAAATGTTGTACGTAATCGGGAGCAGCACATGTCGAGGCCATGACCAGGTCCAAAGTACCCACAAGAATGGTAATAAGGGATATCAGAACTGCAGCAGTGCTGTGGTCCATGATCCTATCCAGGACGTTGCACAGCTCCGTAAGTCAGAGTGAGGTTCTCGTCCAAGGATGATAGAAGCAGATTGGCGAATGTGGTGCATCAGGTCAGTTATATTTTCGCTGGCGTCAGGAATGTAAGTGCAGGAGCTGACGCCATTAAGGGCGTAAGTACCCCTTTCTCAGCCAGCAAGTAATCCATGGCATTTGATTTTGTAGGGCGACATTGCAAATGGCCACAGCATCTGTATTCAGTTCGGCACTTGTTTCAACCGTGGCATTCATTATCTCCTCTCGTGTGGTGACCACCTGATGTGTCTCTATGTCCACATGCAGCTTTGTGTAAGTGGGCACAAATACGGAGAGTACCTCATTCAGAACAGTGAGGGCGCGTTTTCTACGGGTTGAACTCGTCCAGAAGGGAGAAGACTGAGAATGGGAAATGAGTTGTTCCGTGGATCCGATGAAACAGCTCGCAATGCATGACATCTTCAGACAGGTTTATGTCTTGTGGCAGCTGATAAAGTAAGCGCCGTTGTATGTATTCAGTTGGTGGGGTTTGGGTTCCTGTTCAGATGGTAGTGAAAGTGGAATTATGTGCAAATAACTTTAGGATGCTGCGCTCTGCTGCAAACGAGTGCACTGCAGGTTCAGGAACAGTGAGTTAGTGCATCTGCTACAGCGAGTCTCCTTTTTAGACGGTTGGTTTCTTGTCAAGCAGATGGTTCCTAACGGGCTGTCACCATCGGTATTGTCCGTGATAATCAAGGCTGTGATTTCGTGCGTGAGGTTATAGGGTGAGTAGAACCACCATATGAACTTGTCAGTGTGGTACCCTGCGGATTTCCTGCAATCTGAGCTATAATTTACGTGATGATGCAGCAGAATGAGGATGTCATTTTCCACTGTTACTGCGGCTGCTGCCACCATGCGCATACCTGCTGGCATTCCCCTCACAACAGATGGGATAAATGTGCAAAATAAAAGGCAAACGGGTGAAAGTGACCACTTCTGACTTAGTCACATAGAGTAACAGAACTGTGAGTAATTTGGGAATCACAGAACTGGAACGGAGATTCGTTGTAGTTGCAGTTCAGTGAATGCCCGCTTCAGTTTGTGTGTCCACTTCACTTTGGCAGGCTGATAAGGGGAAGCTGCCTTCTGCAGGGGTGGATCAATGGCACCATGATTAAGGATCCAGTGCCTTCCACAGAAAGGCTTCAGCTGCGTCATTGTGGCAGACAGTGTAATTTGGGCGATGGCAACCACTCGTTCATTTGAGAGTGCTCTGAGGCTATGTGAAAGTTCGTCTGCCAGGTATTCGACTTTTTTCTGACAGAGCTGCATTACTCTGTGCCAGACAGTGGAGCAAGGCTAGCGTATTCTGCATGCATACAGCAGCAGAGGTGGAAACCAATAGCAAAGCATTTGCATTCTGTTGAGGGTGCTGTCGAATGGTTGTTGCAGGATGAGTAGGATGCGATGTACTGCAGCAGCAGAAACCGTCGGGCTCTCCGTATACCTTGGGGAAGCTGAGTCCATTTATATTTTCAGCCATCGTATGAAAAAGGAAAATGTATTGGCTTTCTGGGGGCAAATTAATGCAGAAGAAGGCTGAGTATCGGTCAACTACCAAGAAGGAGGTGGTAGAAGTGGGGATACTGTTCAGGATAGGATTTGTTTCCAGGACTACTGGGAAACAGGGAACAACAATGGCATTTACAGCCCTCAGATATTGCACCAAACATCATTTTCGTGCTCTTATGGGCTCTGGAAGAGGTACAAAGGGCGTGTCGCATGGGCTCATTGTTGGACGAGGTTTTCCTGTTGAAGAAGTGAGTCAATAATTGGTTTTGCCCCCTCGACAGCTGCAGATTATAATAGTAATTGTCGTATTTATGGTAGGATAGCTCCCTGTCTGCTTGAAACTGGGTCTTTGCAAGCCAGCACAGACTTCTCTGTGTTGAGTTGGACTTCTGTTGTGACTCAATGCGGTCCAACAAATTTTGCACCAGTGATCATTAGTGGGGAGGTAAGCTCGAGATCTGAGCCTGTGAGGGCAGCATATGTTACTGCTCATTCTTACAAGCCAGAGGCTGCCCAGTACAGTTGACAAAAAAGTGGCCGGTCAGTATCACCAGCTGGAAAAAGGAAAACGTTGGGTATTAAGGGAAGGTTGATAGCATGGAGAGGAGCGGGTCAAGAGGTACACTGGTAGGTTGTGGCGTGCAGAACCGGGTGTAGCAAGTGATGCCTGGTAGGAGTACTCTGGGCTGTGGGAGATGGCTGCCCACAGCACAGAAGAGTTTGCTTCCAGGATATCAAGTGTGAGTCATTGAGTGAAGCAGTGAACGCTGACATTTAACTTGCACAGCGTCTAGCGACCCAGGAGGGATAGTTGGCAGGAGGCAGAGATGTTCACAGCGCCTGCGACCGTGGCAGGTCCAGCGCTGAAATTCATGGGATGAGCGAGTGGATTCACCTTCTGAATTCCTGAAGACTCCATGGTTCAGACTGTTTTGGAGCTCAGGGACAGTTTCATTGAGGAAGCTGCACACGAATGGGCAGCCTCAGGCTCCAGCAAGAAAGAAATGAACTGGCTCCCAACCTTGACATCCACCATAAGATTTTCGGACGGAGAGTCTGGAGGGGGGGGGGGGGGAGGAGGTGGGGCTGTGTATTGAAACCGTCTGCGGAGCATCCCTCCTGCAGCAGCACAAATTCGGTTCCTGATTATGGGAAAAGGGGCTTGTCGTTGTATGTATAGCTTGACGAAGCTGCCATTGGGGTATGTGCACTTGCCCGGTGCTCGGGAGAGCTGTGGAGTTTTGAGAGAGTCTGGGCGACCTGCCAAGCTCCTGACCTAAACCCCTTAGCCCAATGTCCCACTCTCACACAGATCCAGCATTGCGGCCTCTGGACCATTGTGGTGGCCTGTTGTTGTGTGACTGGTTTGGTAATCGGAGTCAACATCGCTTTCTGGCTGAGAGTGGGAAACAGATGATTTCTGTCTAGGTTGTTCAATATCGTTAATGGTGTTCCCCCCACCCATTCTATTGCTTCCAAGGACATGTTGGGAAAATTATGTATTTGGTCATAAGCAAGCAAAATGCAGCTTAGCATGGCTTTTACTGTACGTTATTGATTTTCGAACAACAGAATGCCTGCTGAATAATCCAAGACGTCATTAAAAAGAGCTATAAAATTTGGTAGGGATTTGTGTTGTCTTTCAGACATCGGGTTATAGCACCAAAATTGGCGTGCTGCCTGGTACTGGGTTTTATGTCCTATTTTCCACTGTTGTTCACCCAGTGCTCTCATTCCAGACCGCGTCCCACGGTGAGGGAGGGAATTCTCTGGCAGAACAAACAGTTTTCCAGTGGGATGATTTTGCTAGTTGCAGCAGGTTGTGTCAATCTTGGGGCGGGCAATTACGAATGACTGAATTTTACACTGGCCAATTATGGAATGGCATTGGCCTTTGTTGGAGGTCTGGGTCGTTCAGCAGAATTGTTTGGAACTATGCAGGACCTCAAAGATTTTACATGAGTATGAAACACATCATGATGTGAGTGATTTGATGATCTGTGCCCTGTTGGTTTTGGGCAGCAGCGTCAGCTACATTGGTGGTAATTATGATTTTTTGTGCTGTCTAGCCACGGTTTTGAATAGGGCCACGCTGTGGACCTTGTGTCCTGCTGCGACCCCTCCTGGGGCTGGTGGTAACGAAATCGGCAACCTGCTGTAGCACAGGGTCTTATTTTGGCGGTGCTAGTGGTGGTTTGGAGTACTGTGGGGCAGAGGGCGATGGAGACGCGACTAGTGGTTGTGGGAGGGTCCGTTCTTAGGGCCTCTAGCGACGAAACTTCCCATTAGGGGGCTGATGCCACTCTGCAACTTTCCTGAATTTTCCGAGAAACTGCAGCATGTTGGCACGGTCCCAGGAGAGGTCCTTATTCCCACACGCACTGGCCATGGCCCAGTAGTCTTTTTTTTTCAAAATTGATGGACCCCCATATGACTATTTTCCTTTGGACCGGTTGTGCAGGTCCCCAGTGACGGGGATGCTATTTTGGCTGTCGCCTGTTTCTTTGAGCAATGTGTCTGCCGGGGACTGAGGTGTTATAAGGGGATCGCCAACATCTGTCTTGAAGATAACGTATTTGCCGTGCCTTTTAAACATCTTGTTTCTCCATAGTTGACAACTGTGATCCGTTGTTCTCACTCAGCTGGGCCATAGATGTGTCCAAGAATGGCAGTCACCGACAGAGGGTGGATTACTGTGCTCGCATGTTATAAAGTGGCTTTAGAGTTGAGCTTACAGGTATTTATCGTGACTTTCGTGGAATGCAGCGAATGCATCCGCCTCCAAACAGCCCAAGTGTCAGTCATCTTTCTATAAGTAAACAATCAAAAGCAGAGCAAGTTAATTACTGACTGCAACGTAAACAATCTCTTGGCTGCTGGGTTATGATAGTCGACAAGCCCAGGCACAGGAATGCTCCTAAAACCACTCAGACACTCAACGATAAAGCACAGGAAACATTATCAAACCACAAAACAAGCGCTTGAAAACCACAAGCATGCAAAGCAGTAGACAAGCAAAAATACCTGTACCTATAGCCCTTTGTCAATTTCCCCAATCTTTCAATTTATAAGCAAGAACTTAGTTCTGATCTCTCCCTTTGTCTCTCTGGGAACACCTGATGGTCAGTCAGATGACAGGTCTGCCTAAATGGGTCCAATTTGGGTATAATTTGTGAGCACTTCGGCGTGCTGATTGATCAAGGAAATCAGCTCAGTGCTCAAATGATGCTACAGTAGATTGAAATTGTGTCTACTTTCCCTAGACTTTCAAGCTTTTGTACGTATGACCCGTTGAGGCAAAGGTAGCCACTAGGTCCAAATTGTGCACAATTTAAAATGTCACGTTTGCTTACCCTGTTGAGAGAAAAGGGGCTACCGATTAAACCCAAACCGTTGGATATTCAGGCCAATTGTTTAGAGACCACAAACGAGGGTTTTTTGTGAAATTGACAAGTGGTTTATTGAACTCAACAATACCGTGGAAGAGAAATTAACCACGCTGACACAGAACTGATTCTTCGAAGTGCTGATTAAATGCTGTCGGAGTGTAAGTTAATCAAACACTTGGCAGCAGCAATTCAAAAGCAATTTACACAGGAAATTCCAGTCATCTCTGTGAGTGTGTGAGAATGTCTTCTAGTAGATTCCTCATTTTATTTCCCTTCCATGCGTATATGTGTAACTGTTCCTTCTCCTGGCATTCAGGTATGTCCATTGTGTTCTGCCTGTGATGGAAGTTTTCGGTCATTGATTGAAGTCTTTGAATTTCTCGGTCAGCCTCTTTGTTTATGTGGTGTCAGTTTCAATGGGAAAGGGCCCCAAAGTAGGTTGTTGGGAGTGCAGTGGTAATCTGGGCTGAGGACTAATTGTGAAATCTGTTTTAAGAATTGTAGTTTTTTTCTGGTCTGGGTGTGGCTTGGCCATACGTTTGTTTTGTGTTACCCGATTTGGCCAAGAGTGGGCCATTCTTGGTAGTTTCCGTATGTGTTAGCCGAATTGATTTCTGAGTTTTACGTGCTAGCTTCTGTGTTTTTTTTTAAATGTGGCTATGCTTTGGATAAGCAAGGTGGCAAATCTTTTTTCCAACACACAGACATTCACAGGAATTTTGGAGAGCTGCTGGCGGTAAGTTTTGTCTGTGTTTATCCATTGGCTTTTGTCCCACTAGGTATGTCTGCATCCAATTCTGACCAAGGAGACAGCTTATCACCAACACGTCTTCATTTTGAAAACCCTGGATGACTTTGAAGGATGTCAGTCGGTATCTGGCAGGAACCTCTGTTCGGAACTGTCAGTCATCCTGACCAAAACAACATTTCATACTCTGCTGTGAGCTAGTTTTACCAGGTCCAAAATATTTTGAAGTCCGATTGTCCTCGTGTTTTGTTTTGTAAACAACAGTTTTGCCAGGTTTTGTTACATTTAAAGTCGGATACTACCAGCTGTGAGTGGAAGTGTGCACAGATTTGTTTTTAAATTATGGGCTCTTCCAGTGGCGGTACAAATGCTGGTGATTACCTGCCATTGGAAGGCAGCGCAATGCATCCACATTTGCTAATTGACCTCCAAGACGTTGATCCTACTTGTAATTATATGGACTTTGTATGAGAGGCTTCTGTTGAATTCGGGCTATATCTATGCACAGAACTTATCCTCTTTATGTAGACCTCGCAGGAGCTTGTGGTCTGTTGTTATTATAAATTGACATCTAAAATTGTATTGGTGCAACATTGTGATTTAAAACATTACCAACATATTCTATCTGGACGTAATTGCACTCTGTATTCGCTAAGGTCCTGGATGAATATGCCACTTTTGTATCCTTTCCGATGGGCATCTATGAGGTAAACCCACTCCAAACATATTTAGGAATGCAGCACATGCCAGGCCAGTTATTGCTTGAGATCATCCTGTGTCCATACCTCAGAGGATATTTCTAAACGTCCCTGCAGCCACTGGCGTTCCAAGGTGAACATTTCCAAAGTCGCCCTTGTTTAAGAGTTTATTCAAATGTGTTAAGATGGAGCCCAGATAATGCATGAAATTTTCAGTATAAATTGCCAGCCAAAGGAATGGCTTAGATCACACAGATGTGCGAACCAGTGCATCTTTGATAACTGTCACTTTAACGTCGAATGGGTGTTACAGATTGACTCAGTAGATCAGCTTGGTCAGATAAGGCGCTTGGAATTCACAGTTTTCGTTTTAAAGTGTATGACCACCTTATAGAAACGTAAAGGGCTATGCCCAAATTACCTAAGAGGTCTTAACTGTAATACACTACTATTCCCACGTCATGTGTGATAAATTGTGACTAGGAGTGGCACTGTAAAATGTTCTGAAAAATCAACAGGCCAATCATCCTCAAACGATAGTCTCTTATATTGGTATCAATCTTTATGAATATCAAATGCAGCATCCGTCTTGGGATGCTAATCTAACTGGACTTGCTAGTACAATTAGCTCAACTTAATCTTCATGAATGGCAGTTCAACTGCCACCTTTGTGTATTAGTCCTCCCTGCAAGCAATTGCAGATTTATACAAATGAAGAAAGTGATTTCCCGTTTGTTTAATATACCCACACAAGTGTGAGGCAAAGCATTGGACTTCTCAGTTGGTACGACTGATATTGCAAATTCTGCAAAGTGGTCAGGGTTGTAGATTCATTCACTTGCCAAACTTCTAATTTTACCTCGCTTTTTGACAGTGTGACAAGTGGTTAGACTTACTGAATTGTGGACTTGCTTCCTGGTCAACATACACCATGATCTTGGTTCCTTTGATAGTTCCTGGATCTTCTTCAATGTCATTCAAATATTTTATTAGGACTTTAATCAGGCAGTTGGTTTCTACTCAAAAAAAGACCGATTCTCGGTGAAACCTTCTCAACCAATTTCACCTCCTTGAGACTGGTCCTCGCCTTTTCCTTCAAACAAGCTGCTTCTCAAAAGAACTAAACGTACACCCTTTAATAGTGGAAGTTTGCCAGTATAGTTTCTCAGTTCAGATAAGTTTTTGTGCAAATTTCATCGTTAGAGTACAGAGCAAAATATGTCAAAACTGGGTCATCTATTAGCAAATCAGCTCAGCACTATCGAACATCATTAGAAGCTGGTCACTTCATCCCAATGCTTATTTTCATTGATTCTGATTTGAACGTTGCTCAGGAATTTAACTGCTTGAAAACCAAATTTACGTGAACGTGCCTGGGTGTATACTGTCCTGGGCCTGGAAGTATTGTTACTCGATTCAAGGCCGCATACTGGCAGCAACTTCAATGACTAACCCGCCTGGATCCTGAAGAATACTTTAACCAATTGGCTGAGGCTTAACTTTCTGTTGGGGTTTTGCTGCAGGCTGACCTAAAATCACATTGGAATGAAGGCAAGTGCATTTCCTCACTCAAGGCATAGGTTGACCAATGTTCCATTCTAATTAAAAAGATGGCCGAGTGGATCTTCGGAGGGTTGGTCTGCATTTCTTGGGCCAAATGTTTAGATCAGAGTTGTGCTGGAAAAGCACAGTGGGTCAGGCGGCATCCGAGGAGCAGGAAAGTCGACGTTATGGTCAAAAGCCTTCATCAGAAATGTAGCGATATGGACTGCTTCTACACAATAGGTTGGTATCAAGTCACGCTTTATTTGCAGGTGGAGAATCTTTGACAATGAAGTATCTCGCTCATATCCAGTTTTCAGTGAGAAGAAAAACTATGACACCCTTGTCTTATCTGTCAGGAAGGACTCCCTGATCGCACTAGATTGATGGCCCCAATCAGCCATCCTGGGTGGTGCATGGGGTGCCAGTAGGATTAAGAAGAACTCAGGCTAAAAGAAACCAAAAATATTTTTGGCCTGAAATCAACACAGATGTGTTTGAATTTTGGCCAGATATATTCGACATGTCACGTAATAGTAAAAGCTCACGAGATGATAAAATCTACACACTGAATACCTATTACTATATTTGAGCACCCTTTTCAAGCAGTCTTAATTCATTGCGCAGAAGTGTTACTGGAAAACAAGTGCAAATCAGTTTGTATTCACTACAATCAATGTGCCTAATAGATTTCAAGAAGTCTTTCCAGCATGCAGTACCATGGTGACAAACCCACATTTGTCGAAGACTTTCTCCCTTTTTTGTATTGGATAGGGGCTACTCACAGAAAATCATTTGGATCAAGCTTCAAATGTTGCAGCAAAGTTATTCAAATGGCGTATGGAAAATTAGGAACAAATTAACTGCTATGAAATGCATATCAGTAAGGATCATAAAGAGTATTAGGACTGTGGTATATAAAATTTCAAGACATTGCTGATATCATTGAGTGACTCAAGATTGTGAAAATTTAATTCAATTTTCATTTCTGCAATGTTAGGTCTGTATGAAACTTGTTGAATCAAATAAATTCAGTAATTTTGATTTCGTTTTGGAACATGTGGTGGTAAAATTGAAAAGAAAAGGTAAGGTGATATTGCTCCGTCAGAGTTCAGACACGGCATACTTGGAACATGTGTCAATCTTTACATAATACAAGTAGTGAACTGGTTAGGAAGCACTTAAAATAGCGCAGCATGCGATGAAAGAAAAAGCAGGCAAGAGATTAACAAAAAACATAATTTAGATTTTCGACATACTATTTTCGTGTTAGTTTCAGTAAAAGATGAATTTTTGAGGTCGAAATGTACTGGTTCTTATCGAAATGGAATGAGATTCAGTGAGATGTATGATTGGAACAAAAGCACCCAGGTACAAGA
Organism: Chiloscyllium punctatum; assembly: GCF_047496795.1. Lineage (NCBI taxonomy): Eukaryota > Metazoa > Chordata > Chondrichthyes > Orectolobiformes > Hemiscylliidae > Chiloscyllium > Chiloscyllium punctatum. The sequence goes on from NC_092772.1 coordinate 35,067,684, forward strand.
GAGTTTCACACAGTAATTTACGTGCAAATTCACGCAATATACATGAAAGGGAAGGACAGCTAGGTAACAATCGAATTGAAGAGCCAATTTCAAATGATTCTGAATTGGACTTCCATCAAATTATGGAGTCATAGAGTCATAGAGGTGTACAGCACGGAAACAGACCCAGAGATCTCACCCTATCCTAATCTAGTCCTACTTGTCAGCAGTTGGTTACAACACCCTACCTCGTGATATACAGAACCAGATGTTTTTTAAATGCTACCATTGTACTAGGTTATTGAACGTTCCACCATTATTCAAGAACAGTTGCTTTGAGAAACCTGGGAATTATAGAGAAGTAATTCTGACATTTAAGTGAGGTTAGTTATTTGAGGAGATTCTGAGTGAAAAAACATACATGCATTTATAAAGACATAAGCCCTCCGTTTCTTCCTCTCTCGACGTCCCCAACAGTACCCTTCCACTGACACTCTCATTCGTTTGGCCGAGCTCGTCCTCACCCCTAACAATTCCTCCTTCTAATCCTCCCACTTCCTCAGACCAAAGAGGAAGGAATGGACACCCGTATGAGCCCCGGCTATGCCTGTCTCTTTGTTGGCTACGTAGAACAGTGCATCTTCTGTAAATACACAGGCACCACTCCCAACCTCTTCATCCGCTACATTGACGATGGCATTGGCGCCACCTCGTGCTCCCGCGAGGAGGTTGAGCAATTCATCAGCTTCACCAACACATTCCAACCTGAACTTAAATTTACCTGGACCATTTCTGACACCTCCCTCCTCTTTCTGGACCTTTCCATCTCCAATAATGACGACCCCCTTGACACCAACATTTTTTACAAACCCACCGACTTCCACAGCTACCTGGATACACATCTTCCCACCCTACCTCCTGCAAAAATGCCATCCCGTATTCCCAATTCCTCGGCCTCCGCCGTATCTGCTCCCAGACGAACCAGTTTCAATACAGAACACTCCTGATGGCCTCCTTCTTTAGCGACCACAATTTCCCTTCCCACGTGGTTAAAGATGCCCTCAAACGCATGTCGTCTATAACCCACACCTCCGCCCTCAGACTCCACCCCTCCAATCGTAACAAGGACAGAACGCCCCTGGTGCTCACTTTCCACCTTACCACCTTCGCATAAACCAAATCAATCGCTGACATTTCAGCCAACTCCAAACGGACCCCACTACTAGAGATGTATTTCCCTCCAAACCCATTTCCGCCTTCCGCCATGACTATTCCGTATGTAACTACCTGGTCAGGTCCACGCCCCCCTACAACCCACCCTTCCGTCCTGCCACCTTCCCCTGCCACTGCAGGAATTGCAAAACCTGCGCCCACACCTCCTCCCTCACCTCCATCCAAGGCCCTAAAGGAGCCTTCCACATCCATCAAAGTTTTACCTCCACATCCACCAAGATTTTTTATTGCATCTGTTGCTCCCGATACAGTCTCCTCTACATTGCGGAGACTGGACGCATCCTAGCAGAGCGCTTTACGGAATATCTTTGGGTCACCTGCACCCGATCAACCACACCGCCCTATGGCCCAACATTTCAACACCCCCTCCCACTCAGCCGAAGACATGGAAGTCCTTGGCCTCCTTCACTGCCGCTCCCTCACCACGAGGTGCCTGGAGGAAGAACGCCTCATCTTCCGCCTCGAGCGCTTCAACCCCAGGGCATCAATGTGGACTTCAACAGTTTCCTAATTTCCCCTTCCCCCACCTCACCCCAGTTCCAATCTTCCAGCTCAGCTCTGACCCCATGACTTGCCTTACCTGCCTATCTTCTTTTCCACCTCTCCACTCCACCCCCCCGAACTATCACCTGCATCCCTCCCCAACTCACCTATTGTAGTCTATGCTACTTTCTCGCCACCCCACCCTCCCCTCATTTATCTCCACCCTTCAGGCTCTCTGCCTGCATTCCTGATGAAGGGCTTTTGCCCGAAACATCGATTTTACTACTTCTCGGCCTGAAGTAGTAAATGCCTGAACTGCTGTGCTTCTCCAGCACCACTCTAATCGAGAATCTGGTTTCCAGCATCTGCAGTCCTTGTTTTTTTTTACCTGGGAAGAAGCAGTCAGCATGGTTTTTTGTGTGGGAGACCATGCCTCACAAATTGTTTAGAGTTATTTAGTGAAGTGACCAGGAAAGTGGCAAAGGGAGGCCAGTAAACATAATCTGTGCAGAGTTCTGTAACGTCATTGATAATTGTTCTCATGGTAGGCTACTCTGGACGATAAGATCACATGGAATCCGGCGAACCGGACAAATTGATTTACACAATTACTCTGATATTAGGAAGCAGATGTTAATAACGGAAGGTCTAGCTATTGGAGTGTGTTAGGGGTAAGTGCTGGACCAGTGGTAGATGAGAGTGTGAAATACATGATTAGTGTGAGTATAAGCGACTCTAAAATAAGCATGGGCAGGGAGGAAGGTAATCACCAAATGCAAAAGTACATTTATTAGCTGGTGAGGTGGGCCGAGAAATGCAAAATTGAGCTTAACATCGACAAATATGAGGATTACATTTTGAAAAGTAGAATCAAGACAGGAGGGTTATCGTGAATTATAGATCCTTAAGGAGTATAGTGGAACAGAGGGATCTCAGAGTTCATATACAGGACTCACTGAAATTGAAGTCATACGTTGACAGAGTAGTGAAGAAGCGTTTATGCACACTGGCCTTCATCAGTCACAATAAAAATGTTGGGAACTTATGTTACAGTTGTATATGACACCGGTGAGGCTCCTCTTGTAGTATTGTGTTCAGGTTTGGTTACCATGCAAATGGAAGGATGTTATTAAACAGTAAACAGTTCAGAATAAATTTACAGGAATGCTGGCAGGACTCGAGTGCCTGAGTTACCGGAAGAGGTTGGCCAAGCCAAGACCATTTTTCTTTTGGAGTGCAGGAAACTGAGTTGGAATTTTGTAGAATTGTACAAAGTTAGGAGCAACATGCATAGTATGAATATACTCAGACTTGGCGAATCGATTTCAAGAGGGCATCTCGTTGAAGTTAGAGGGGAAAGAATAAAGAGGGTTCTGCGGGATTTTTTAACACAGAGAGTGGTACTCATATGGAATGAGCTGTCAATGGAGTAGTTGCGCTGGGCAAATTAAGAAAATTTAAGCGGCTTTTCGACAAGCTGATGATTGAAAAATGTTTAGAAGGATATGGGCCAAGTTCAGTGAATTGACGCAATTTGGGCGAAAAGGACTTGTCTTCGTATTATAGGGCTCTATGACTCTACGATTCGATGATAACTTCTGGCAGCTAATTTCACACTGGCACGACAAACTGAGTCAAAATTCTGACTCTCAGTTCACTTTTAAATCTTCTTTCACTCACCTTAAACCTTTTTCCTCTGTTTTTGAACGTCACTATCTGGCGAAAACACCTCGACAATTCACCTATACATGCCTCGCATGACTTCATAAATCTCCACATGGTCACCCTTAAGCTTCTGATGTCACAGGGAAAGTAGCCCGACTCTACTCAGCCTCTCACTCTTTCTCAAATCCTCAAAAACTGGGAACCACCTTGCCAATCTTATATGAATCCTTTTAATTTTCATAACATATATTATATAGCAGGGAAACCAGAATTAAATGCAATATTCCAACGGGATCTAACAAATGTCATTTACACCCGAATATGGCTTCCCAGCTTGTATATTGTTATGGTAGGGTATCAGAAATCTGCATTACTGATAACACAAAGTACAAAATGTGCCATGGCAGCAATATTGCACCATGATATCTCAAAATTGACATGATAAGTTATTTGTTGTATATTTGTTGTATTAATCCATAGTATAACTCGACCAAAATATGCGGTCCGAAAATTACAACTGATATTTCTGTTCATAATTGCTCAAGTTCAAATTTGCGATTGAAGCAGCACAGAAGAGGCTATCCCAACAAGCTAGTCTGTCGCGCTATAACACACTACTATCGACACTACCCCGACTTTTTCGAGCTCAAAATGAAAAAAAAAATGATTTAGTTCGGAAACATGGGGTAATTGTCATCAAATAAGTTAAGAATAAAAATTACCTGGAGGTACAGCAACTGCAATAAAGTATTGAATCTGTGCAATAGATTGAAATGATACATTTCATGGGACGACTTGAAGGCATTTTCTGTCAAAACTGGAAGATGCGGGGCAAGAAATTATTGGTTGTTTTGGCAAAAACGCTTTAGCAGCACTTTCAATACATAATCAAATAAAGAAAAACACGTTTTAATTTCTCATGGTAGCATGGATAAAAATAACAAAATGTAAACATTACCTGAAAATAAAAGTAAGGATGTGGAATAAACAAACTTATGGCAAGAACCTAAAAACAGCTGACCGAACGCTTTCACAATCGTCTCAGAGATCAGCTTTTATGAAGTAACTAAAAAAGCTGGTTAGTTCCAAAAATGCCATAAAATAAATTTCACAAGGCCTCTGTTTATGGGGTATCACTGATATAACAAACAGGCAACGCAGTTTCATCATTGTGTCGGTAGTTCTAATATGCAGCTTCAGTGCAGTGGCACATATAGAAATTAATACCACTACCTGAAACGACAGAAGACCTTTGGCTGTTAAGCCTGATCAGCTATCTTTGATTTACAGACGTATGAAATGTCTAATGTTATTTTTTTCGTGAATCTGCTAACGTGAGTATTGAGGCCGTTAATTTTTTTTTCAGAAAATACTGTGACATTTCTTTTGAATGATTCTAGTATGAAAGTTTCGTGCTCAGTTACCCTTGAGCAACGTTTTGTTCTGTAAGACTGGGCAATCACTGCCTCTTTTAGCAAAGTTTGCCATGATTCCTTTTCCACAATTTCTGAGTATGAAAATGTTTACACTGGCAAACTATTGACCCATTTTATGAAGTACTACTTGTAATTTTAATAAACCTTCTTTATTTTCTACTATGTTCCGATATTTGCTGTCGTCTGCACACTTACAAACCATTCCAACCACATAGCCATTCAAAATATTGGTACAAATGACAAACAGTAGAGGACACAAAAGTGATCCTATGGAACAGCAATTTCGGTCCAACTAGCATTCCTCCACCACCTTTCCTTGTTGTTTGGCATTTGGCTACTTACACAAACAATTAATTCGCAAGCTCACCCTGAATTCCATGTGACTTAACCTCACTAATTTCTCAACCATGTGCAAACTCTTTGAAGGATTCGCCAATATCCAAGTTAACATCATCTGCTGCTCTGACGTCATCAAACTTTTTGTCCCTTCCTCAATATAATCCGTCAGTGTTTGGTTTAGATTTTCCTCAAACACGACCAGACTGACCAACCTTAATCAACGTTTGCCTCTTTAAGTGTATGTTCATTCTAACTTTAATATAAACTCCAAGTACCTATCCAAAACTGACGTCAGACTCACAGGTCTATAAAACGCCAATTCCTCGTGACAACATCCATTAACAAGATTTTTATGTCAGCCATTCTCCAGTCATTAGGCGCATAATATGTATTTATAAATTATGTGAACAATTCTGCACGAAATCTTACAATTTGCCCCATTAATTCCCACAACATTCTGGAAAACATTAGGTCAATCTTGGAAATGTATCAAACTTTATGTTCCGTATGATAAACAGAAGGGCCTCTTCTGTAATGTGAACTGTTCATAAAACTTCAAAATGTAATTGTCTGAATTTTCCAGACACCATTTCTTTATCCACAGTAAAAACTAACGCAAAATATTTATTTAGAATCTCTCCTATCTCTCGGGGTTCAACACAAATTAGACTTTATGATCTTTATATCTAACATAATTTTTGTCCACTTATTTTTATTTTTATTCACCCATTGTTCCTTAATCATGACATTGTTAACCTTCACTGAAACAAAAATATAATGCATCTGAACTCTCATCACCCTCGTGAAAGTTTCCTACTGCTACATCCTTTTGCATGCGAGCAGTCTACTCTAATCGCATTTTGAAAGTTAGTGTCTCGTACAATTAAAATTTGTTTCATTGCAATTTAAAACTTCAACATTAAGTCTTATTCGTTTCCGTAACCATTTTGAAACTAATAAAATTCTCTTCCTTAGACCACAAATGTTCTAACACTTCTACTTCTATCACATGTCCTGCTTTATTGCCCATAAAATGATCTAGTTTTGATAATTCCCCAGAAGAAACATTTAAGAGTTGATAATGAAAATTTCCCTGAACACTTTTGACAAATTCTTCAACATACTAAATTTTAACATAACTGTACCCTCAGCCGATGTTTGGAAAATTAAAGTCCCTATCATTGCCACCACAGTATGCTTACATATATTTGAGATTTGCTGACTTATCAGTTCCTCAATTTCCCTTTTGGCATTGGGAGGCTGCAAGTTTAATTTCATCTTGGTGACCTTCCTTTCCTTATTTGTAATTTCTTCCCTTTTTCACTGGATGAGTTTTCAGAAATCTGTTCACACGTTGCAGTCGTAATGCATTCATTAATCGAAAAGTTTGCACCCCGCACACCACGCCTTCTTTACTATCATTATAAAATCACCTTAACCCGAAATAGTGTACTGCAAGTCTTGTACTTCTCCCAACCAAGATCATGTAGAACTATACTGTTCCATTTCCATGTTGTGACGCATGCCCTGATTCCAGCAGCCTAAACTGTAAGTTTCATCAGCTTGATATAAATAAATTTTAGCTCTTCAGGCTTATTGCATCTTCTGAATTTGTTATCGTTGTTTACTAATTAACGTGCTCTTTTCATATTCAGAACTTCCCCATTAATCCTTGATTTATGCTGCTACTTATAACTTATCCATTTTCTTTCTTTATCTTGAGTTTATAGGTTTCTACTCCAACGATGGAACAAGCAGCTTCTTCACTCCCCTCACACCAAAACTGTTTCCAAGTCTTTGTCTTACTCAGCAAATGATATAAATGTGCCAGGATGGATGTCCATTTACGTAAGAACGTTTCACAATCATTCAAACATCAGAAAGAAGTTACAAGGTGTACGAGAGATCTGGCATTTGATGCACCTTTGATAGTTCTTCCTTTGTCTTTCAACCGGTTCATACTGTTCTCGTCGACGCTATTGACCAATTACATCATATGGGGTGACTCGAACATACAGTGTTCCTTTCTAAGGTTCATGCCCATCTTAGCTAAATGTTTAAAGACTATGTCCAAGTCCTCTAACGACTCTATCAGTCTTGCCTTTATTTAGCACGTCATACAAAAGAAATAGCGAAGAAGGGAACACCTTGTAATGTGTTGTCCATTGTCCACTGAAAATGGGCTGAGTATGCTGATTCCCAAAGCATCTCACATATTGGTACAATGCATTATGAGTAAGAATTGGAGCATACTTCTCGGAGTTCTCATCTCACTACAAATGCAGATATGCATGGCTTATGTTCAAATTCGAGAAGGTCAGCTCCTGCCTTGTCACACTGTCAGCTTTGAGTATAAAGCGTCTATGAAAGGAATTGGCGTGTAGATAGGTGCAAGAAGGAGTTGATCAATTGTTTACAATTCTCGTAAAGGCAAATAGACCCATTGGGCTGCACAAACGTTACAATCCGTGCTGCCCAATCTGCAATTTGCACCATTTTGATGATACATTTGCTTTCCAGCCTCCTGATTTGTGCATCAAAGTTTGCATTTCTAGAATTTTCGAAATGCTTCTTGTTAAACATGTCAGGTAGACTTGTTTATTTTGATAGAACCTAGAAATTCTAGAAATAAAACCTTTCAGGTGTTTATTAGAAGTTTACTCAGAAGTCCATTTTCTAATCGAAAGATGGTTAGCCAATCAAAGTAAAAATGTCTCAAACAATTTCACAGCATCAGGTTTGGAACGGAACCTTAAACTATAATAAGTGGTAACACGACTAGCTGCTTCTCATATGAGATGCGAGACATATTTGTACTCTTCAGCTGGAAAGGTTCCCCAATATATAGTCTCCGTCTGCAGGAGTTGTTACAGAAAAGAAATTGTTGGAATCTGGAGCTTTTTTTGACGCTGGGCACACCGTTATTAATCTACACTATAAGAAGGTAACCTTTAATCCGACGTTTACTTTGACTGGTTCGGATTTGTATGTGGCTAACAATATAATTGTTCCAAGCCAGGTGAAGGCAAGATTTTCAAGGAGTATACTCTCCTGCATACCGGTCTATCTGTTCCCTTACGCTATTCACATTTGGTGCAACTGGCTTTCTATGTCGAGTCTGCATGTCCAAGGCAACAACAATGGTTTGTCGACCCACAAGCTGAACAGAATATTAACCATTTGTCCGAGACTTAGCTTTCTTTTGTGTGTCTTGTGTGGGCTAATGTGGAGTGCCTATATTCAGGATATGTCCTGAATGATGCAAAACAATTGCATTCACTGGACTATTGGCTCCAAGGTGAGAAGCTTGGATGTCTGGCAGAAAACAAAGTGGGGGGATAAAAGGGTCTTTCTCAGGATGTCAGGCGGTGGGAAGTAACGCTCTGCAAGGCTCAGTATTAATATCACAAATTTTAACATTAAGTATCAATGATCAAGATGAAGAACTGAGTGAGTCTGGTTAAGTTTGCATACAATGCGAAGCTATGTAGAGGGGCAGGTAACAGTGAGGTGGTGGGAAGACACAGAAGGATTTAGACAGGTCAGGGGAGTTGATAAAGGAATGGCAGATGGAGGACAATGTGGGAAAGTGTGAGGTCATGCACTTTTGTAGGAAGAATAGAGGCTTGAAAAATTTCGAAATGGGAAGAAAATTCAGAAGTCTGAAGTGTAAAGACACTTGGGTGTTCTATTCCATGATTCTCTAAGGTAAAAGTGCAGGGTGAGTCAATAGTTAGAAGGTAAATGCAATGTTGGCAGTTATTATGTGAGGACTTGAAGATAATGCAAGCATGTACTTTTGAAGCTCCACGCAAACCACACTTGGAGTATTGAGCGCAGTTTTAGGTCCCTCTTAACTTGGAGCAAGTTAAGAGGAGGTTCTTGGTAGTGATGCCAGGAATTAAAAGTTTAACGTTGAAGGAATGCTTGAGCACTCTGGGTGCAAACTCCACCAAGTTTAACGGAATGAAAGTGGAATCTAATTGAAACATGCACAATACTGAATGGCCTAAAAGAGAATAGATGTTTAGAAGATGCTTCCATTAGTAGGAGAGACTTGGACCCGAGGGCCCAGCCTTATACTAAAGAGAAATACAGAGTCTATGTTTTCAGAACGGAAATAAAGAGAAACAGCTTCAGGCAGAGACACAAGTCTTTGGAATTAAATGCTACAGAAGGCTGTGGACACTAGATCATTGAATATATTGCAGACTGACACAGATAGTGTGTCAGGCGTCACGGAGAAATAGCGTGAGATGGGACTGAGAAACATATTCTGGGCCCGGTCTTCGATGGAAAACTTAAATAAGTCAAGCTTACCAATAAAGGCATGATGGCAGAACTCCTTAGCTCAACTCCATGATGACTTTTGGGGATAGATTTGTCCAGGAGCGTTTTCTTTATCCCTCTTCATCACTGAAGTAACAATACGGAGACTGGTATATCGTTAGTAAACGAAATTTTTATTTACAAATGCACAGTTGTGGACATTTGGGAGGATTGCTAGGAGTCCTCTCTCAAAGTGAACAGAGTATTTATACTGCATTTTATATTTGTCAGCCAGGATTCCCTAATTTGATCGACTTAACATCCTCAATCTGAGAACCCCAATTCCATGAATTCCAACAGTCTGAAATTGTTGTAATCATACTTTAGCCAACTGTGATCCTATCCGTTTTCTGCACAGAAAACCAACAGGGTCTCCACTTCAGAAACTTTTTCATGTACTAGCAATGGCAACCTTTTTCTAACTCTATCAATGTTCGCTTCCTTCTTTTCTTTTACAGGTATAAATTATGCGAACTATGTTTTCTACAGAGATGGTGATCAAAGAAATACAGTGTTGTGGTATTGCACCAGCATGGCATCTGCCCATCCATCAGGTTTATTATATGTATATGAGCCCGTATTGTGGACCTGCAAAAAAGTCAATTTCTTCTAAAACCAACCCGAATCCCTCTGTATTCCAGGTGAAAGTGAGAACTGCAGATCCTTGAGATTGGAATTGAGAGTGTGGTCATGGAAAACACAGCAGGACAGGCAGCATCTGAGGATCAGGGGAGTCTTCAATCCGTCAAAAAACCTCGAATGAAAGTCGACTTTCCTGGTCCTCGGATGCTGCCTGACCTGCCATGCCTCTCCAGCACCACTTTTTCTCAACTCTCTCTGTATTCTACGGGCATTCACTACACTGCCGTGTTGTGGTGATTCAGAGTGTGGCGGTTTTGGTTGTTAGGAAACAATTTTGTAAAATATTCAAAATCGCAAGCAATAGCATCTACCCAAGTTGTCCCCATCCTTCCTCGATGCATTTGACCTTGTTATACTTTATTCTTAATATTTATTCCACTGCAGTACACTGTCAAATACCGTATTGTTTCGACCCCTGTCCTCAAGTCTTAATGTTGTCTCAGACCACGAGAAAAAATACCAACTTCATTTTGTCCAGTAAGGTCATTCCCTGAAGGAAGGAATGAATCCATAAAATCGGTTAAAAAAAAGCCACATCTAATTTCATCACGCTATTGTTCCTGTGACAATTGTTTGAGGACATAAGGTTTTGTGCTAACACGGGATTGGAGCCACTCCATTCCCTCCATACAGTCAGTCAGTTTCTCATGGGTACACCAATCGTAATTTCCAGGAAGATGACAATGACCACCAATTCTCCCTGATTGTCTCTTCCTATATTTTCTAATGATGCATCAGCTTCCCATGAAACTAGCATAAGTTATGCTCCTATTGACAGCAGATTCTGTGACATTCTTTAAGTTTACCATGCCAATCTCCTCACACCCGACACCCCGCCCTCAGAACATTGAGGTCTGGTTTCTTCACTCCACCTTTTTCTCTCGGTCATTCAGATGGCGATTCGAAGTTGCATCCATTGTGTCTCCATTTCCCTTTCCTTTATGTTCATTTCCAATGCTGAGTCTGAGGAGTCCAGCTCAACTCTAAGGAATTTCGAAATAACATGCATCTGCTCTGTGTACATTTTGGTCATGTTTCTCTGGTCATACAGTCCCCAAATTTTGGTTCTGAAAAGAGTTACACTTGAAGCTCCCTTAATATGGGGCATTCTTCTGATAAACTGTGTAAAAGGTGATAATTATCCTTTGCCCTCCAAATAATGTTAGCTGGATAATATGATACCAAGCTCTCTTGTTAGGGGCTTTTATCAACTTTATAGACGAATGAGTGTATCTTATCTAACATATGTTCCCGCAAATATAGTGGCCTGATGGATGCTTTCCGGTGCCCAGGCAACATCAAATGTTACAGCTTCTCCACCCCATGCCCCCCAACAGCTCCACTGTCTTCAAAATGGTGTTACTTTGTTCTTTTTCATTTCTATATTATTTGAGGCCAGGTAATACGCTTGTTTTACACAGTTTCGCATCTGCTATCTTCATTATTGCATCAACTTTTCTGTTGACCGTCCTAATATAACCTCCATGCCACGAATCTCTCGACCTGAAATCAGCAACAACAGAATACCTGGAGTGGAAGCTGCAGTGCTTTTTACTGTAATCAGAATATAAGGAATTACCATCAATCAAGTTGTGCGTTGCTGATGCACCATTTATTAAAATATATTTGTAAAGAAAAAAAAACGTTACAACAAGTACAAAACAAAACAATTCAAAACAGTACAAAAAACCCTCAAAAAATTCGCAAACCACCCTCATTTGCAAATATATAAACTTATGCAGAAAAATATAGAATTTTTAAAAAAGTCTATTTAACTAAATAAATAAAATATCAACATCAAACTAATAAATAGTAATAACTCAGCGCAGCAAAACAAAATGCTTACATGATCGCAGCACCATTTAGACCAAATTGATTTTTTGCTTCAAAGTTCAATTTCCGTTTCATCTTTAACACTGCATTTGGACCTATAGACTTTTTGGAATCTTTGTTCTATCCCTAGCCATGTCATGACTTTTTGCATCACTTGGTATGTGGAGGGTGTCGATTGATCTTTTTCATTACACCTTGGTAAATAGTAAAAGCTTTTTGCTAACTGGACATTTAGTGTTATTTTAACAGTAGCAGTTTCAGTGGGAAATGCATCTACCCATTTGCGAGGATATACACTAACCACTTCTATCCTCTTGTCGTTGGCATCTACCCAAATTGCCCCCATCCTTCCTCGAAGCATTTGACCTTGTTGTATTTTATTCTTAATATTTATTCCACTCCAGTAGAATCAAAATCAAATTCCCGATTTATTCAAGACCGCTCTATCGGCCTTGTGTGTCTAAGCGCACATTGTTTTCACATTTTTAGGCTCTATTCTCGCAGCATATCAGAATTGTTTTCCACATAATGTTCCACGTACCTTTTCATTTGTGATTATCAACAAACATCCATCAATAGTCAACCCCAGCTTCTAACAAACCACGTTAGGGAACTAAAGCTTGATGAACTTCAGATCTTTCACGTGTCTGAGGGGGTTATAAAGAGGAGCTATTTGTAGGTAGTTACACCTTTGATACAGTACAAATATGGCTGGATGACCAACGGGAGAGGGAAAAGAAAAAGGCTGTCAATGCAGCGATCCCCTGTGGCCGTTCTCTTCCATATTAAGTATACTGTTTCAGATATTGTTAATGAGGTCGACCTACTAGGAAGCAACTGGTCAAGTCTCTGCTACTGAATGTAGCTCTGTTGCTCAGAAAGAAAGGCAAGAAAAGAGAAAAGCGACAGTGATCGGAGTTTCAGTTATTAGAAGAGCAAACAGGAGACTGTGTGGTCGCAGACAACATCCGAATTGTATGTTGCCTCGGGGTGCCAGGTTCAGGGATGTGTCGAATCGAGCCAATAGGATTCTTAAGGGGGAAGAGTAAGCACCCAGATGCTGACATTATTACCAATTTCACAGATAGGATAAAGTTTGAGGACTGAATATTCAATACAGGGAGTTTGGATGGAACCTAAAAGTACGACAGGCAGAGCAGCAATGCCAGGATTGTAACCGGTGCCACTGGCTAGTGAGACTAGGAATACACAGCGAGTGCAGCTCAAAACGTGGCTGCATAGCGGTGGAGAACGGAGGGCTTCAGATACGTTGCTCATTAGTATACCCTTCGAGAGAAGGTAGGATATGTACAAGTGGACAGTTTGAACCTGAACTGACGGGGTATCATATACTGGGTGGGTGGTTGGGTAGAGTTCTTCGGAAGGGTTTCGATAACTGTGGCAGGGGAATGGGTACGGGGACTACGAATCAGATGATGTTCAACCAGCATGCGAACCACCAGCAGAAATTCTGTGAGGAAGTAGAGAAAGTTGACAGGGCCGGGTTGCAAACTGTGTGAGGGGTTGAAGTATGTCTATTTTAATGCAAGAAGTCAGAAACAAGGATGACGAACTTATAGCATGAATCAGTACTTAAAGTTGTGGCCATTACAGAGACTTGTATACCAGAGGTGCAGAAATGTTTCCTGGATATTCCACAGTTTAAATGTTTAAAAACGAATAGGTAGAGAGGTAAAAGAGATGGGTAGTGGGACTGTAAACACGTGATAGTAAATCAACTGCAGAAGGTGAGATCGTCGAGATGTGTTTGTCTACAAAGCCAGATTTGTTGGAAGTCAGAAACAGGAAATGGGCATAACTTTACTGCCAGTTTTCAATAGACCACCACATGGCAACAGATACATGGAGAAGCAGATTGTGAGGCAGATTTTGGAAAATGGCAGAAGTAATATGGTTGTTGTCAAAGATGATTTCAATTTCCATAGTAATAACTGAAACCTCTTTAGTCCAAATAGTTTGGAAAAACAGACTATGACAGGTGCGTCCAAGAAGAATTCCTCACTCAATATGTTCATTTGGCGGCGACAGGGAAGCCCGCCTTGGCTTTGGTGCTTTGTGATGGACCAAGGCATGTGTATGATCTCTTTTTGGGAGAGCATTTCCAATATAGTGATCACAACCCCCTGAGCATTAACATAATCACGGAGAGGGATTGGAGTAGATGGTATGGGAATTGATTTAATTAGGGAAGGGGGAATTACAATACCATTTGGCACAAACTGTGGAGCATAAAAAGGAAGCAGATTTTCACATCGAAGTGCACAACAGAATTGTGGATTTTCTTAAGGTAGGAATTGCTACTAGTACTGCATGTATTTGTCCCGCTTAGGAAAATAATGAATTATAGGGTAACGGGACTTTTGTTGACAAGAGATGTGGAAAATCTCGTCAAGAGGAAGATGCAAGGTAACTTGAGGTCGAGGAAGCAAGGATCAGACAGGGCACCAAAGGGTTAAAAAGGGACCAGGAAGAAAAGTATTGATCAGTAAGTCTCAAGTCGGGGTGGGCAATATTTTAGAAAAAGGATGCTGAGAGATGGGATTTATGTTTGATTGGGAATGCATAATTTGATTAGAGATAGTTTGCCTGGCTTTGTGAGGGGAAGGTCAGACCTCATAAGTTTTTTTGAATTAATTGAGGATGTGACAAAATACATTGATGAGGGTAGAACAGTACATGAGTTATATATGGATTTTAAGAGGAGACTTGCTACAGTTAGAACATAGAACAGTACAGCACAGAACAGGCCCTTCAGCCCACGATGTTGTGCCGACCATGGATCCTCATGTGAGGTAAACCTAATGTACGAACCCTCAAATTTCTGTGACCATATGCATGTCCAGCAGTCTCTAAAACATCCCCAATGACCTCACTTTCACAACTGCTGCTGGAAATGCATTCCATGCTCTCACAACTCTCTGCGTAAAGAACCCGCCTATGACATCACCTCCAAAATTTCCGCCAAACTGCTTAAAACCATGACTTCTCGTGTTTCCATTTTTTTTTTCCCTGGAAAAACGTTTCTGGCTATCAACTCCATATATGCCACTCATTATTTTGTACACCTCAATTATTTCCCCTCACTTCCTTCTTTTTTCCAATGAAAACAGTCAGCCTCTCTTCATAAAATAAGCCCTCCATTCCAGGCAGCATTCTGGTATACCTCCTCCGAACCTTCTCCAAAGCATCCACATCTTTCCTATAATGGGGCGACCAGAACTGGACAAAGTATTCCAAGTGCGGTCCAACTAAAGTTTTTTAGAGCTACGACTAGATCTCACGGCTCTTAAACTCAATCCCTCTGTTAATGAAAGCCAAAACACCAATTGCTTTCTTAACAATTTTGTCCACCTGGGTGGCAATTTTAAGGGATCTGTGTACCTGCACACCAAGATCACGCTGTTCTACCACACTGCCAAGAATCCTGTATTTAACCCTGTACTCAACTTTGATGTTCGACATTACAAAATACATCACTTAACATTTATCAAGTTTGAACTCCATCTGCTACCTCTCAGCCCATCTCTGCATCCTGCCGATATCACGCTGCAGCCTATAACAGGCCTCTACACAATCAATGAGTCGTCCAAACTTTGTGTCATCTGCAAACTTGCTAACCCATCCTTCAATCTTCTCATCCAAGTCATTAATAAATATTACAAAGAGTAGATGCCAAAGAACGGAGCCCTGTGGAACACCACTCACAACTGACTTCCAGGTAGAATATTTTCCTTCCACTACCACTCGTTGTCTTCTGTCGACCAGCCAATTCTGTATCCAGACAGCTACATTTCCCTGTATCCCATTCCTCCTGACCTTTTGAACGATCCTACCATGGGGAGCCTTATCAAATGCCTTGCTGAAGTCGATATACACTACATCTACCGCTCGATTTTCAATAACTTGTTTAGTACCATCCTTAAAGAACTCAAGAAGAATTGTGAGGCATGACCTGCCCCTCAAAAAGCAGTGCTGACTGCCATTAATCAAGCCATACTCTTCCAGATGTTCATAAATCCTATCTCTCAGATTTCTTTCTAACACCTTGCAGACGACAGACGTGAGACTGACTGGTCTGTAATTTCTGGGGATTTCCCTATTTCCTTTCTTGAAGAGAGGAATAACAGTTGCCTCCCTCCAGTCTTCAGGTACGACTCCGGTGGAGTGCAAGGATGCAAGGATCTTCCCGAGCGGCGAAGCAATCACATTTCTCGCTTCCAAAAGCAGCCAAGGACAAATCTGATCTGGCCCTGGCAACTTGTCAATCTTAATGTTTGTCAAAAATTTCAATACATCAACTTCCTCAATTTCTATCTGTTCCAGCATGCTCTACCTGATCGACCCTACTCTTTCTTTGATCATTCTCTTATTACTAACATACGTGTAAAATAGCCTTTGAATTCTCCCTAATCCTTCCTGCCAAGCCTTTTTTGTTCCCCCTTCTGGCTCCCTTCAGACCATTTTTGAGCTTTTTCCTTGCCTGCCTGTAATCCTCTAGAGCAGAACAAGACCCTTGATTCCTCCACCTTACATAAGCTGCCTTCTTTCTTTTGACGAGAAGCTCCTCCGCTTTCATCATCCAAGGTTCCTTTATCTTACCCATTCTTGCCTGTCTCAGAGGAACACATTTGTGCATCACTCGCAACAACTGTTCCTTAAACAGTCTCCACATGTCTATAGTACCCTCCCTATGGAAGAATTGTTCCCAGTCCATGCTTCCAAACTCACGTCTGATAGTATCATATTTTCCTTTTCCCCAATTAAATATCCTCCCAATGTGCCTGCTTCTCTCCTTCTCCATAGCTATGTAGAATGTGAGACATTTATGGTCACTATCACCAAAATGCTCTCCCACCGCAAGATCTGACACCTTCCCCAGCTCATTGCCGAACACCAAATCCAAACTGACCTCTCCCCTCGTTGGCCTGTCAATGTACTGAGTTAGGAATCCCTCCCGAACACACCCCACAAAAACAGCTCCTTTCAAACCATCTGTTCGAAGGAGGTTACAATCAATATTGGGAGGTTTAAAGTCAACCATTACAACAACCCTACTACATTCGCACTTTTCCCCCAAAGTCTGCCGAAATATGCTTTCTTCAATCTCCCTGCAGCTATTGGGGGGTGGTGGGGGGGGGTCGTTTGTAGTAAAGCCCTAATGAGGTGACTGCTCCCTTACTGTTCCTAATGTCCACTCATACTGACTCAGTGGGCAGACCCTCTTCGATAATGATAACTTCTGTAGCTGTGATGCCCTCTCTTTTCACCCCTCCCTATTCTTTTTAAATGTTCTAAACCCTGGAACACCCAGCAACCATTGCTGCCCCTGAGAAACCCACATCTTTGTTATTGACATAACATCATAGCACCAAGTACTGATACACGGTCTAAGCTCATCACTTTTATTCCTGATACTCCTTGCATGAAAGCAAACACCGATCCCTTGGTTCATTCCGAGAAAGTTCCTTCCCACTGGTTGTGCTACCTATTGGTATTGCCTCACCTCCATCAACTCTCACAACTGGTATAGAGCTCAGGTTCCCAACCCCCTGCCATACTAGGTTAAACACTCCTGAACAACTCAAGCAAGCCTTCCACCCAGGAAATTGGTCCCTTTCCAGTTCAGGTGCAACCCGTCCTTCATGTACAGGTCCCACCTTGCCCAGAAGGCATGCCAATTATCGACCATGGAATCGTCATTCAGAATGTAAGGAGGCATGCGATACAGGGACATTTGGCTGAATTGATGCAGAAGTCGTTGACACATAGAAGTCAGAGTTTGGGAATAGATGGAAAGTATTCGTCAAAGAGCTCATTTACCAGTGATGTACCTTCGGGATCTGTTCTGGGACGTCTGCTCTTTGGGATCTTTATAAATGACTTGGATAAGTATGTGAAAGCGTGTGTAAGTAAATGTTCCGATGTCATTAATGTTGGTGGAGTTGTGGATAGTGTGGATGGCTGTTGTAGGTTGCAACGGGCGATTGGCAGAATTCAGAGCTGTGCTGAGAAGTGGCAGATGAAGTTCAAATTTTAAAATTGCGTCCTGATACATTTCGGAAGATCGAATTTGAATATAGATTATAGGAGGAAAGTTCGGATTCTTGGCAGAATCGAGTAACAGACTGATCATGTGGTTGTCGTCTCTAAATCTATAAATTTCTGTCCCAGCTTGATAGGACTGTTAAGAAGGACAACTATTAGCTGGATTGTTGGGTGCAAAGGCCAAAAATGTATGCTGCACCTGTATAAAGCCCAAGTCAGACCACACTTGGAATATTGTGTTAATAATATTCCTCCTATGTGGGACTTATTATATTAGCCACCTGTATTAGCCACCCTCCAATACGCAGGAACTGATCCTGAATCTATAGAACATTGGACAATGATCACGAATGCATCCACGATTTCTAGAGCTACCTCCTTCAGTACCTTGGGATGCAGACCATCAGGTCCCGCGGACGAATCAGCCTTCAGACCTAACAGTCTCTCCAACACCATTTCCTGCCTAATACAAATTCTCTTCAGTTCAGGTCCTTCAGCCACTATTAAATCTGGGAGATTGCTCGTGTCTTCCACAGTGAAGACAGATCGAAAGTACCAATTCATCTCTGCTGCCATTTCTTTGTTCCCCGTGATAAATTCACCCGTTTCTGTCTTCAAGGTCCCAATTTTAGTCTTAACTACTTTGTTTTTCTTTTCACATACCGAAAAAAGCCTTTATTATGCTCCTTTATATTTTTGGCCAGTTTATCTTCGTACCTTATTTTTTCTTTGCGTATTTCATTTTTAGTTGGCCTCTGTTGTTCTTTAAAAGCTTCCCAGTCCTCCGATTTCCCACTCATGTTTGCTATGTTATACTTTTTCCCTTTTGTCTTTATATGGTCCTTAAATTCCCTCGTCAGCCACAGCCCTCCCCTTAGGTTCTTTCTTCATTTTGGAATGAACTGATCCTGCATCTTCTGCATTATATCCAGAAGTACCTGCCATTGTTTTTCCGCTGCCATCCCTGCTAGGGTATTGCACCATTTATCTTTGGCGAGATCCTCCCTCATAGCTCCATATTTTCCCTTATTCAACTGAAATATTGTCGTCACTTCCGATTCTACCTTCTCCCTTTCAAACTGCAGATTAAAGCTTATTGTATTGCGGTCACGACCTTGTATTGGCTCTTATAGTTCGAGGTCCCTGATCCAATCCGGTTCGTTGCACAACACCAGATCAATAATTGCTTTCAACCTGGTAAGCTACAGCACAACCTGTTCTAAGAAGCCATCTCGGTGGCATTCAACAAACTCCCTTTCTTGCGGCCAGTAGCATCTTGATTCTCCCAGTCTATCTGCATGTTGAAATCCCCAAAACAACAGTAGTAATATCTTTGCAAGAGGCCAATTTCAGCTCCTTATTCAACGAACACACTACATCCAGGCTACTGTTTGTGGGCCAGTAGATAACTTCCAGTCGGGTATTTCTACCCTTCTAATTTCTCAGCTCTATCCAGACTGACTCTACATCCCCTGATTCTAGGTTCCCCCGTGCAAGGGACTGCATATCATTCCTTACCAACAGGGCCATCCCACTTCCTCTGCCAGTCAGTCTGTCCTTACAATAGCAAGCATAGCCTTGAATATTCATTTCCCAGACCCTGTCCACTTGAAGCCACGACTCTGTTATCCCCTCAACATCGTAACTGCCAATTTCAAACTGAGCCTCAAGCTCATCTATCTTATTTCTAATGCTTCGTGCATTCATATATAATATTTTTAATTTGTTACTCCCCTCACCCTTCCTATCAATCCCTATTTCACTTGACCTTACGGCATGATCCTTTTTTGAGTTTACTGCTTAATTGATTCTGTTGTCATTCTTGACTTTTGTTCTAACTTCCCCATTAACTTCTTTCTTAAACTTGCAGTTTGAGGGAGCCGGAGCCTTTCCCATTGGAGAGAGCAAGGATGAGGCGTCACTTGTTGGAGGTGTGGAAGATGATGAGAGACATAGTTAGACTTATACATAGTGCTGGAAATGACTACCAAGAGTAGAAATAACTGTTTGAGGATTGGAAGTACGTTTAAGGGACGTTTCAGAGACGAATTATTTTTATTTTTTAGACAGGAAGTCGTGGATGCATGGAGATTTTCCGCCAACAACTTCGGTTTTCCTGCTTCTCAGATGCTGGCTGACCTGCTGAGACTTTCCAGCAACACGCTATTCACTGATATACATTGGGGACAACTAAGCGATCGCAGATTGATACATAGATGCTAGTAATACGTTGGGTGTGTCAGTTAGATTGATCGAAGAGTAGGATAAAAGGTCAGGACAACAACATGGACCGAAGAGCTGCTAATGTGAGGTACTGTTCTAGGTTCTGTGTGCTAACATGTCCTAGGAGTTTTCCAACCCTTGGTTTTCAAATATACCATCATATCAATAGATGACGTGATTCAGTTCTCTCTCCGCTCAGAGAAGTGTTCCTTCACAGTATCACACTCTTTATGCATATGCATTTACTATTCCTTATTCTCCTTTCAACATTTCGATTACAATGTGTTTTGTCACTCATTATCCTTGCAGCGAGTCAGTGTCGGTGGTGTGTAGGGATCAGAATGGTGAAATCATGAAGTTGAGAGTGTTCTATACAGTTTTAAACAGTACACAGGAGACAGACGAGCAGATACCTCTTCAGATTCTGCAATGGTGTGAATAAAGCAGCTTAGTTCTGTACAGTGTCTTCAATTTCCCTCTTATTGATTGTGACTGTTAATGCCATATGGTAGACTGGGATATAATTTGTTAGCTGAATCCAGAATTACTTATTTGGAGACAGTACGATGACAATCCAAACAAATAGGAGGCCATTGTAGATTTGCCGTATTGGGATTTGACAGTTCAAGTGATTGATATTTCAGGAGCACTCTTTGGACTTAGTGACAATAAGTGGACAAGGACAAGAGTGACATTTGGTGGACGGTACTTAATTTGGCAATGGTCAACAACATTAAAAAGTGACAGTAAATAGCGAATGAGAATTGGAAGCCGTTATTTGAACACAGATCTTGGTCTGGCATGTGGGAAGTTTTTTAAAGACAAGTTCGTTGAAATGCAGGACGTGCATGTCCCTGTAATTCTGAAAGATTCATGCAGTACTCAGGAGGCATGAATACTCGGGAGAAGGTCACTATATTAAAAGAAGAATTTTGGGATCTCCTAAAATGCATTAAGATTGACACGTCCCCAGAGCAACATGAAATCTATTCCAGGTTCTGTGTGAGGCAATGAGGAAATTCTTGGGGCATTGCCACGTATTTGCGAATTGTCATTGACTAAAAGCGACATTGCAGAGGATCGCAGGTTGGACAACATTCTTACCTTGCTGAAGAAAGAAGCAGGGATAAAATAGGCATGCATAGGCTTTAAAACCTGATGTATGTTGTGGAAAAGCACCTGGAAAAGAAACAGAGGGATAATATCTATGCACATCCGAAATAATATGGACAGCTTAATGACTGGCAGCATGCTTTTGGATGGGCAAGGTAATGCCTCACAAACCTGAATGAATTTTATGAACAGATGACTAAGATACATAATGAGTGAAGGTGAGTAGACAGTTTCTGTGGCCTTGATTGAGTCGCACATGTCAGATTGGCAAAATCACTAAAATCATCTGGGATCCGGAGAAGTCTGGCTGGCTGGATACTAAAGTGTCTGCGTTAAAGAAGACTGAGGGTACTGGATGGAGGTTTTTTTTAAGAATGGAGAACGTTGAATAGTATTGTTCCAGAAGGCTTGGTCTTAAGTCCTCTGCTGTTGTAGTAAAGAAATAAATAATCTGGAGGAAATTGTGGGCAGTTTCAATCGTACGTTTGCAGATTACACGAAGATTGGTGGAGTTGCTGAGAGTGCCAACGAATGCAAAAGGACACAACAGGATAGAAATAATTCGGCGACCAATCCCTGAAATTTCAGATGGAGTTTAATCCTGGCAAATGCGAGCTGAATGCAGTTTAGAGAATAACAGAGGTGTAAATTCTATTGTAAATGGCATGTTCCTTCGGACCATTAACATGCAGACAGATTTGGTTTTGCTTGTCTGCAGTTCCCTAAAGGTGGCAACACAGGTAGCCAGTGTGATTGGGAAGGCAGAAGGAATGCTTGCTTTCATCATTCGGGCATGGAAGGTAAGGGTTGAAAAAACATGTTGAAATTATAACAAACCCATGTTTTGCCGAATTTTACACTTTTATACAGTGTTTGTTGCCACATTACCAGAAGAATGTGGAAGCTGTAGACAGAGTGAAGAGAAGATTCAACAGGATGTTGCCTGGTCTCGTGAGCACTGGTTCAGCGGAAATGTTTAAAAAACCGAATATTAGTTTCACTAGAAAGACAGCGGCTGAGATGAGATCTAAGAGCAAGCCACAAATTTATGACAGGCGTAGACAGGATGGATAGTCAGAAGGTTTGCCTGAGCTTTAAAATTTCAACTGCAAGGGACGTAGATTTAAGGTGAGAAGGAGACTTTTATGGGAGATGTGCGAAGAACTTTGTTCATGCAAAGAGTCGTGGCAACATTGATCACAATGCCAACAGAAGTGGTGAAAAGAACCACATGCACCGTATTTAAGAGGCATGTCGGTGGTTATATGAATATGGAGGGAATAGAGCTATAATATCCGATTACGGGCAGAAACTTATGCTTTAGTATCGGTAGGACTTGCTGCTCAGCACGAGCATGGAGGGCCGAAAAAGATGCATTTGTCCTATAATTCTCTTGCATCTTTGATCTACTGCTAAATCAATTGGGGCAGCTACTGCATTGACTAGCCATCATTTTAAAGTAAAATTCCTTTAGTCAGAGCTTTTCAGAAGAGAGTTTGTAAAGGCAGAGGTCCGAACTTTCTACTGAAAGTGGTTTAACTCAATAAGTTGGGAGGCCTTTTGAGGATTAGAAAAAAAACTTTGGAACAAAGTAGATTGAGAGGCCAGCTCTCACAGACGGCGCTTCCTAGCTTTCTTTTAGCAGTAGCAGTCAGAAAAACTTCGGTTTGCAAGCTTGAGTAAACGATGCCCAGCTGATTCCTGCTATGAAATCTCTCTTGTCCATTCTTTTTTTCTCTCTTTTTCCACTTTAGAGAACTCCATCTAAGAATGTCTGTGTGAAATTAACTTCTGCCAAGGTGTGTGTTTATTGAATGTTACTATTTTTGAACAGGTAATTAATGGGAGGTACGCCATTTTAGGATTGTGTTCATTTTCCATAATCAAGTCATTCTTAATTAATCCTTTTTGTTTGTTTCTTTAAATACTGTGTTTAAATAGATTGTGTTCTGCTTAATGGCAAGTAGTTTGACTAGTCACATCTCATTTTGGAAATGGACTTCACCTATACCTTTAAACGAAAAAACAGCTTAGGTTCAAGGCTACATTGTTAAATTATTTGAGGGAGTGTGCTCAGAATTATAGCAAATTGCTGGCTCGTCCGGGAATTGTACTCTCTTTAAATTGGGTTGAAGATTTTTCGAATTAAAGATGGAGAGTGGCATGCTAATATCCTTTCTGTTGAACTTAAAACTTCTGTTGAACTCTATTGCTTTTAACACTGCCTCTTTTGCACTAACTGATTTTGAATCGCCAAGAGTTTTCTATTGTTGGAAGAAATCGCTTCTGGATATTTGGCAAATGCAAGCAAGACAAAGCTATTGGAATTGGCAGACAAGCTGGGGTAGCAGTTCTCCTTTCAAGGAGAAAAAAAAAGTGTTGTTACACCAACAGTTCGACAAAACATTTGCTGGAATGGCCAAAGGAATGCTTGGAAATGGTAGAATTCAATTGCAGAAGTTTGTACGTGAAAAGAAATCAAAGAGCTTATACAACATAGAACAATACAGCACAGAACAGGCCCTTCGGCCCACGATGTTGTGCCGAACCTCTAACCTAGATTAAGCACCCATCCATGTACCTATCCAAATGCCGCTTAAAGGTCGCCAATGATTCTGACTCTACCAAACCCACGGGCAGCGCATTCCATGCCCCCACCACTCTCTGGGTAAAGAACCCACCCCTGACATCTCCCCTATACCTTCCACCCTTCACCTTAAATTTATGTCCCCTTGTAACACTGTTGTACCCGGGGAAAAAGTTTCTGACTGTCTATCTATTCCTCTGATCATCTTATAAACCTCTATCAAGTCACCCCTCATCTTTCGCCGTTCCAACGAGAAAAGGCCGAGAACTCTCCACCTATCCTCGTACGACCTACTCTCCATTCCAGGCAACATCCTGGTAAATCTTCTCTGCACCCTCTCCAAAGCTTCCACATCTTTCCTAAAGTGAGGCGACCAGAACTGCACACAGTACTCCAACTGTGGCCTAACCAAAGTCCTGTACAGCTGCAACATCACTTCACGACTCTTGAATTCAATCCCTCTGCTAATGAACGATAATACTCCATAGGCCTTCTTACAAACTCTATCCACCTGAGTGTCAACCTTCAAAGATCTATGTACATAGACCCCAAGATCCCTCTGTTCCTCCACCTGACCAAGAACCCTACCATTAACCCTGTATTCCGCATTCTTATTTGTTCTTCCAAAATGGACAACCTCACACTTGGCAGGGTTGAACTCCATCTGCCACTCCTCAGCCCAGCTCTGCATCATATCTAAGTCCCTCTGCAGCCGACAACAGCCCTGCTCACTGTCCACAACTCCACCTATCTTCGTATCATCTGCAAATTTACTGAACTACCCTTCGACTCCCTCATCTAAGTCATTAATAAAAATTACAAACAGCAGAGGACCCAGAACTGATCCCTGCGGAACTCCACTTGTAACTGGGCTCCAGGCTGAATATTTACCATCTACCACCACTCTGACTTCGACCGGTTAGCCAGTTTTCTATCCAATTGTCCAAATTTCCCTCTATCCCATGCCTCCTGACTTTCCGCATAAGCCTACCATGGGGACCCTTATCAAATGCCTTACTAAAATCCATGTACACTACATCCACTGCTCTACCCTCATCCACATGCTTGGTCACCTCCTCGAAGAATCTAATAAGACTTGTAAGGCAAGACCTACCCTTCACAAATCCGTGCTGGCTGTCCCTAATCAAGCAGTGTCTTTCCAGATACTCGTAAATCCTATCCCTCAGTACCCTTTCCATTACTTTGCCTACCACAGAATTAACACTAACTGGCCTGTAATTCCCGGGGTTATCCCTATTCCCTTTTTTGAACAGGGGCACAACATTCGCCACTCTCCAGTCCCCTGGTACCACCCCCGTTGCCAGTGAAGACGGGAAGATCATTGCCAACGGTACTGCAATTTCCTCTTGCTTCCCACATAATCCGAGAATATATCCCGTCAGGCCCTGGGGATTGTCTATCCTCAAGTTGTTCAAAATGTCCAACACATCTTCCTTCCTAACAGGTACCTCTTCTAGGTTAACAGTCCGTTTCACACTCTCTTCAAAAATACGGTCCCTCACGTTCGTAAATACTGAAGTGAAGTACTTGTTCAAGACCTCTCCTATCTCTTCCGACTCAATACACAGTCTCCCACTACTGTCCTTGATCGGACCTACCCTCGTTCTCGTCATTCTCAGGTTTCTCACATACGCATAAAATGCCTTGGGGTTATCCTTGATCCTATCCCCCAAGGATTTTTCATGCCCTCTCTTAGCTCTCCTAATCCCTTTCTTCAGGTCCCTTCTGGCTATCCTGTATCCCTCCACTGCTCTGTCTGAACCCTGTATCCTCAACCTTATGTAAGCATCCTTCTTCCTCTTTACTAGACATTCAACCTCCCTCGTCAACCAAGGGTCCCTCACACGACCATTTCTTTCCTGCCTGATAGATACATACATATCATGGACATGTCGTATCTGCTCTTTGAAAAAGTTCCACATTTCCACCACATCCTTCCCTGACAGCCTATGCTCCCAACGTATGCTCCTCAAATCCTGTCTTACAGCATCGTAATTTCCCTTCCCCCAATTATAAAATCTACCTTGTTGTGCGCACCTATCTCTCTCACTAACCCAAGGTGAAAGGCACAGAATTGTGGTCACCATCACCAAAATGTTCACCCACTAACAAGCCCACCACTTGTCCCGGTTCATTACCGAGTCCCAAATCCAATATGGCCTCCCCTCTGGTTGGACAATCTACATACTGCGTTAGAAAAGCTTCCTGGACACACTTCACAAACACCACCCTATCCAATCTACTTGATCTAAAGAGCTTCCAATCAATATTTGGGAAGTTGAAGTCGCCCATGACTACGACCCTGTGGCTTCTGCACCTTTCCAAATCTGTTTCCCAATCTGTTTCTCCACATCTCTGCTGCTATTGGGGGGCCTATAATAAACACCCAACAAGGTGACTGCACCTTTCCTATTTCTGACTTCAGCCCATACTACCTCCAGAGGCAGTCCCAGGTACCGATCCACGCCTTAAGTTCACCCACCTTATTTCTGATACTCCTTGCGTTGAAGGATACGCACTTGAGCCCATCTCTGTGTCCGCAAGTAGTCCCTGTCAGTGCTACCTTCTCCACAGCCTCCCTACAGGCTTGGGCATCCTGACACACAGCTAGCTTACTTGCTGGACTACAAGTTCGGATCCCATCCCCCTGCCAAATTAGTTTAAACCCCCCCAAAGTGTGCTAGCAAACCTACCCCCCAGGATATTGGTGCCCTTCTGGTTCAGGTGAAACCCGTCCTGTTTGTACAGGTGCCACCTTCCCCAGAATGCAGTCCAATTGTCCAAATATCTGAAGCCCACCCTCCTACACCATCCTTGCAGCCACGTGTTCAACTGCACTCTCTCCCCATTCTTTGCCTCACTGTCACGTGGCACCGGCAACACCCCAGAGATGACGACTCTGTCTGTCCTAGCTTTTAGCTTCCAGCCTAACTCCTTGAGCTCTTGAATGACGTCCCCACCCCTCTTCCTAAATATGTCGTTGGTGCCAATGTGTACCACGACTTCTGGCTGCACACCCTCCCCCTTAAGGATTCTGAAGACACGGTCCGAGACGTCTCAGACCCTAGCACCCAGGAGGCAACAAACCATCCGAGAGTCTCGCCCATGTCCACAGAAACGCCTGTCCGTCCCTCTAACTAGAGAGTCTCCTATAACGAGCGCTCTGCACCTCTCCCCCTTTCCCTTCTGAGTCTCAGAGCCACAGACCCCTTCACTGCCGCTTACACCTGCAAGGCTTTCCCCCCCCCCCCCCCCCGCCAACAGTCTCCAAAGCTGTATACTTATTTTTTAGGGGAACGACCGCAGGGGAATCCTGCACTGCCTGCTTCTTCCCCTTCCCACCTCTAACTGTTACTCAGCTACCTCTGTTCTCCGGCGTAACTATGTCCCTGTAGCTTCTATCAATCACCCTCTCAGCCTCTCGAATAATCCTCAGTTCATCCAACTCCAGTTCCAGTTCCCTAACTCGTTAGGTGATGAGCAGGATCTGACTGCATTTCCTGCAGACGAAGTCAGCAGGAGTATCGGTGGTCACCCCTACCTCAAACTTCCTGCAGGAGGAACATTCCACCGCCTGTGCTGCCATGACTGTCCCAAAAACAAGAACACTGAGTCAATAACACTGAGTCACTTACCTGTGGACTTTAAAGTTCGGTGAGAGGAGGAGGGTGGGAGGGAGGCCCTACGAAAGTAGGACCTGGGGTCTAGAACACACCCACTCAAATACTAATCACTTACCTTCCCGCCCAGCTATGCACTCCAACCTCACTTCCGCTGCCCGCTACAGGTAAGTAATTTGAAACAAACTGTCTTACCTTAGCTGGAGTCTCCCGGGTTCGCTTTTACTCGGCCGCTGCTCCCACTCAAATGACCGTTGGCGATTAAAGGGTGAGTATTTATACTCACTGTTCTCCTTCCCGGCTGCCCCTCTGTTTGCCGTCACTTCCTCTGCTGCTCCCGCTCTTTTTGTGAAGAGAGAGAAAAAAAAAACACCGCTGCTTTAAAGAAAAGGGAGAAAAAATAAATGAAAGTAAGCCCCTAGCAGAGGAAAGAGAAAGAGAGAGAAGGAAAGGAATGAAAAAAAAACCTCCAACAGAATTTCAGAAGTTGTCTATTGGAGGGAAAAATCTGTGTAACAAGGTAGAGTTGTAATTTCAATATGTGCTTAGTCAGGAAGCAAGCAAAGACAGCAAACATATCGTACATAAGGGCCTCATCATGATCTTTCCAAAAGTATCCAATCAACAACTAACTTTCATGATAAGGGTATATCAAGTTTTTTGTTTAATTTGAGAAAGAGGCGAAACAAATGAAGGGGCCAGCAACCACACTGGATTAGATTACTTACAGTGTGGAAACAGGCCCTTCGACCCAACGCGTCCACACCAACCCACCGAAGCACAACCCACCCAGACACATTCCCCTACACCTAACACTACAAGCAATTTAGCATGGCCAATTCACCTGACCTGTACATCTTTGGACGGAAACCGGAGCACCCGCAGGAAACCCACGTAGAATGTGCAAACGCCACACAGTCAGTCGCATGAGGCAGGAATTGAACTGGGTCTCTGGTACTGTGAGGCAGCAGTGCTAACCACTTAGCCACCATGCCGCCCACTAGCAAGTGTATTGATGATCCATTGAAGGTTGGTGGGTAGTGTTAATGAGATTTTACACGACTGTGAGTTGACGTTTCTGGAAACATGAGAAGGTGAAGAAGGAATTCATGAGTGCACATGAGTTAGTGTTGGAAGTTGACAGGCAATGTTTCAGGAATCGATGGAGGTAGCCGAGTCAAGCGCAGATTCAGTCGGAAAGGATAAAACAGTTTAATTTTGATATGTGTGTAACGTAATGTAGGTATTAAAAACAGAGCAAATACGTGATGCTCTCGGAGAGACGAATAATTTGTAATTTTTCAGAAGTGCACTTCCTGAAGTAGTGAGAACTCGTGGGGAAGTAAAAAGAGTGTTTTTTTTTGAATACTGCAAGATTTGAAGCAGAAATTGCTGATGACTATGAGTTGGTTCATAAATCAATGTTTGTCTTCCAATTTTACTTCCAATCTTTGAGGGATAGAAATGGGCAAAAAGAGAAATCCTCAGGTGGTAAGGGAAATGTACTTCATAGTGCAGATAAAAATAATAGTTTACGGCAGAATAAAAAAGGAAATCCATGAAGGAAAACGTGAATTACAAATTTTAGTTGTTTTCACCGCAATAAAGTAGGTCACACCATGTCACGATGTTGTTGGTTTGGAAGGAAATCATTGGGAAAACGCACGTAATAAAATAGGATAAGCTAGTGCTACAGGAAAGCACAGCAAACGCTAAAACACTGCAATAGAATGTACAACCTAGGGTTGGAGTTTGTTGAGAAGGAAGTACTAGATCTTCTGAAACCACTTATCTGTTACAGTAAAGTTAGTGGTATATGCAACGAACAGTAGGTGAAAAAGCACTAAAGACTGTATAAATCAGTTTTGATGTTGAGAAATGGGGAGATATACAATTTAAAAGGACTATCGTCAAAAAATGCGCTCGTACGTTGTATTCATGACGTGCTGAGATGGACTTGAAGTGTCTGGTGAAAAGTGGAGAAATACTCTTGGGTGTACTGTCATAACTTTCAGCTCAAGGAATATAACTTCTTCTTGCCTTTGACATAGCTGTACCACAGGAAGGAATGCTGCCTACTTCGTTTGTAAAACAAAGTGGAAAATCATGCAACTTACGTGTTCCAGGAAGAGTATCCTGCGATTTTGCCTTACTGTTTGATAACTAGGTAACAAAGCAGCAACTTGAAGGTAGACCAGAAATCAAGTCATAAACATAAGGAGCCTGGAGTTGATTCAAACCAAAATATTGAAATAATACTACACCACACAGACCAACGTCAGAAAATGCCTTTCACAACGCATGTATAATGGCTCTACTGACGTTCAGCATGCTTGAGGCAGAGACAACTTATTTCAATTGCTCACGCAGGTCATGCAATACGCTGTCCAATATTGTGCCGTGCATTGGAGTCAACTCCAGAGAGAATGTTGGAACTGGTTTCGCTTTTTTTTAAAGCAGGAGCACTAGCCTAGATCTGCTTCGAAACGGTTCTTGTTTGCTTGTGTTCAGTCATCCATTTCCATGCAGCATTTTGTCCTTGGTAATACCATTAGTGGTGTTATATTTTTGTGTAATAACCATCAATACAGTCTTTACAACAGTCAAGCAAAATGATCTTATTCCCTTCACAACAGTGGTGATTGGAAGTCTAGCATGTGTTTCAATCCACTGTTACACATTACACCTTCTCTCATTATAATACCCTGCAGGTATTTCATTATGAAGAATATCTTTTTTAATGCTGTTTATTACTCTTTTCTTGGCATTTGTCACATCAGACAATTCACTGGATCAAATCACAGCCCTGCTCTGGTTATGTATTCATTTCACAGGGTTCTTCTCTGATTTGCAGAACGTTGCATTAATATTATGGCATACATCATTTCTACCTGACCTATTTTCATATTTCAAGGGTGAGGTACTGTCCTACGTGACAATATATTAGAAAACCAGTCAAGATTATTTCTGTATCACCTGCCCAATACTTATAATTTTTGCTGGATATGTTCAGGGTGGTTCTTTAACTTGTAATGCATATAGAAATGATAGGGTGGCCTCCAATAATACCGTTCACTATGGGTCTCCCATTAGACCCCAGTTTGCAATTAACATTCATATTTTAATTTGGGATTCAATCCACTTTTTTATTCCTCAACTGGTTGCACATTGTTCTATGACGCATGCTGGGGCCCATCCACTCACAAAATGTTGGGCCTCCATCTGGCTGCTTGTACATTCTCTGACATTATGCCCTTTGCTGCAATTTCAATCAATTTTAGGACACTTCGAGTGTCATGGAGATCGTAGAATCCCCACAGGTGTGGAAACAGACCATTTGCCGGAACGCATCCAAGCAGATGCTGCGAATAACAATCTACCCAGACCCATTCCCCTACCCTACTACTTAACATTTAGTCCTGACTAATGCAACTAGCCTAAACATTGCTGAACACAATGGCAATTTAGCATGTCCAATTCATCTAACTTGCACATCTTTGGACAGTGCGAAGACACCATAGCACGCAGAGGAAAATCATCCAGACAAGGGGAGAATGTGCAAATTTAACAGTTGCTCGAGAATGGAATCGATTCCTGTTGCCTGACGCAGTCAGAATGTCCTACTACTCCCTCCAGCCACAGACATGCAACAGTTCTCATCTTTGATAGAGTGGCGCGGTCCACTTGAGACAGATGGCATCCCTTAATTTATTCATGCTGTACTATGATCACAACGAGGTGCCAGTTATTCACGCAGTATCTTATGTCTTGTTACGTCTTTCAACCAGGTTTTGGCGGTTTCCCTCATCGCCACCGTTGTAGTATATGTATTGTTATCAGTGAGATGTAACCACGATCTTTGTGACCTCAATGTCCCATGGGACTCGAACTTAAGGACCCACCATTTGACAAAATGTGCAGCTAACATTTCTGAGTTTAGCCCTGGGCCATCTACGCTCTGGAACACAAAGAGCACATCCATTTCGGTTAGGTGAATTCCCTTTCTCTCTCTTTACGTATTCAGGGCATTTATTGAGTTCCCTGTATTATCCCCTAATGCTATCCATACCGCTTCTTTCAACGCATCCAATGCTCGAATGTTCAGTCTTGGGGACGCTGAAATGTAATGTGGCGTGAACGTATTTCAGCATGAGTATTTTCTTCCACATTATCTACTCATTATACTTTTAGCTGCTGTTGGAAGCATGCATATGGTTGTCAATCAAATCTGATGATGCCCTTTACAGGTGGCTATATCTCTTAGCGATTAAACATCATACGACATAGTATATGTGATATCGCTGATTGTCTGTTACTGCCGTGGTAGGAATCGGGGAATGATTGAGCAGTGGATCTTTCTCCTTCCTCTGCCTGGAGAATGAGCCCAATCTCCCAGGCACTCTGCTCCATATCTGGTTTCATCATCTGCTCGACCTCGCGGTTCACTTCATTGTCTTCTTCCCATCGCTCCTTATGGGAGGTTTTGCAACAATAACTACTACTCATCTGTGTTCTGATATCTCACGCTGCACCTTCTCTACCTACTCCATCATTTTCATGTGAACACCTGTTGATCCCTATTCTATCCTCATTGACTTACGCATAACGTTTACAGATTAATACTTATGCCATCAGGGTTGCTCTTAATTTGGTTTTAAAACAACAGACTCCAAGTAAATTATGTGATTTTCTAATTTTATCGACGTCTTAAATGTCTTGCAGCTAACACGGAGGAAATTATGTAAAGGTAAGAAGTCGGTTAAGACTGCAAAACATGGATAGGAAGTCCGTTCCACAGGTTTAAGTATTCTTTATATATATGCACAAAAATACATAGACACAAACACAAACACACACACATATGCATGCATATGCACACAGACAAACGCATACACACATGCACATAATATACACACCGTATTGTTAGTGCCATAGCGAAATATGGAGTGAGTGCGTCTAATAATAAATAATGAGGAAATGATAGAACTGAGCACAGATTTTGCATTAAGAACTTTGCCTCTTACTGAGATATTTGTATCATTGGTAGTCACAGAAAAGGTGGTGGCAGACTGGAGGATGGTAAACGTGGTGGCACTGTTTAGAACGGCGGTAAAGACATGCCAGGGAACGAAAGACAAGTAAACCTGACCTCAGTGTTGGCAAGTTATTGGAGGGAATACTGAGGGAAAGGATGTACATGTATCTGAAAGGTAAAGACAGATTCGGGATAGTCAACATGGCTTTGAGCGTGGGAAGTAATGTCTCACAAACTTGGTTGAGTTTTTTGAAGAAGTAACAAAGAAGATTGATGAGGGCAGAGCAGTAGATGTGATCTATATGGACTTCAGTAAGGCGTTCGACAAGGTTCCCCATGGGAGACAGATTAGCAAGGTTAGATCTCATGGAATACAGGGAGAACTAGTAATTTGGATACAGAACTGGCTCAAAGATAGAAGACAGAGGGTGATGGTGGAGCGTTTATTTTCAGATTGGAGGCCTGTGACAAGTGGAGTGCCACAAGGATCAGTGTTGGGAACTCTACCTTTTGTCATTTACATAAATGATTTGGATGCGAACATAAGAGGTACAGTTAGTAAGTTTGCAGATGACACCAAAATTGGAGGTGGACAGCGAAGAGGTGTACCTCAGATTACGACAGGAACTGGACCAGATGGGCCAATGGGCTGAGAAGCGGCAGATGGAGTTTAATTCAGATAAATGTGAGGAGCTGCATTTTGGGAAAGCAAATCTTGGCAGGACTTATACACTAAATGTTAAGGTCCTAGAGAGTGTTGCTGAATAAAGAGACCTTGGAGTGCAGGTTTATAGCTCCTTGAAAGTAGAATCGCAGGTAGATAGGATAGTGACGAATGTGTTTGTTATGCTTTCTTTTATTGGTCAGAGTATTGAGTACAGAAGTTGGGATGTCATGTTGCGGCTATGCAGGACATTGGTTAGGCCACTGTTGGAATATTGCGTGCAATTCTGCTCTCCTTCCTATCGAAAAGATGTTTTGAAACTTGAAAGTGTTCAGAAAATATTTACAAGGATGTTGCCAGGGTTGGAGGATCTGAGCTACAGGGAAAGGCTGAACAGGCTGGGACTGTTTTTCCTGGAGTGTCGGAGGCTGATGGTTTATAGAGGTTTAGAAAATTATGGGGTGCATGGATAGGATAAATAGACAAAGTTTTGTTCCTGGGATTGGGGAGTCCAGAAGTAGAGGGCATAGTTTTAGGGTGAGAGGGGAAAGATATAAAACGGACATAAGATGCAACTTTTTTAATGCAGAGGGTGGTATGTGTCTGGAATAAGCTACCAGAGGATGTGGTGGAGGCTGGTACATTACAGCATTTAAGAGGCATTTGGATGGATTTATGAATAGGAAGTTTTGGAGGTATATGGCCGGGTGCTGGCAGGTGGGACTAGATTGGGTTGGGATATCTGATTGGCATGGACCGGTTGGTCCAAAGGGTATGTTTCCATGCTGTACATCTCTATGACTCTATCTGGAGCGTTTTAGTAGATTGTGCTGGGTTGAACCTGAAAACGAAGTTGAGACATCAGTATATCCATGTAATATTTGTTTTAACATCTTCATTTCAAGAAGGTTATTGCTTAAGAATAAACATAACAAATGTAGTGTTGTGAAGCGTTGCACCATTTTCATTATGCAGGATTATGAAATAAGATGCGTCCAAACAGTGAGAACCGTTATGCTAAGAATGTCTACAATCAAAGTATCACCAGTATTGGCAATGAAAACATGCACTGAACCCATATTTTCTGCAAAGTCAAGGATTTGCAGTGGCATGACATTAGACTCCCAGAACCAATAACTATGACATGCTGTTACGAAGACCTACACGTTGAGAGGAGAATGGTTTGCATGCTATTAAATACCACTGATTCAACATATTTTACTTTGGGATTCGTTCTTTGAGTTCCATTATTTTGATTAGGTATAACATCTTAAATTGCGAAAAAAAAATCATCCTCAGTGTTTCATGCCAGCTGATCCAGTCTCTAGTTATAACTTAGACATTGCTTTATCTCCAGACAGTATCTGAGTGAATCTCCATTGCACTATGTCCAGTTCATTTGCGTCATTTTATCAGCATGTTATCAGAACTGCACAGTCTTTTAACGGATCCAATTAATAGAGTATGATCCAATTACATGCTCAGTTGTGATAAGACCTCCCTGCTATCATATTTGTTGCACCAGATAATTTAACCAAGCAACATATATGGATTATTCACCACCCCATCTCCCTCAGTTGACGTCTTTAGTGGTCGATCGAATTTTGGACCAAGGTTACTTTTTTCCACAATGCTCCCAAGTAACTTAGAATCCATTTAGCATATGGTCGTCTCTTAACACCTCCGAGATCGCATCACCAAGCACATGTGAGTAAGCACAACTTCCTTATTGAAACTGAACATAAGCAAGAACAGATTCTTCCGCCTCAAGTATAACTGCATGGTAAAATTCAATTTTAAGCAAAATAAGTTGCCCTACTTTGTTGCCGCCAAGTGTGCTTAACACAGCATTTTACTCTCCAGAACAAAATCAGTTATGAAAACGGATTACCACGCTGGACAGTTCCTTTTATTCACACACTTTGGGCTCCATATAACAGTGTTTTCCAATATAGAATCTTTCGATGAGTGTGACTTTCGTGCTTCATGAAAATTTCTGGTTGCATGGTGACTCACATCGGTGGAGACCCAGGTTCAATTCTGAATCTTGGGTGACTGTGTGTAGTTTGTACGTTCTGTGCAGGTGCTCCAGTTTCCACCCACAGTCCAATGATGCGCAAGTTAGGTGAATTGGATGTGCAAAATTGTCCACAGTGTTCAGGGATATGTAGATCAGATGCACGAGTCAAGGTGAAATATACTGTAATAGGGTAGGGCAATGAGTTTGGGTGGGTTATTCTTCAGAGGGTTGGTGTGGTCTTGATGGGCCAAATGGTCTGTTTCCATACTGTAGTGATTCCATGAATGTGACAACATTCTTCCAGTGGAGTAGATTCGTGTGCAAGGATTTTATGTTCAAATGCTTCTAATCTTGGAAAATGTGTGCACCTCAATGTTGTTGAACAATTTCACAGGTTGAAGAGTCTAATGATTAAAACTGTTGCATCTAACATCTGGCTCATTTGCAGTCAATCGCACTTGTACCCCCCCCCCCCCCCCCCACTAATTAATTCTGAAGTCACAGCTTGTGAGAAAACATTGCTTAGTATAAAAGTGTGCTGCAATGAAAAGTATTCTTCGGAGCAAGATCCACTCTGTGACCCATTGCCAAGCTCAAACTTAAGATCATGAATTTGGAGATATGTGTGTTTTTCAGCGACATGCAGCACACTTGCACTGAACCAAATTTAAACTAATAGGTATCAAATACTGCTATTGCAAAACAGCAGCTGTGTTCTCATTCCAATGAAGTATTAATTATGTGTTTTCGATCTTATTGAAGCCTGGTGCCGTGAATGTTTCCAAAAATAATAGACTCAAACATTTCTGATGTGTCTCTTTATTTCTCAACGGAATTCCTATAAAGTAATAAGTTACATGAGTCTGAGAAGATAACAACGGAAATCCAAAAACAAGTAGTTACCACTTTTTCCTGGAGCGTCCAATGCAGGTCAGACCAAGGACAGCTAAAGGATGTTAATTACCTATCGATTTCAAGAAGGCGTTTGACAAGGTGCTGCACAGCACGCTGGTAAGTAAGGTAATTCTCCATGGTGTTAAAGTCAAGCTGCTAGCATGGATATCATATTGGATGCCTGACTGGAAGTAGAGTGGGGAAAATGATCTTTCTCAGGACGGCAGCAGGTCAAAAGTGATGTGCCACAAGAGTCAGTTTTGGACAACTTTTCACTTTATAAATTAATGATCGAGATGAAGGAACTGATGGCATTCCGATTGGCTTTGCAAACCAACAAAGCTAGGAAGTGGTACAGGCAACATTGTGGAAGAGGGAGATGCAAAGGATTTGTGCAGGTTGAGAGAGTGTACAAAGAACTGTTAGTTGGAGTACAACGTGTCAAGTGTGAGGACATGCACTTTGGTAAGAAGAATACAAGCATGTTCTATTTTCTCAATGGTAAGAAAATTCAGCCATCTGTTGTGCAAAGAGACTTGTGAAGTTCTAGTCCAGGATTCTCTCAGTGTAAACTTGCAAGTTTAGTTCACGGTGAGGAAAGAAAACTCAATGTTGTTATTTACTTTGAGACGACCTGAATAGAAAAAAATAACGTGATGTATTTCAGAGGCTCTACAAGGCTCTCGTCAGACCATGTTTAGAATACTGTGTGCCTTGCTGGCCCTCATATCTGAGGAGTATGTACTGGGTCAAGAGCCGGTTAAGACGAGCATCACGAGAATGTTCACTGGCTGAAAACCTTAACGCATGCGGAATGTTTGAGGACTCTGGAAGCTTAGTAATATGAGGGAGGTATCTAATTGAAACTTTCTGAATGCTGAACTGCCTGGACAGAGTGGATGTTGGAAAATAGTTTCAATTGGTAGAAGAAACAGGGAAATGAGGCCTCAATCTTAGAAGAGAATGAGCACCTATTAGAACAGAGATAAACAGAAATTTCTTCAGCCAGAGAGTACGAAACCTACGGAATTCACCGCCACAGGAGGCTGTTGAAGCCCAGCCATTCAGTATT
This sequence comes from Chiloscyllium punctatum, assembly GCF_047496795.1. Classification (NCBI taxonomy): domain Eukaryota; kingdom Metazoa; phylum Chordata; class Chondrichthyes; order Orectolobiformes; family Hemiscylliidae; genus Chiloscyllium; species Chiloscyllium punctatum. The sequence continues at coordinate 35,104,938 of NC_092772.1, forward strand.
TTTAAGACAGAGATAGATAGGTTCTTGATTGGCAAGGGAATTAGTGGTTACAGAGAGAAAGCAGATTACGATTGAGAAACCGTTCAAACATGATTGAATGACAGAGCAGACAAGATAGACTGATTCGCCTAACTTCTGCTCTTTTGTCTTATTGTCTTTTTTTTTTTGCTTAATCAGAATGAGAATAGATCCATTGAGAGATGCAATTCAACTGAACTCTCACATGCATTAAAATAAGTATCGTGTCTTCTGGTAGAATGATTTCCAATAAACATTGTCTTTTTTGTAAAAATTAATTTTACATAGAATAGAAAACTTAGAACATTGCAGTGCAGTACCGGCCCTTCGGCCCTTGGAGTTACTCCGACTTACACAAACCAATCTGAAGTCTGTCTAACCTAAACTAGTCCATTCTCGTCCATACTCCTATCCAATAACTATTCAAATGCATTTCATGTTAACTAGTCCACTACTGTTACAGGCAATGCGTTCCACTCCACTACGACTCTCTGAAAAAGCAAACTATCTCTGATACCTGATATCTGTCCTTCATCTATCACCCCTCAATGCTATGTCCACTCTTGCGGGCCCTCACCACCTGAGGGAAAAAAAGCTATTACTTTCCAAAATGTCTAACCCTCTGATTATTTCGATTAGATTCTCGACCATGTGGATATAGGCCATTTGGTCCAAAATGTCTGTAACGACCCTCTGAAGAGAAACCAACCCAGGCCCATTTCTTTCTGCTTAATGCACCTAAAACGGTGCAAAATGTAGTATGGCCAATTCATCTAACCTGCACGCATTTAGACTGTGAGAAGAAGCCAGAGCAACCGCAAGAACTCCATGCAGCCACAAAGAGAACATACAAATGCCACAAAGACAGTCACTCGAGGCTGGAATTAAACCTTGATCCCAAGCACTATGAGATAACTTTGCTAACCACTGAGCCACCACGTAGCCTAGAAACCTTGCCTCAATTAAGTTACTTCTTAATCTTCTTTTCCATAACCAAAACAGCCCTAGTCCCCCAGTCATTCCTCGTAAGATATTCTCTCCCTACCATGTGTCATCCTCGTGAATTTCCTTTGAACCCTTTCTAAATCTTCCACATAATTCCTATAATGAACTGACACGAATTGTATGCAATGCTCCAAATGTGACCGCACCAGAGTTTTGGACAGCTACATCATGATCTCATGGTTTCAAAACTCAATTCCTCTACCAATAAAAACAAGCAAACCTATCAACCTGGTTGGCAACTTCAGGGATCTATATACATGGACACTGATGTATCTCAGCTCGTCTATACTGCCAAAAATCTTACCATTAGCCACTAATCTGCATTCCTGTTATTCCATAACAAGTGAATCACCTCTCACTTTTCCACATTAAACTCAATTTGCCACGTCTCAACTCAGCTCTTCAACTTCTTTTTGCCTCTCTTTAACCGACAAAACCCTTCATCTCTACCCACAACACTACCAAACTAAGTGCCATTCGCCAATCTACTAACCCAACCGTCCATGCACTCATCCAGTTCATTTATGAAACTGACAAACAACAGTAGACCGAAACCTGATTCACGGAGTACCCCGCTAGTAACTGAAATCCAGGATGAAAATTTCCCATCAACCATGAAATTCTGTCTTCTTTCAGCTCGCCGGGCTCTGCTTCAAATGCTAAACCACGCTCTGTCCCTGCGTCTGTGTTTTTTGTCCGATAGCCTATCGTGAGGAACTTCAACAAATGCCTTACTGAATTCCATAAAGAGCACAACAACTGTGTTACGCTCATTCAACTGTTTGGTCACATTCTGAAAAAAAAATATCCAGAAGATTAGTGCAGCACGACATACCCTACACAAAACCGTGTTGCCTAACCTTAATCAACTTACTCCTTTGTAGATGATGATATCTTTTTTCTTATATCCTTTTCCAATACTTTACCCACAACCAATGTAAGGATTACATGTCTCCGTTTGTTTTGAGTCATTATTGTTTTTTTTCTGCCATCAAACTCCTAAAAGGCGATGCATTCAATTATCTATGATGATTCTTCTCTGAGAGCAGCAGCCCAAATGTATGTTGTGTCAGTGTTCACGGGGGGACATAATGAATGTTGTGATTACCCATAGAAGTTTCATAAGTCTGGATCATGTTGACATATAGAGGGAAGATGCGTAGGGCAGGCTAGAATTTATTCATGTGGACTGACGTCAGTGGTGGGAATGTTGCTGGAGAAAGTACTGAGGGATAACATTTATTTATACTTGAAAAGAATGGGCGACATTGTTTTGTGCGGGAGAAATCGTGCCTTATCAACTTAACAGAGTTATATGAGGAAGTGATCAAGTCGATAAACGAAGGAAGGACTGTTGATGTCATATACATTGACGTTTTTAAGGCGTTTGATAACATTTCCCTATGGTACTAATGGAGAAATTGAAGTCACATGATGTGCAGGATATTCTAGCTAGATGGATAGCGAACTGATTGAGCAACAAGAGACAGAGATTAGGAGTTGAAGTGAGTTTCTCAAAATGGAGAAAGTTGACAAGCGGTGTTCCACAAGGATCAGTACTGGGGCTATTGTTGCATGTGATATACATAACTGATCTGGAAGAGGGAGACTGATGGTATGATCAGCAAGTTCGCAGATGACACGTCGATGAGAGTAATAGCAGAAAGCGTAGGGGACTGTCCAGGAAAAATGTTGCTAGACTGGAGTGTTGTGTGAAGAAGTGGCAGATGGAGTTGAATCCAGGCAAATGTGAGGTGAATAATTTGGGAAGCCAAATTCGAGAGCAAATTATACAGTAAACAGAAGAGCTTTGCGAAACGTTTATGAGCAGGTGCATCTGGGAATTCAAGTCCATTGTTCCCTGAAGGTTGCTGCATAGGTGGATAGAGTGGTCAAGAAGGCGTATAGTATGCCTGTCTGTATTGGAGGGGTTTCTGAGCATAACAGCTGGCAAGGCATCTTAAAAATTATGCATGACATTGGTTTGGCCGCAGGTAGAATACTGTGTACGGTTCTGGTCGCCACATTACTAACGGGATGTCAACACTTTGTAGAGGGTGCAGAGAAGGTTTATGAGGATGTTGTCTGATATTGAAGATACTAGCTATGAAAAAGGTTTGTTTTCATTAGAAAAAAAAGAGATTGAAGCCGGAGATGGTTGAAGTCTATAAGATCATGAAGGATATAGACAAGGTAAATAGAGATAGGTTTTTTCCCAGGGTGAAGGCTTCAATAACGAGAGGTCACGCTTTCAAGGTGGGAGGTGAAAAGTTTAAAGGGATACACGCAGCAAGTACTTTACACAGAGGAGACCGTAAATGCCTTAAACGCGTTGCCAGCAGAGGTAGTAGAGGGACAGAAGCATACGTAGGTGGAGAACAGAGGGATACAGATGCTTAGGAATTGGGTGATGGGTATTTACAGTGGATTTGGATTGGAAAATCCTTGGATGGTGAAAGCCAGCTATCACAGGTCAGAATATTCAATATTTCCATTTAGATTTAAACAGAATCTGTGTGAAATCAACGTAATTGAAAGTGTCACTGTATGTCCCCGGATGCTACTCTCCCTAATTTATTTTTGTGTTATTTACTTTACGTCCTGCATGAGAGAAGGACGTGTGAAAATCTGTGGCTGAATTTTTCTTTTTCCCAACATGTGTGTTAATGAGATGTCAGTATATGTGAACAGTTCATCAGCAAAATTTACTCTCTTTATTATTTGGTAAGTTTTCCAACAAAATTATAGTATTCTAAACCACGCGTTCGTGGACTGCATTTTAACTACATAAATTAGTTAACTTGCATTTTGCTCATTTTTAATATGAACAGTCAAAATGCACCTGGAACTGATAGTTCATGTTTGGCTTTAAAGTAAGACAAGTTAATTTCTCAGTCAGTTCCTAAAATAATTTGAGCGTGTGTCGTCTCTTCTTTCATGAATGAGGATCTTTGTTTTGGGCAAAAAAAAAATTCTTAAACATCACATTTGGTTATAACTGTTCAACTCAAAGGCAGTGAGTGGCACGTGTTATTATGCTCTCCTTCGGTTGTTGAACTAGCTTGGTTTAAATAGGCACTGCTTTGTTTTGTAATGGGTCTTTCAGTCACTAACAGTTTCCTGGAGGAGAAAGAGGTCACTGCCTGATTTTTACAGATCGTGAGCAAGGCAAAGAATTTGGAATTGGCAAAGCAGCTGGAATTGGGTTGTCTTTGTCTGTGCAAAGAATTGGAGGCAATTGTCGAAATTTACAACTGCGCAAAATGTCATCACAATCTTTGGAAATGTCTAAAATTCAATTACAAATGAAACAGTTTCGACGTGTGTAGGAAAATAAACAGTATGAATTAGTATTAAAGGCAGTGTAGAAAAGAAAGATGAGGAAGTCTTCGGCAGAATGACACAGACAATCAAAAAGAATAAATCCAAAAAGTGCAAGCAGAGAGACGTCAGAGTCTAAAGTATTGAAGGTTTCCTTTAGACAGGAAAATCGATTTAAAAGTTTGCAGGCAAAAATGGAAGGTCGGGTTAGCGAGTCGGATAGTGACATAGAGCAATCCTCTTGTAGCCAAAGGCTTGGGTGTGGGGGTTTGTTGTTTCAAGGTGGGTGATCTCGAATGTTGTAGAACTCTATCTTCATTTCATTTGATGAACTGTACAAATAAATGAAATAGCCGATGACTAGGTGGGTATTGTTGATTCAAACAAAGTTAGAGATTGCATCTAGTGAGACATTTGCATGGTTATCAGAGAAGGTATCTCAGGGGTTTAATAGATGAAAAACCCATCTTATGGTCATAAGAGATAGCGCCAGTATAGTACTGACAACCTCGCACGAATTGAAAAACAGACCCTGACTTTGACAGGATCAAACAAAGTAATAGGAACAAATTAACTATGCGGTACAAATTAAGTCAAACGTATGGCCCTCTAACATAAATTACTATTTTGGACGAGTTCAAACGTTTACTTCCTGCAATGGTGATAAATAATGCAGGAGAGCAGAGATTTTACATTGCAAGATTAAAAGTGGAAATGGCAGATGATTCTGAATTGATTCACGTATCAAAGTTTAGCTTCCAATTTAAATTTCATAAAGTGAGGGATAGAAATTGTGGAAAGCAGAAATCCTTAGTTGATAATGGAATAGTCGATGATGTTGAAAATAATGCGATATAAAGTATCAATGAAGTCTAAGATGGAGAAAGACAAATAACGCAATAATAAAACTGGCCACAGGAAGTCAAATTATTGATGGTTTATTCAGCGCACTGAGAAGATGGATGTTGGAAACGGGACAAGCCACCTAATTTTGTTGAGGAAAGTAAATTGGATGCAATAGCAGAATGTGCCAAGTCTCCCTGAGCAAGTTATTCATGCCGGTAAGATTTGCTCATATATTCCAGGGGCAACAGTTATATAAATTATAATTTCAAGATCTACATGATGATGTGAATCTTTGACGGAGGTCGGTAAGGAGGTGGACAATTCAGCAAACGTATTGCCAGAAACTTGATCATATGTGGAATTCTTGGTGAGAACAACAGTTTGCCATGGTGTAAAGTGAGGTTGATGTGAGTGGTGAAACGTGGAGAAGTGGTAGTAAGAGTACTGAAGAAACTATGGCAGCAGAATAACATTTATTCTTGGAAAGGATATGTCTGGAACACATTTTGAAGTAATACATACTGAGGTTGAAAAAGAAAGTGGAAAATTAGGCTACAGTGATGTTCCAGGACATACGTCTTGGGACTTTTCCTGAGTGTGTGAGATCAACATTGGAAAACAGTATATTGAAGCAGGAGAAGAAATCAAAGAATAAAGATAAAGAAGGTGACACACAAACATTAGATAGGATGTTTGATGAAATGGTTGAGAAAGAAAGAAAAACAAGAGTAAGGGCAACACCACGTGCTCATTTTGCAACAGAGAAATTAATTAACTTACAACCGAAGGATGAAAAAAAAGGAATCACAAATCATGCTGGGAAGAATACGCTGAGTATATCCCAGATTGCTGCTATCATTATAAAAACGAATTCTTGATGAGCAAGTGGAAACTATCACAATTTTAAACGAATGATGAACGGGGAAGCTCATCTGGTGAAATGACAGGTGGATTGTGAAAGGAAGGTGACGTGGGCAGCACGTTAATATCGAAACGAAGTTGAACCCAAGACAAAATGCAAAGACATTTTTCTTGGCCTGGAGTTCATAAAAAGTCTTTGAATGTTGTAGGATATGTCAGGTCCACAAGATAATTGCAACAAAATTAACTAGCGCCTTTCAGAACTGTTAGTGCATTTGAGGATCTTTATATAAGTATCTTAATTGATTGCATAGAGCAACTATCTTCATAAAAAAGTGAGAATCAGTATTAATTTCCAATAATAGATTGTCAACTGGATTTCCCGAGATTATTCCGTTATGCAGTGTCACAGCTGGAAGGATTGCAAAAAAAGAACTTAACACAATTTTTCACTTGATGCTGACGACGTAATTCGGTTCATGGGTCAATATATATATCAAAATTGTTCAAGGATCTTATGGATAGATTAGGAATTGAACAACTCAAATCCGCTGTGCATGAACCAGAATCGCAGGAAGAAATGGAACATTGGCGTCAAACTTTAAAAGTCCCATCATATCTAGAGTTTACATTCAAGGCTATCCAAGTGATTGGAATAACTTAACTCATTGTATACTCTTTGTAGTTGCGGAACTACCAAGCCAAACTAACAAATTCACTAGATTTGATTTTCATTTAGAGAATGAATTGAGAAGACCACTGAAATCATTTCACGAGAAATTAATGGATCAGCGTTCAGAGACTACTTCATTGGACTAGATGTCAAACATCAAGTAAAGATTGGAAGTGAGCGGGTCGATTGGCTAGAACACCGTTAAATGAAGGTCACCATGTGAGGAAATATGGAGCAGTCAAGAAATGAAGAATTCACAATATTGCTCGTGAACGTTAAGTGTCAGTGTTAGTTCTAGTGGTTGGTAAACGTTTAAAAGCGACCTTTAGTCAAGCTTCCAACGGAAAGGAAATTAAGTATTGTAATTATTTGATTAGAACGCCAGACGTGAAAAAATCTCACGCAGTGTGTCATGTGAATGTCTTCAAAAAATGTTTCAATATAGATCAAAAGGAGAACGTGTTACATATTATAACAGAGTGTGACGAACCAAATTCAGCGGATAATAAATTAAATTGGACAAAGAGGAATTTCTCAAAATGAGAATAATTTATTGAGTTGCCTTCCAGAGGGAAATCAATGTTAACTGCAAATTTTGTCACAAGTACATGAGGAGAAATGTAGAAAAAAAATTAAAGACACTTCTCTCATTTTACTTGATGCTGATATAGCAAACGCTTTTCCACGAAGGACATCCTTAACCAAGATTTTATGCTGCCCACGATTATGTTAACTATTGCAATGTCAGTGCATTTACAAATATTGATTTGTATGCTCTTTGGCATTTGTAAGACGATACTGATAATGTGGGCCCTGCAATATTTGTTTCATAGAGGTACCTTTATCTGAAAGAATGATGGCAATTCCGAAATTCGTGACACAGAATGGATGGTACAAATTAAAAGTTATAGCATTTGGTGTGGGAATGTGCTATCCACATTTCAAAGAAAAATCAAAAAAAGAAAAACCTTTATTATGCAATTGTTTGATGTGCATTGACGATGCTTTTTTAGGCACGGATGAAAAGAACATCTGCAGCATCTATTGAGGTTGTGCGGTCGAATTTGAAAAATTGGCTTGGTGATAAACCTGGTGCAGAGAGAGTTCGCAAAGGCCCATGGAAATGGACAGATGGTCACAGGGCATGCGAAAACAAACATTATTGTCGATTTTCCATGTTATCAACAAAATGACCAGAACTAAGGTTCGTAGCATTGATGGGTTGCATCAGAATTTCAAACGGAAGATCAGCAATGTCTTGCTCCACTCTCTGAATTTCTGAAAACGTGAAGAGGATTTCAGTGGATGGCAGGCTGTCAGAATGGATTTCACAGCCGAAAAGATCTGTTAACCACTGCCCTGCTGTTAACCGCGCTTAATTACACAAAAGCAATTCAAGGTAGCTTTCAAAAAGTATAATGTCAGTGTCGAAGTTGCTCTTTTAAGAAAAGAAAATGCAATGAATGAAAGATGAAATCGATAGTGTTCCAAAAATTTAAATAAACGGCATTTTAAAAAATCCCACGATTGAGAAGGAATCCTCGGGCTTCGTATTGGCTTTACAACTATTCAAAATGTGTGTTACCAGCAATGTTTATGAGGTAATAGCACATATTGTTCATAACTCCTCAAAGTTTCTGGTGAAATTTATGGAACAAATACTACATTACTCAACGAAGCTTATTATTGCAGCCATTCATTCCACGTTGAAAATTGAGACAACCTTTCAGAACGAGTCATGTTGTGACTCTGATGAAGAAAAATGAACACAAAGGGTTGCAGGAGTCAACAGACTAAAAACCCTTTTGACAGTACTTATCTGCTTGGATTCAAAGTAACGTACGTTGAATTGTAGTGGGTGAATAGAGTGTGGCAAAGGGTTTCTTTTTAAAATATGAATCTATTTTTGTATATATCTCGTTCGTTTTTATCTTGGCTGGTATTTCAGTGTTGTGACTTGAATAAGCTATTTTGTTGTTGTTTACGAAGAAGGCGGTACAACAGAGGCATCAAGCAGTCTATCAGAGACACAAGAATAAAGAGCTTTGGATCTTTTTCATTTTGAAAGCAATGATCAACCCCTAAATGGTTGTGGCCTTATCTCACAGATTAGAAGTTCTGAATTTTTGGCTTTTGATTTATGCAGTATTTATTCGGGTCTCAACAGAGTTGTAAGATTAATTGAATGTCTCTTAATTTTTACTGTCCATGAACTTTCATTTGATTCTATTTTTCCCATCTGGTTAGGAGAACCACCTACGAGAATTTATGTCTGCCACTTAGATTTTTTGCCAAGTGTGTGTCTTTACGATGGCAGTCGTTTCTACGAAAAATTCTCTGCTAAGAGTTCCAGTATTTTGCATACTTCATTCTTTGATTGCCTGCAACCTCCAATGCTTAAATACATGGTGTTTTGGTTAATGTCGAATAATTTGACATTCGCATTGCATTTGGAGCAGTCTTTTCACATCTGCCTTTAAACATAGGAAAGAAAGGAATGTTCCGGCTACTTGAATAAAATATTTGGAGAAGGCCTGGTCTAGCAAATTAAACGATGTCTTGTTTCATGTAAAAAATTCAAGAAGATTCTGACATCAGAAATTATAGTTGTTTCCTCTCTTGTTTACTAATGAGTGAAGCATTTGTTACATTAAATGCTAACTTTCTGATGAAGCATAACAACTCCAGATCTCGAATCAGCACATCCACTCTAGTGCCTCTATTTTCTTTTCTTTGTTTTTTTTTCGCACGTGTTCATGTATTGTACATCTGGTCCACTGTTAACAGGTCGAATCACATTGCAGTGCCATCTTACCCGAGTACAGACTCTTGGAGGCGGTAACTGACTCTGTGCGTAATTGCATTATCCAAGCACAGGCATGAGTAAGCCCAATACAGTGTCGATTGACCATAGTGTGTTACGAATGAACTCTTACTTACATTTCCAGCGCAAATGCAGGATTCATAAACGTCATTTTTAGATTAGTGCAGACAACATTGGCAATGTTCTCTGGGCTTCCAAAATTGAGCCTGAGGATTGGGGACGTTGTCACTGGTTGGCTCTGGCGTCAGCAGCTTTGAAGAGGTGTTGGAAGTGAAACCAGTTTGGTGGGTCAAACAAAGCCATCTACGATGTGGTGTCGGAGAAGAAAAAAACTTGGGAAAAAATGCCTTACTAGTGGCGACATTGAAGTTGCTTCGGTCGAATGCAAATACTGGAGAGGCAGTGATGATTTTGAACCGACTCACGATTCGACTAGGAGGCAAGGGAATGAATATGTGCTGCCACTTAAGCGATACCTTTTCGTTTTTGAGATTTTTTTAAACTGAAGCCAGATCACAGTGAAGAATGAAATCTTTTTTTCTCAAGAAATGTATTCATTAACTTATTCGTTCATTGACATTGCACTGGCTTCTTTGTCATTTACAATTTTAATGATCAAGGGGACACAATGTAAGATGCTGCTGTAACGTTTACATTAGCTTTGCAATGTGAAAATGTGACTTTATAAATTGTATTACACAAATTTTCAACAACTCCAATGTTTACGGTTAAACGCAAAAGAATGTGAGGCAGAAACGACACACCAAAAAAGAAAACAATGATATCGTGGCAAATCGTCCTGAAGACATTCTAGAAGACATCAGCGCAAATGTCCATCTTTATTTGCTTTGTCAAACTTTCGAAAGGCATGACATCAAGATTTCACCGCAGAAAGTGAATTTGAAGGAAATTCCTTCACCACGTTTGATCACGTACTATTACACATAAATTGAGAATATTTAATCTACTGTCGATTTTTCTGAAAGATCATTCTGGTATTCTATCTTCAACACTTGCTCAGTCCTTGATTTCCCAACCCTCTGAAAAAGACTGAATGCATTCATGCTATCCATCCCTTTCATGATCTTAAACTCTTCTATCAGATCCCATCCCATTCTCCGACGGTCAAAAGAAAAAATAGCAAGTCTTAGCATTTCTAATCTCTCCCTGAATTTACACCCTTGAATCCTTGCGATATCCGTGTAAATTTCCATTGCACTTTTTTTCCAGTTCAATAACATCGTTATGACAGCAATTTGACCAAAATAAAAATAATGTTCCAAGTGCTTTCACACCAATGCCTTGTACAACTGCAAGAGAAGTTTCTGACATTTATATGCAATGCCCTGAACGATGAAGATCCAAGTGTGAAAAGACCACTTCACCGCCCTGTCTATTCGTAACTCTACTTTCTGGGAACTGTGCAACTGAACTCAAGGTCGCTCTGTTTACTGCACTCTGTAAGGCAACACCATTCGCCATAAAACTCCTGTCTTGATTAGACTTTCTAAAATGCAAGACCTCAACACTCCCTTTGTCATTTCTAGTGCCACTTGCCCAAGGTCGTGCTGTAATTTTTGATAACTATTCTCACTGTCCAGAATCCCGCTTCCACTATTACCTATCATCAGGCCAACTGAGCATCCAATTTGCAGTTTAGCGGATTCTGTACAATCCAATCTTCCAGTGAAACCTTTTAAAAAGACTTACTGAAATCCACATAGACTAAATTTACAGCCCTGATTTCATCATCCTTCTTGATCCGTTTACGGAAGAACTTTAAGTAATTTCTGAGGCATAATGTCGTGCACAGAAAGCCATGCTGACAATTCGTCTTCAAACCCGTCTTTCCAAGTACATATAAATCTTATCTCTCAGAATCTTCTCAAGTAACGAAACTCTCAAAGATGTTGGACTTACTAATCTATATATCCCAGGTTTTCTTTTCCAGCACTTCTTCAATAACGGCACAAGGTTCAATATCCACCAGTATTCCAGGACATCACCTGTGTTGATATTGATGGAAATAAATAAGCTGTGGCCCCCATAATTTCTTCTCTCAACACTTTCAGCGCCCTTGGATATTTCTGTTCAGTACCAGGACATTTGTTTGAACTTCACACATTCTGATATGTCTTACACCTCCTGTAGTCTGTTATAGAATGTCCTCTAGATATCTGCAATAACTTCCAAAGTTCACAAATTTCATGTCTTTGTCCACGGGAAAAATAGGAGAGAAGTATTCCTTTCTTATGTCAGCAATGTCCTGCGTTACGACACATGCATTTCCGTTTTGATTCTTGAGACGTCCTATTCTCTACCTAGCTATGATTTATTTTTTATTTAATATATTTTAAGATTCTTTTTGGTTTCACCCTAACCTTCTCAGTGAAGTTAATCTCGTAAGCCTTTTTGGTCCTTCTTATTTCCTTATTCAGGAAACGCCTATATCCCATTATATATCTTCGGGATTCCCTTGAGCCCAGCTGCTGTGTGTGAGCCATGGTACAAATTTGGTTTGTCTGCTCAAAGTCTCAGTATTTCTTATTGTCTCAGGTTCCATATTCCTGCCGAACTTACACTTTCCACTCACGGGAACATATACAACTTGACCTCGAGCTATCTCACTCCAAATGCTGTCCCACTCACTGTATGTCCGTTTGCCTGCAACCAAACGACTCCAAACAACTTCTGCAAGCTCCCATATAATCCCTTCAAAATTTACAATGACCGAAATTAAGTCTTGAACCTGGGGAATAGACTTTTCCCTTTCTCTAACTAGTTTAAAATCGATGTAACTATGATAATTGGAATCAACACACTCCCCCACCAGCACCCCGCCCCCTAACTGTCAGTGTAGTCAACTGTCCTGCTCTATTTCTAAAAAGTTGTTCGGGTTTTGCCATTTAACATTTAGGACTGTCTGTATACTGCTTTAGGAAACCTTCTGTACACACTTAACAAATTCCACACCATGTCAAGCCTTAGCAATCCCAGCATATGTCAGGAAAATTAAAATCTCCCTAGTATGGCAAACCTATTGCTTCTGAAATGATCCACAATCTCATTGCATATTTGTTCCACAAAATCCAATTGATCATTTGGGGGCCGTTAGGACGACCCCAATAGAACCATTATTCCCTTCCCATTTCGTCCTTCGACCCAAAAAGACTAATTGAATGACACCGAATTTAAATCTAAATGCAAGGCACAAGTTGTTCCATGCCAAATCACAGTCTGATGACTTTGAACAAGAAGTTTCAGTCGATCTTGTGATGTCTTGAAATGCTTATCCATTTCAAAGTGTCTGCTCATTCACTGCTTAACATCATAATCTTTTAAAGAAGTTGCTTTCATTCAAAGGAACACGTTTGGTAAATATTCAAAATTAAACACTGTCTTGAGAATAACAACTTTCGCAGTATCTTGGAAGAAGTGCGGATGCTGGTGATCAGCGTCAAAACGTGTGACGCTGTATAATCACGGCCAATCAGGCAAAGTCCGAGGAGAAGGAGAGTCTATGTTTGGGGCATAATATCTTCATTAGTAACATGGGAGGGGCGCAAGGGGGCTAAGAGATAAATGGTTAGTGTTGGGGCTGGGGAAAGATAACTAGAAATATGAAAGGTAGATGAAGTTATGTTGATGGTTGGACTGGAGGTTGGAACAGATATGTGGGAAGGATAATGGGTAGGTTTGATACTTCATGAGAGCAATGTGGATTTGGAAGGTTGACTCTGAGATGACAGGGAGGTAAGGGAGATGAGGAAGTGCATCAAATCTATATTAATTCCATGAACTCGAAGGCAGAAGATGATGTGTACTTCCTCCAGTCGTCTGGTGGCGACGGTTTGGCGGTGCAGGACGTCCAAGACCTCCATGTACTTGGTGCAGTGGGGTGAGGAGTTTAAGTGGTCGGCCACAGTGTGGTGGGGTTGTTTAATGTGTGTTTACTGGAGATATTCTCTGAAACGATCCGAAAGTTGGCATTCTCTATTCCTAAAGTAGAGGAGGCCACTTCAAGAGCAACACCCACAGTAGTTGGGGTGCTTGGATGTGCAGAAAACTCTCTGCTGTGTGTGTAAGGATCCTTTAGTATCTTGGAAGAATGTGAGGCAGGAGGAACTGGGACTGTCCAAACAAACTGAATCAATATCGATTCCACGAGTTTCCTCATCTCTCCTCCCCCAATGTTATTTGAGATCCAACTTTCCAACTTGGCACCACCCTCTTAAAATGTCCTACTTCTACATCATCCTTCCCAATTAACTGCTCCCCCCTCCATCCCAACCGATCAACCCCAACCTTCATTTACCTATCAGACTCCGAGCAACCTTCTCCAATCCAACCTAACCCCCATTTATCTGTCACCCCCCTTGCTCCTCTCAGGCATTCTTCCTGAAAATCGTATTCTCAAACTGTCATCTATTCTGCTCATCAGATACTGGCTGACGAGCTGTACTTTTCCACAGTGACACCTTTTAAGCCGTATCTAGATTGCTCCATGTGATAATTTATTTGCGCATGTGGAATTGGTGTTGACATTCCAAAGGTCCCTGAATATTGCCTTTGCAACTGGACATATTTTGAACTAACATATATTTCGATATTGACGTTTAAATTGCGGAAATCTGTAAAATCTTCACAGATTTTACCCATTTTTATTGTGGAAAAAAATTTGGACAACTCAACTTCTTATCTTCTTCAATCCAAAGCCGGAGTCGTATTTGCAACAAGCATAGAGAATTCTAAAACAATAACGTTTCAATGCGGAATAATTTTGTTTTCAAATGAATTTTGTACTTCATGAATGTAAGAAAATGCATTCAAAGCGTTTATTTAATTTATTTTGATTTCCAAGATGATTACATATTATGATAAAAATGCATTTCAATTAACTTTTCACCAATCAAAATGCTGAAAGTTTCAGTAATACACACATTTTGGGAAGATTTCCAAAAAAGCAGACGGAAAATATTTTGTCCGATTAATAAAATTTTACATTAAGCAGCTTTAGAAACATGTCTTTAAAATGTACAATAACGGATGTTTACATAGTGAGCCACCTAGCAATACTTCAGTGTTTTAAATAGGTTTCAAATGATTTCAATCGTTTTCACAAATATTTCAGCAGAAAGAATGGACACAAAAATCTATTACGGTGAGTAGTAATCACATTTTATTTAGTTTATGTTCAGAATTTCGAACAGAAGCAATTGCGTTGTTTATCGAACTATCAGCTGTGAAATGCCAAAGTTCCCTATGATTCTGAATGAAACTTTGTTGCTTTTAACAGAGAAGCAAAACAAAACATGATTACAATGGAATAAATCTATCCTGTCGAACGGGAGGCTCACGTATGACCATCACATCAGTTTCAGTTCTAGAGAACTTGTGTCGATACATAATGCATATTAAACGTTTGTGGAATACGTAATTATATTTTTTTGTTGTTGTTTCTTTTATTTTTACATAAATTGTCACGGATTGTTAACAAAAATGTACATAAGTCACAGGGGTAAGAATTTGAAAAATGTTCTTAATGAAAACAAAAACATTTCGGAGAAAATTAGAACTGCAGATGCTGGGGTTCAGAGTAGACAGGGGATTGCTGGGAACGCGCAGCCGGTCTGGCAGCCTCAGAGGAGCAGGAAAACCGATGTTTTGGACATTAGCCTTTCATCAGGAATTAGGATTGTGGGCCATGGGCTGAGAAATAAATGGTAGGCTAGTGAGGTAGAGGGAAATGTAGCTGAGAAAACGAAAGGTGGATGAAGGTGAGGGAGAAGGTGAAAGGTCAGAGGTGGGAGTGATGGATAGGCCCGGAGGGCGATGTCGAATTGGAGATTTGAGTTCTGAGATAATGACAGGGGAGGAGAAAGGAGGAAACTGTTGCAATTCATATTTTATTCCGTGTGGATGTAAGGTTCCATGGTGGGATATGAAGCGTTTATCCTCCATGTTTTGGGAGGTAACGGTTTGGCAGTGGAGGAGGCCCAGACCCTTCATGTCCTGCATGTGGTGGCAGGGGCAGGTTGAAAATGCTCAGCCACAGGGCGGTGAGTTGGTGGATGCGCGTGTCACACAGATTTTCTCTGATTTGTTCCACAAGAAGGTCTACTGTCTCCCTGATATAGAGGATACTACACAGTGTGCAATGGATGCAGTAAATGACAATGGCAGAAAGACAGGTAAACTTTCGATGGGAGTGGATGGATCCCTTGGGACTTTGGGAGGATGCGACAGGAGTGGTTTGAGCGCAGTCTTTGCCCTTCCAGCGGTGGCAGTGAAGGGTGCCAGAAGTGAAGGGTGAGTTGGTGGAGTGTGTGGGCATTTACCTGACGAAGGCCTCACGGAGGGAATGGTCTTACGGGAGCATGGATAGGGGTAGGGAGGGAAATATATCTTTGTTGGTGGAAGTGGAGTAGGGTGATAAGCAGAAGTTGGGTGGAGTTAAATGTGAAGACCAGGGCGTTTGTGCCGTTGTTGCATTGGGAAGGGTTGTGGTACTTGAAGTCGAGGAGTCTCACTTCAGGGCATCGTCAACAATTTGGGAAGGAAAGTTGAGACCATGGAAGAAGGAGGTCAACTGAGATATTTTAACGTGGTATTGGGCATCTTGGGAATAGGAGTGGTGGAGGCAAAGATATTGGGATAAGGGACAGCGTTTTTACAGGACGTTAGTTGGGGAGACGAGTCGTCTATCTCGCGTGAGAGTCGATTTCAGTGGTTAGTCGGTCGCCAAAGAAAGTGATGTCGAGTTCCAGAATGAGGAGGGATGTATCTGAAACAGTCCAGATGGATTTGAGGTTGAACGTTGTTGGTAAAGTTGCTGAATCTTTGAACATTCGAGTGCGAACACAAGGCGGCACTGATATCGTCATTAATGTAATGGAGGAACAGGTAGGGTGGTGCCAGTGCACCTGCAAAAGATTAACGGTTCCATGTATCTGACAAACTGGCATAGCTCAGTCCCATGCGTGTGTCCATCGCCACACCTTTGGTTTGGAACAAGTGTGAGGAGTGTAAGAAGAGGTTTTTGAGCGTGAGGATCAGCTCAGCCAGGCAGATGAGGGTGTTGGTGGAAGCATAGTCTTTGGGATGAAATGAGAGGATAAAACAGAAGGCTTGGAGATCCTCATCGTGGTGGATTGATGTGTACATGGACTGGATATCCATAGTGAAATGAGGCGTTGGGGGCCAGGGAAATAAATATCTAGGAGGAGATGAAGGGTATGAGCGGTGTTAAGCAGTGGGAGTTTGTGGGTTCTAAGGTGGACAGGATGGTCTCGAGTTGGAACATCTGAGTTCAGAGGGACAGGGGCAGCCTGAGTCAATTGGTCGACTGGGGCAGTCAGATTTGTGAATCTTCGGTAGGAAGTACAATCCGGCAGAGTGGGGTTCATGGAAAATGAGGTTGGAAGTTGTCGATGGGAGATTCCCGAGGTGTTGAGAGTGTGGATGGGTTGGGAGAGGGTGGCTTGGTGATGGGAAACGAGGTCTGGATCAAGGCTGCAAATAGAGGAGGTGTTACGATTTGGCCCCGGCTTCTTTTGTGCAATCGTCGGTTTTGCTGCACTACTACTGCACCACACTTGTCTGCAGATTTGATGGGGTGGTCGGGGTTGTAATGGAGAGAGTGTCAGGCTGCGCGTTCTGAAAGTGGGAGGTCGCAGTAAGTGAGTGTGCTAGAGAAGTTGAGATAGTCGACGTCATGGCTGCAGGTTGAAATGGTGATTTCAACGATAGGTAACAGGATAGCACGCTGTGTCCAGTAGGATGTGGCGTGTTGTAGGCAGGAAAAGGTGTCCTGCTTCGGTGGGCGGGTGCCACGGTTAAAAAAGGAGCATTCACGTTTTCAGCCTTAGTCAAAATCATTAATCTGGGAGCGTAGAGGTATTAAGATCAGGCCTTGCTGAGGAGTAAACGTTCGTCCTCAGAGAAGGGAGAGCTGGGGGAATGGTGAACACACGGCAGTGCTGGGAGCTCAAAGTGGGGCTGGAGCTGGAGGCGGAGACATTAGTTTGAATGGACTTTATTATAGGATCACATATGACGTTAACAGTGAAAGTTTCTATCACAAATGGGGTGTTTGGTTTTTGGCGGGTGACTTCACTGGTGGTGGAAATAACGTCGGCGTTAGATGCTTCTATGTCAAGGTGAAAAGTGTCTTTCCATGCAGAGGTGGCTGACACAGTGGCTACTGCAGGGGCGGGAATGGCGCATTGCGGTTGTTCTCTGGCGATAAATCTAATTGAGGTGGTCAATCTTGCGGCGTTCGGGATGACAGTGGTCTTCTCGGCAGTTCCGGACGTGTTTGAGTGGGTGGCGATCGCGGAGGTGGTGTGGTTGGCAGTGGTTGCAGTTCGTGCGGTGGCACTGAGGACGGATGTGACGTCATGGCTCGCCCTGACGTTCATGGAAGGAGAGGCCGTGCAGCAAATGGCGTCTGGATCTTTCCAGAGGCGAGGAGAAGGTTCCAGATTGTCCAAGGAAAAACGTATATTGAAGGAAGTGCATAAACGTTTGTTCAACTTCCGTTCTTTTATGCCCAATGTAGCAGAGAAAAACCATTTGTTGAGCACACAAATCCTTTGGAGAATGCAGAAAAGCAGAGGCCCGTTTCGTCGATGAATGTGTGGCTCTGATTTGGGCCAGGACAGACTGCAGGTGGAGTAGATGGTGACGCATGGCTGATTTCGTGGAGCAAGAGAATTATTGTTGAATATTTATGATCTGTTGTGCGTACTGGGTACCCTGTTCATGTTCAAATTGTGATGGTCTGAACACAATCATCTGCAAGTATTCTGTATTCTGAAAATTCTTCCTTTTGCAATGTTTCTTTGGAGCGTAAATGTTCGAATGACTCCACCAAATCTATTCTAATTATTACTTTTCCGAAGTCCAATTGGGCAAACTTTTCCAACAGGCGCTTATGAAGACTTTAGGCAGCTTACATGCAAGTTACGCACCAATATGTTCAGATGGAGCAGCTCCAGAAAAGGAAGACTTCACTGGAAAATATCCCACTCATGAAGCCATTCAAATTAACTATTTACGTAATTGTATTTACACATTTACAATAAGCCATGCATATCATATTTTGAGAAAACATAAACATCTGGTCTCCAAGTCTACCTCCTCAGAAACTATGAAGACAAATACCCCAACTTGCATCTAACTGCACTGAAATCTTCCCACAGTCCGATTACATTAACAAACCAAGATTAGCCAACCCCCCACTCCAAAGCTGGAAATGATTGACTCTGTCATCAGACTCGTCAATCTTCGTGGGACACCACTTCTTTAACATTATTTTAACAGGGCATTGTTTCATTATCTCTGCTCTATTCCTGCCATTCAATCTGAATCTCTAGCAACTCAGGAAAAGGCACCATCCTATAATGTACAACTGAAAAAAAATTGCAGCATGATTCCCGTTGACATGGCCCCCAGCATACAACTTTACCTCACCAGACTTTGATCTCAGCTCACATTTCATAGTCTCATCTCATTCCCACCCCAACTAACAGAAATAATGCATCACTTGCATTTCCACCTTGCACCTTGAGCCCTATTTATTTGAAAACAAACAACTTATTCCACAATCATCCAAAACACCTGCCAACTGCAGTACTAATAATGCGTGCATTTACCTTTTGCCTCCATCAGTTAAACTGACTATTTATGACAACGAACACTGAATTTTTTGTGTTATAGTAATACACTCCTCGGATAATTCGGTCAATACTATTGATCGAAATCATTGGCTTTCAATTGACATTTGAAGAACAATTGCTGAAAGATGAAGTACCGTGGATGAGTAGAGGGCAGGAATACAGTGCACAAATCATGGAGAATATGCAGACGAAATAGCAAAAAGCAAGATGTCGCATTGAATGCTTGAACAAATCTTTTGTCTAACAACATTGCTCTTCACACTTCTGTGCAGCTGAATTTCAATCAACTCTGAAGGAGTAATGATTATCTAAAAGAAATTGACAATTTATCCAGATATATTTTCACTCAGTTCAGTGCTTCCTTATCATATCTGAATCTCCTGTGCTCGAAGAAGTGATTCATAAGAGGACATGAGGGTTGAATAGAAAATATTGAAACCACTGTTTGGTACATGAATGATAATGTGTTGTGAAATGTGATGATGAACATGTAAAGCATTTTCTTTTCCATTGCCTGTGAGCTAAGTGTAAATAGGTAAGAAAGGAACCCACTCACATTAAAACGGATCAGACTGAAACACGTATTATGGAACAATGCAGATCCCCTCAAAATATTTCAAAAATGTAACTTAAGACATGCCTTTTTTCATTGGATGAGCAGTGCATATTTCAGGAGAGATGCAGCTTGCAAAAGGTTCAGTTGAAAAGAAAACAGAATTTATTTACAGACTGCCGAATGAAACATACACTAAAGAGAACAAAATAAAGAATAACACAGCCATTCCTAAAACCCAACAGATGTTCTCAACTCAAAAATATGCTGTTCACAAATGCCTGGGAGATCCTCATAAACAACACTTGGCAGATAAATTAAAACCAAACACGGCAAGAAAAATGGCAGAATGATTCAGCATAGAAAACATTCCGTGACAAGTGAGGTCTGCAGATACTGGAGATCAGAGTCGACAATGTGTTGTTCAAAAAGCACAGCATGTCAGGCAGCACCTGAGGAGAAGGAGAATCGACATTTCGAGCTGGAATTCTTCATCAGGAATGACGCTTGGATCCTCGGGGATGGAGAGATAAATGGGAGGGTGTGGGGCTGGGGAGAAGGTAGCTAAGAGTGCAGTAGGTGGATGGAGGTGAGTGTAAAGGTAGCAGGTCATAGGCGAGGGTGGAGCTGATAGGTGAGAAGGAAAACTAACAGGTGGGACAGGTCATGAGGACTGTACTGAGCTTGGAGGTTGGAACTGGGTTAGGTTGGGTGGAAAGAAAATAGGGAAACTGGTGAAGACCACCCTGATGCCCTGGGGTTGAAGGGTCCTGATGTGGAAGATGAGGCATTCTTCCTTCAGGTGTCGGATGGTGGGAGAGTGGCGATGGAGGAGGACCAGGTCCTGCATATCTTTGCCAGAGTGGGAGGGGGAGTTGAAATGTTCGTACATTGGTTAGTGCGGTTGATTGTTGTGGGTGTCCCAGAGATGTTCTCTCAGGCACTCTGAGAGAAGGCATCCAGTCCTCCCAAAGTAGAGGAGACCACTTTGGGAGCAGCAGATAAAATAATTGCCATGCAGTGGAACCTTTGGTGGATGTGGACTGTTCCTTTGGGGCCTTGGATGGAGGTGAGGTGGGAGGTGCGGTCGCGAGCTTTTGAAATTCTTATTGTGTAAGGGAAAGGTTTCAGGAAGGGAGGGTGCCTTGTTATGGTTTGGATCTGACCAGGTACTCACAGAGGGAATGGTCTCTGCAGAAATCGCATATGGTTGAGGACGGAAATATTTCCCTGTTGGTGTTGGTCCATTTGGAGGTGGAGGCAATATGGGCAGATGATGCCAGCAGAATAAAACGTCTGCCAAGTCGTCGTTCCTTTTGGATTCTTAGCTAACAACCGAACAGCAGCTCTGAACAGCTAGACTGCGAAAACCAAAAATAAGAGTAAAGTCTAACTGAGAGAAATGGCTACTCCCTTTTTAATAAATGTTTTTAATTTTAAAATTGAAAGCGTACACAAAAGCAAGTGCGCAAAAGCAGACATAATGGAACCTCAGCCTTTCCTATCTCTATGAAAGTAAACTCGTGACAAATTAGCCTAGTTAAAGTAGCAGCATCTTCACAGAACAGAAGTAATGTAGATTTGGTATGTAAGCTATCAGGATGCACTTAGTATTAAATTGGTATCACAATCAATCTATTTGAATCCATTCGCATCCTTTCAAATCAGTTGTGGTAATGTTTTCCTCAGCTACTCTCTTTGAAGAGTAGACTGTAGTTTATTGAAACTGAATGAGAGTGACATTTTTTATTTCTTCTGGTTGGTTCTTTCTTCATCTGCACTGCACCACTGAAATATATTTTCGCTTTTCTATTTAAAATCTGAACATATTGCCGAGTGACCTGTCAAAAATGAACTGGCACTGCATTAATGTAAGTTTCATATTTGTGTGCAGACTCATCTAATTTACAAAGAAGTCCCTGTGGAGGAATACATGCCCAATCCTCAATATATTTCACCACTATAATTGTTTATGAAAAATGAAGTTGTATCCACCTTCCAGGTGAGTGCAATGGGCAGAGTGGAGCAAGACTATATTAAATCTATGTTAAAACAAAAAATTATGATCAACTATGATTTGCATGTGAATATATTTCCTAATCTTGCTCCTAACTTTGTTTCCACGAAATTAATTCGTTGTTCATTGTGTCTTAGCAGGGAGAATAAAACATGCAGGTCATATCATTTTGACATTGAAACAGTTGAACAGGTTTAAGAAACTCAGTAGTTCTCTGTATTCAAAATAAGTTGATTATAACCAAATGAAAACCTCTTTAATTCAACTTCATGATTTGTGTAAGTGATAGTGTTGATTGCATTCATTTATTTTTGTTTCCACAAGCATCTGCTTCGTTATCAGATGTTTCAGTCGAAGACAATATCCATGCATTGAATAAAATTGAAACTATCATTTATCAGTGTTATATCCAACTTGATTCCAACGTAGTCCTGTATTTTTTATGCTCTATGCTCAAGGGAACTTTCCCTCACTCTTTAAAGCAATGAATATGAAGAATGACGTACTTCACTGCATTTGAATTACAGATACACAGCTGCAGAAGAAAGATAAAGGTGATAAATTCGTGCAAGTGAAGGCAATTAAACGTTTGAAGAGAAACCCAATATATGTTGAAGAAATAACATAAATATGGCAATTTGGAAATTATGACTTCTTTGACAGATATTTCTAGTTATCATGCACGCCTGGAATGTCATCAAGAGTCAAAACCAACAGTTTCCTTGATTTTAAATGACTATGAATAATTGACATACACTGACTCAAAATGTTGAAATTCAATTACATTTCGTGTCTTAGTGACTGTTCTTTTGCAATTCCAAAAGGCAGCGAATATTCACACAATGTCAACACTGCTTCTCTTATCGCTGATGTGTTCAGATGCATGGCGTTTCCATTTCATTTTGCTTTCAATTCACTATCACTTGCAAAATATCACATATGTTTAATTACATCTTCTTCTCAGATTTCAATTCACCTCCCTGAAATGTCATCATGTTTATTTGTTTTCTTGACAGTGATCACAAAACTGATTGAACTCCAGGAAATCGCTGGTGAGGATAAACATAATTAGCAGTAATTTGAATACAATGATAATAATTATCTCTGGACAATCTACAGGTTTGATGCCCAGTATGAATAAAAACACATTGTGAGTCCGTTCTTTACAAAAGAGGAGCAGCAATAACGGCAGAATACAGAATAATAAGCAGTGTTAAGCAATCGGAAGGGAATCAGACGGGAAAAGAGTGCAAAGCAAAATATGAAAAATACATTGTCAAGGTGCCTTAAAACAAAATAATTCGGTAAACCTGATCATTTCACTTGCTCACAAAGTGGACAAAAAATCTTTGAATAACTCTCAAGACTTACATCTGAGTGAGAGTAATGAGATATGCCCTTTAGTGGTGAGATTTCCAGGAGCATATACGCATTAAAACCGCATTAGATTATTCAAATGAGCAAGATCGTAAAAAAGAAACATTGTTTCAAAGTGATTTCAGTTATGGTTGCCAACTAATTAGTGAAAGCCAATGCAAATTCATTCTCAATCTAACATGAAGAACAAAAGAGGTGCAGTAACAGTGCCATGCTTCACAGCTCGTGCAATTCGGAAATGTGTGAAATTCCATAATACATTTCCGTTGAATTGTAGAGCTAACAGTTTCATAATGCTACAAAGTAAATCGATGGAAATTAATTATTTAATTCCTTAAGAATCTTGAGTGATGAAACATGTAATAACTTACGTAATTGAAATCGAAAACATTTTACTTGATTAAACTGATTTAAGCAGAATACGTAGAGTCAATCGCCAGAGAATTTTTCACCAGGGCTGGATAGACTGGTATGAGAAATCATAGTTTGAAGATATTAGGACGAAGATATAATGGAGACATCAGTGGTAGGTTCTTTACGCAGAGTGTTGTGAATGCATAGAATGCGTTGGCACCTCAGGTGGTGGAAGCGAAGTCATTGGGGACAGTTAAGCGATTGCTGGACATGCACATGGCAGTGTGTTGAAGGGTGTGTAGGTTAAGTTACTATATTTTACATTATGACTAAGTCTCGGCACAACCTCGTGGGCCTAAGGGCCTGTTCTGTGCTGTCCTTTTCTATGTTATATGATCGATGACCAATACGTGGCCGATTTTCTTTCTACTGTATCGAAATGTGTTAGGAACACATGCGTGAATCATATGAACAGAATTGTCATTAAGGTCTAAACCGAAATAACACTGCAGAAGAATCATTCATGGAACCAATGATGTTGTCAAGTTGTTTTCATGAATTCGAACTTAAAATATAAATGAAAGGGAAAATCACATCACGCATGACAATAACATACATAAAACATAGTGATGTTGCTGTGGCTCTCAGAGGATTATCTTGTTTTCTTCAGGAGAGATAGTGAACGAGATGTTACGAGCACTGTGTGCTAACAGGAACAGCTTGTGAAGTATTTCTTTTGAAGTTCAAACAATATACACAGCCTGGATGTTTGTGGCCCGCTCTCAGATACATAGATGCCTACATTTTTTGAGCTGAGCTGCTGATGAATGAAGAAGTAGAAGCTATTTTCCCCTCACTCGGTAAAACTCAGAAGCACGGGTTTCTCTTCTTACTGAGAGTAATACATTCTGGAAAATCTGATTAGTGAATCAGCAACGTTGTCATAGGGTGTGTTTAAGGAAAGGTCCGATTTTGGAACAGTTGATGAGTAATGGTTTCTGTATCTATTACTCTGCTCTTCTTCCAATGGATTAAGTTATTCTAAGTTCTTTTTTTTTCGTTGCAAATCAACTGAAGTGTTTCAATACATTGGGCTTTGCTCAACTTAGATTAGTTTGAACAACCGAATTGCATGGTACATTTGTTTATTTAAAAAGAAAACAGTTAGCGTTTATGCTACATTCTGAAATATTCTGAGGTCTGGGCTCGGTCATAACAAATTGGGATCTTTCGTCGGCAACAACATATCTAAATCCAGTTTGGGTTTAGGGTTACTGGACTCAAAGACAACAAGTGTTTTATTTTGATGCATTTTCTTAATTGTTTTGTATTTGGTTGATTTAAATAAGATACATCTTATGACGTACAAGTTCTTTCAGTCATTGACAGATAGACATTGCTTTTAGTCATTGGAAGAATTCACGTCAGTGACTTAGAAAATAGATATTTGGAATAAGCACAAGAGCTGGAGTTAGAGTTGGCTTCTCATACACAAAAAAACGATAACTGCAGTAATGGCACGGATTTTCGATTGGAAGAAGTGCCAACAAAATCTTTGGATATGGCTAAACTTCAGAAAGAACAGTACTTGCAAAACAAAAACTGAGTAGTCTCATCAGAAAAATAACAGGGAGAGGGAGGAGCAAAGCAGAAAGGGTCAACATGCAGAAATTGGTAACTAGAAACGAAAATTCAATTAATATGACGAACGTAAGAGTTAAGGCAGGCTGGCTGAGGACGAGGCTGTATTGGCGAGCAAACCCATCATCGCCAAAATCCTGTTCCAATATGTCCAAGCGTTGGTTTCGACGGGAAGTATGCATGAAACCTTTCTTCAAAATTTCATTTGAGAAACTGGCGAAAATGATAAAATAGCCCGCAGATATATCGGTATTTTGACCCACATAAAGTTGTTAGGTCGAGCTAGTGAGGTATTCTCATCACTATCCGATCGGGGATCTTGAGATTGTATTAAAGTGAAGAATGTGATCTAAAGAATTGAACTCATGTCAGAAGATGATAAGTGATTGTTCTAGAATCTAATGATAGATCCTCCTCACAACATAGCAATTTTGTTTTTGGATAAGCGCAGTGAAAATACATGAAGTGTACGATGTTATTAGACACTTATTTTTGGAAAGTTAAAAAAAATCACCTCCTGGAATGTTGAGTACTCACGTGAAAGAGAAAGAAGTTAACACTGCAAGAATTGCAGTGTAAAAGCAGATGATAATCATTTAGTTCAAAACATAGAGTTTGGTTTCTGGCCTCAATTTCAGTCTGAGTGGGATAGAAATAAATCGACAATCGACATATGGTGAGAGTAAAAGAGATCTCATTGAAGATAGTTAAGACAGTTTATGAAAATGTAACACAGAAATGTATGAGAATGACAATGCAATACAACAGATGAATTGATTTGACAAAATTTAACAGTGAAGAAACAAGAAGCGAAAAAGAAATCAAAATTCACAATTTAGCTAGTGGTGATAAAAAGTTAATTTGAATTCCACTGTTAGGTAAACGATTATAAGCACGGTTGGACAAAGGTTCCCCTATGCTAAATTGAGGATTCATCGATCTGCTTGGTTTGTCATCGCAGACTTATCTGCCTGACAAATAGCCAAATTTGAAAAAAATGTGACACGGTGTGACTCCCAAGGATGCCAATGTCAAAGGAACTCTTCACACTGAAGCTTTCAGCGTGCTCCATTAGCTTGTACTTTCAAATCAACCCGTTGTACTGTACGATGGTCTTGTGTGATTTTAAATTTAGCCCACTCTTGGCTAATGCAGGCACCTCCGTATTGGAGAATAATTGCAGGATACGTTTACCCAATACAGTGAAGAGAATTTCGGCTTTTATGGCAGGAATGTTCTGTACCATTTTATAGTCATGCTATTTGATGTTAAACATGTGCCAGCCAAATTTGGAAGATTAATCATCTCGGGATTATCCAAGTATGGGGTGAACCTCAACGAACTGGTTGAATTTTAATCCCACATAAAATGGATATTCATAGTAAATATCAATTATTCAATTTACTTCGGGAAGCATCCTATTTCTCAGTCAGATTGCGATTGAGTATGCAAAACCCCAAGACACCTGGCAGGACGATATGACTACACATGCACGTATCACCCAATGGATAGGAGGAACCCGAACATTATTACAGTGTTTCCGATACCATCGAGGAAGAGGGCAAACCACGATTCCTGTGATTTAATTGTGTTTTATCACAAGTTTGCATCAAATTTTAACTGGCCCTACAACTAATTTAGTGACTATGTGCAGACAATTTTTATGGAGGAGCATCAGAAGCCATTTGACAGTCTGAAAACTGTGTAAAGACAGTGTCAGTCTTTCAAATCATTTAAAGTGCCTATTGATACTGTCAATTAGAGTGCTGGTGATGAAATTCTTCAATAAAACGGCAAGAAGTTAGAAAACGTATTAGTCTTTTTGTGCAGAAAGGTGTAAAATCATCACGAGTAATATGGAAAATTTGGAAACATAGAACTTGAATTTGATGCTGGTGTTGCATCATTTCAACAGTTATATTGCCAGTGATGTGCCTGAGACAATCGCATTGACTGTTCGTAACCTTAATAATCCCTTGTTCAAGAATAGAGATTACCCTGAGAATTACACACGGGTCAGTTTACATCAGAATTGGTCAAATTTTTGAAGATCATTCTGAAAGGCAACATTTATGATTATTTGGAAAAAATGCTTACCTTGTTTGGAGATAGTCAACATGCCTTTTTGAGGGATGGTCTTGCTTCACAATTATAGCTTAACTTTTTGTGGATGTGACAAAACACATTGGTAAAGGTAGGACAGTGAATGTAGTATATGTGACTATTTGCAAGGTGTTTGATAAGGTTTCTTATGGTAGACTTATTCAGTGAGTAATGAGGCATGGAATAAGTAGAATTTTTGCTGTGTGGATACATACCTGGATGGCCATGAGAAGACAGAAAAATGCTGCTAATTGAAGGTATTTAGCCTTGAGCTAGATGGCCAATTGTGGTTCGCAGGCTTCTGTTCTGCGGCCTCTGCTGTTTGTCAGTTTTGTTAAAAATACTTGCATGAAGAAATAGAAGGTTGGGTTAGTAATGGTGCCAATGAAACAAATGTCGCTGGAGTTGTGGACAGTGTGGAGGGCTGTTGTAGTTTGCAACGTGACATTAGCAGTTTGCAGACTTCGGTGGAGAGGTGGCAGCTGGAATTTGAGGTGGAAAAGTGTGAATTAGTTCAATTTGGGAAACCGAATTTGAAAGCAGAAAAAAAGATTGAGGCAGGATTCCTCGAACTGTGAAGCAACAGAGGAATAATTGGTTGGACGTCCATCGTTCCCTCAAGGTTGCCACGCAAGTTGATTGTGTTATTTAGAAGGGATGTATTCATTAGTACGGCGGTTTAGGTTAAGAGGAGCAAGGTTTTGCTGCGAGACTGTAAAGTCTTGGTGAAATTCTCTTTGCAATATTGTGTTCAGACTGCTCGTCTCATTAAAGTAAGCATATAGAAGCTCTAGAAAGGATACAGAGGATATTTGCCAGGATGCTGCCTGGACTGTTGGGCATGTTTTACGAAGAATGAGTGAAGGAGCAAGGGCTTCATTCATTGTCGTGAAGAAGGATGACAGTTGACTTCATAGAGGTGTATAAGATAATGAAAGGCATAGATACAATGAATAGACAGAGACTTATTCCCAAAGCAGAAGTAGCTACAACGGTGAGGGTGCAGGGGCGTTAGGGCACGGGGGAATAATTTGAAGGTGATTGGAGAGATGTTAAGGCAGGTTCTTTACACAGTATATAAAGGACATTCCAGCAACGACAAATACAAATGCATTTTTTCTGGCACGAAGACTCAACTGGAGGGAAAAAAAAACTCGCAGTAGTTTGTCATTCGGGAATATGAATAGAGAAAAATATGTTATAATTGTACATTAAGACTACAGTAAAACGCCACTGCTACTTGACTAAGTCACATATTCCTTACAGAGTATAATTTTCTCATCACTGTGGCAAGCTGCATTTGTTGCCTTGGGCGAGGGAAATTAATTACTTTAAATAAGTATTTAAATCCTATATGCATAGCAAATGAAATACTGAATATATTCTTCCGCCAAATGTCAAACATGAATAAATCCTTATTTTGACTTGTGAAGGAAAACAAAGGCAATGAGAACGTGTCTCCGATTGATTGGGGAGGCCAATTCTTTCCAACATGAACCCCATGTTGGAAAGCAAAATATCAAATAAAAATGCCTCGATGTGTTTGATTATATTGGTTAATTCACAATGCATTTAGCGCTCTAAAGTCTTAAATGTCACAAGCGAATGTTACTTAACTGGAAATTGAATGCTGGAAATGTCAATGTATCCAGGCAATAATTATGAAGCAGATATGTTTGTTTTTAAACCATCAAGAGGGAATCACGTATGCAGAATAATATTCATGTTACGTAAGCACAAGAAGAAATTAGAAAGTCAAATTCAGTATGGATTAAGCAATACATGCAAATACATCTAGACACGATTTTTCTTCGATATTTAATTAGTCCATTTGCGCTATACCAGAATAAAGTATTGGCCCAAGTAAATGTCTCCGAAATAGAAAGCTGTGCGTTCAAGGGATTTTAACTGTTGCAAATTTAGAACTCATGTTGAAGATGAATACATTAGATCTAACACAATACTTTCAGACTGTCATGATATTGTCACTTCCGTGCTGATCCTTGCAAAATGTCTATTGAGTAAGGTTATCAACTGAACTGTTGATCTAGGGAGAGATGAGCAGAGGGATTCACTAATGTATTAAATTTAATCGGTGCTATGTATACAATTAGATGAAAGAAAGATTTTCTTCCCGTGTTTTAATGACTTTTCAGATTTCTGATGCAAACACATATTGATTGCCAAGTATTGTACAAGTTTCCCATTGATGGGCTAACAAATAATGGAGAACATAAAATCATTAGCATGCCCAAGTGGAGAACTTATATTTTTGGAAATCAAGGTTAGTATTGAGTAAACCTAAACTAAGTAGAAAACATACACAACTTTTATAGTGATAATAAACTTGTGCCTGATGTATAGGATACCATAACACGTTATGTTCCAGAACAGAAAAGTCTCATTGAAATGTTTCCCTTTTCAATATATCAATACAAAACATATTTTCTTTAGCACAACAGCAAGAAAGAAGAATGGATTATAGGAACGGACAGCAATTCCTGTCGAAGAAACAGAAACGAACACATTCATTTACCACTGCAACATAAATGCCTTGGCTCGAGGAAAAGTAATGTAAACCCCCTATAAGGAAAGGAGGTAGACATACAACAGAGAAGGAGAGGCTCTTTAAACTGGTATTATAAGTAAAGAAAATGCTGGAGCATATAAGAAAATATCTAATAAAAGAGCATTAGAGAAACAGTGATGCATTTGTATAGAGTCCAGATTGTTTTGACAAGAGCAGTCACACGTGACCAATATATCAGAAATTTTGACAGATGCAATTATTTGAGTTAATCGCGTAAAGCAGCAGATCTGATTTACTTGGGCTTTCGGGGGCTTTGCATAAGGTTTCACTTAAGTGATTATGAAGTAAAACTAAAGTATATTTATGGCAGTCGCCTACTAAAATGGTAGATAACTGACTGAGAGATAGGAAACAAGAAATTATGATAAACACAAAATTTCTGAGTGCTCGACAGCAATCAGTAGGGTACCACAGTGATCACTAAATGTAACAGCACCAGTGTGCAAACTGTTCAAAGCTGGAGCGAAGTGAACGGTGAGGTGGATTAATAAATGCTTCAATGTAATTTTGAAAATTTCAAGCAGTAAAAATACGTTTGGCAGATAACGCATAATGTGAATAATGGCGAAGTTATCTACTTTTGTATCAAAAGACGGCAAGCAAATCATCATCTGCAACTGTCTGGATTGGGTGAGGGGAAGAGCAAGGAGACTACAGTGTCCTTGTGCACCACTTGTTGCAAGTAAATACACAGGCGAAACTGAATATCAAAAATACAAAAGTTATGATTTTTAACAAGAAAAATTGAGTGTTGAAGCAGCAATGTCTTTCAGCTCTTTTACGCAGTGTATTTAGAAGAAATTAAGAATCATTGTGCATCCCTTTCATCTCTGCATCAGAGGAAAAGTTGAAACTTGGGAGTTTTATGGATCTACAGAATTGAAGAAAGTGCTTTTACCTGGTGAAATCCTTGTACTTCAAAAACAACAGCGAATCATGTTAAAACTATTTTCAAGCACTTTCACAATAACTTGACAAGGCTATGCATCGCAAATGCTTATTTAAGTCCTTCATAAATGATCACAATTTTGTGCTCCTACTACCCTTTAGCCAATAAGTTCCAGGTTGTCACTACACTTTTTAAAAAAAAAATTCTTTTGGCATCCCCTCTCCTCTGAACCTTCAGCAACTTACCATCTGATGACATTTTAGCGTTAAGATGTGAATTATGTCATTTCTTTATTGTGAAGGACGTTTCAGACAAAAGTCTGTTCAAAGCCATTAAAGGAATCAACTCGTAAGGTCTCGGTTTCCGTGTATTTTAATTGTATGAATAGAAACAGCCCAAACATGAATGGTCAATCGACACAGAACCAGGATGTTAATTTTACATTTCTTCAGGTGCTGGACTCCAGGCCTGGAATGTAGAAGTTCTTATTCCTCTTGCTGTTACAGCTAAATGTCGGGGTTCTCGTCCGGCTAATAAAATGGATCATTGAAAAAAAAACAATTTTACTCATTTTACCTTTTCCAAGCGTACTTTTATGGGATGTTACCGCATTGAAACAATTATTTAAATGCATAATTTAGCTCAACATTCGGACAGAGAGACAGTTAAGTCAAATGTTTCATTTTATTTTTATTTTGTCTTTATCTTAAACGTAGTGCAGTAATGAGCAAGTTTTGCTTAAAGCTGAGTAGTTTGAGGAATCGTATTAATTTGGAAAGCAACCCTATATCCTAACTTTAAAATAGGGAAACTTTGGACTCTAGGCTACATTCTTGATATGTGTTGAGATGTTTCACCACGGATAATAACCAATATCAATCTACTCTTCCTCCTCACTGATCTGTCCGTCAGTCTGAAATAGATTTTTTTTATTGGTTGAGCCCCTTCTTACCTCTGATAATTCAATGCATCTCATTCATGTTCATTCTGAAATTTGTCTGTTTTATAGAAAATAACAGTCTGTTCGATTTCTTCTCAAAACTGGAAGTTTGCACTTTGCCAACATTATAGTAAATCGACTGCATAGTCTATCCAGTCCTTCCTACTGTGTGGATTCTAGAACTGCACACAATTGTCTAGTGGTGAACTAAGCTCAGTTTCATATTGCTGGAGTGGAATGAATGTGTATACTTCTCAGGACAGAAATATGCACGAATTGTGAGGGAACGTGAACAGCTAGGAATATACTCACTAGATTTTCAACGGAATGTGAGTGCCTCGTAAAATTCTAAAATGAGTTTGCAGTGTAAACGCAATTCAGGGAGCCAATTAATGGAAAGTTCTGAAAAAGTGACACTGCCTCAAGATTGGTCCTTTAAAGGCATGATTAATATGATCTATCTTTAACCATAATGGTGAGACTTTGCAGTTTTCTGCCACAGCATGATTTTGTGGTCAAGACTGTGAATATTTACAAAAATAGTTCTGCAGGCTAGAGAAATTTGATGGTAAATGATGAACGCAGGAACATCCTCTGGAGGAACATAATAGCTGTGATCATACTGATGGCAGAGCAGGCTCAAAGTTCTGTATGAAGCTATCTTGCTTTATTTCCTTTTTTCCACAGTCTTTTTAAGAAAGCTCAGATTTGTGATATTATTTAAAAGCTGTAGACGTTTCTGAATTATACAGTCATTACATGCTATCCTTGAGTTTGATTAGTAGTGCATGTAACAGAAAGGAAATGCAGCCGTAAAGGTTCTTTTTTAAATGAATGTAACAGTCGTATTAGCGCAAACCTGGCAAAATACATTGAAAGTAAAATGGACATCGTGCGTCACATCGGTAATTAATAAAACTCTTGAAAAATAAGCAGGACAGAAATTGGCATAATTTCTCTGTCATGGAAAGGGAATACAGCGATTTTAAGCTTTAGTTTTAGATCAAATGTAACTGGAAGAAATTGGTTTTCTGTGGATGAATATAACACTAGTGAAAATGTGTTTGCTATCCAACGTTTTAAGATATTACAACAAAACAATGTATTCAAACATAACAGCTGCATTTCAGGAGATAAAATGTTGAAACAAAACAAAAAGCCAAGCAACAGACATGAAGAATCATCAATCAATATTTGCTATGACTGGTAAACTTGCACGCATTATAACAAATGTTCCTAAATTCATTTGGACAGGCAATTACAGAAGCTACAAACGCACTAAGTCATTGTATACCTCTTACAAGTAAAAACATGCTGAAATAGATTCATCTATTGCCACTTGCTTCTACCTACTTTGGAAGATTTAAATAACAGAAAAAAAAACTAATGGAAAAAAACATCGTGATTGCAGATCCCTGTGATGTAGTATGATTTCGCGATGATCCAATGCAAGCCTCAAGTTAGTGGTCATGAAAACAGTGAAGGGCACACATCTAATTGCATTGCGCATCGAAGCTGAAAGTGGGTTTAAAGTGACACATGCTTCTATTAGATTAGATCCCCTACAGGAGGGAAACAGGCACACCGGCCCAACAGGTCCACACGGCCCTCCCGGAGCATAATCCATCCAGACCCATTCCCCGACTCTTTTTTTACCCCTGACGAATGCACCTAACGCTATGGGCAGTTTAGCACAGCCAGTTTGCCTGACCTGCACATCACTGGAAAACGAGGGCACCCAGAGCAAACCCCACGCCGAGACAGGGAGAACGTGCCAGCTGCACACACACAGTTGCCCCAGGTACGTATCGAGCTCGGGTCCCTGTTACTGTGAGGCAGCAATGCAAACCATTGAGCCACCAAATCGCTCCACGCCATACTACTGCATAGGAAACTGTTTGGAAAATTTGTTGTGACTTTCAATTTAATAATGTTAGTATTTAAAAAAAAAATGCAGAGTTATCAGAACATTTTCAGGGAATATATACACAGGACATATAACCTACAACAGGCTGTTCGGATTAAGACGTTGTCTTGAACATGGCGCCAAAATTAATGCATCCTTTTTGTGTGCCCTTTGTCAATTTATCACCTTTATTTATTTCAAATTCCCTTATTCACTACTACTTCATTTTCCTCAACCATTCCTGGCTGTGCGAGGCAGACTCCCAATACACACCTTATAAGATCTTCCCTCTCACGCATCCTCTGAACTTTATGCCTCTCACCTTAAATGAACAACACTTAGCATTGGATGGTTTAATTCTGTGGAAAAAGTTCCAACCATTAAACTTAGGTATGCATCTCATACTTGTGT
Source organism: Chiloscyllium punctatum (assembly GCF_047496795.1). Classification (NCBI taxonomy): domain Eukaryota; kingdom Metazoa; phylum Chordata; class Chondrichthyes; order Orectolobiformes; family Hemiscylliidae; genus Chiloscyllium; species Chiloscyllium punctatum. Next base: position 35,138,947 of record NC_092772.1, read on the forward strand.
AGATTGCTATCAAGTTTCCCTCAGCCTAAATGTGCAGTACCTCACATTTAGTGGATTAAAATGTATGTGCTATTTCTCCACTCGTAACTGCAACTGCTCTTATTCCCACTTTATCCTAATAAATTTTCCACACTAACAAAACCTCCACTAATGTTTGCAACATCGGAAAACGTACGAACCTAACCACCTGATATTTCAGCCAGTTGCATTTTATCTTTAAAACAGAAAAGATCCCAGTCTAGAACACTGCAAAACAACACGAGACAAACCGCACAAAAATACAAAAAATGCACCCTTCCTCCACAACATTCTTCCTTCTTATTGCGAGTCAATCTTGAATCCAAGTTGTCAGGTCACCGTGGGTCCCGAGCCCCTTAATCTCGTCCATGACCTTAAAGTGGAGGGATGTTGTAGAATGCCTTGTTTGCAACATAGACATAACGTGCACGGATCTATCATGGTTGATCACTTTTGTCACATCTTCGAAAAATTCAATCAATTTCGTGAGATATGACCTGCACAGGACAAAGTCATGTGGTAGTTGCCATCCCTAAGAATGCTGTCCAGGAGGCTCCCATACATTCAAATGCGACTCATTGGTCTGCAGTTTCCGAAGATATCCCAACATCCATTTTTGAAAAGTGGAAGAACATTGGCACCTCACCAGTCTTTCGGAATCTCTTTAGTGGCAACTGTTGATACAAAGATATTGGTAAAGAACCCTGAAATCTCCAGTTTGCATTTCTAAAACCCGTGTCAGATACTCCCTGGGGGCGAATGAGCCTGGCCATTTGACGGACTTTGCTGTGGGAGAGCATTTTGGAAACAGCAATTACAACTCTTTCAATTTTACAATTGAAATGACAAATGCTAAGTCAGGAAATTTGGGCAGTTATTAGATTGGGGCGACAAATCGCTCCAGTATTGTCCAGAATCCAGGGGTCTCATCGTGAATTCCATATGTGGCAGGTGCTTAAACATCTACAGAACAGAATTCAGGAATATCAGATCGAGGGAGGATTGAGGATAAGTATAATTAGATTAGATTAGATTCACTACAGTGTGGAAACAAGTCCTTCTGCCCAACAAGTCCACAGCGACCCTCCGAAGAGTAACCCATCCAGTCTGGTTTCCCTTTGACTAATGCACCGAACACTATGGGCAATTTAACAAGTTCAATTCGCCTGACCTGCACATCTTTGGACTGTGGGAGGAAGCCAATGCCAAATGTCCAAACGTATTTCAATTGTCCACACACATCTGACTTCCTCCACATCCTGGACCTGGACCCAATCTACCGACCACTGCAGCGGACAGCTGGAACTGACAACCGGAAGCGGCAGATTCAAAACACTACAAATGCCGGAGGAAAGAGCACAGAAGCGCTTCACAGGAGGCTCCCAAGCACTGAGAATGTCACGTAGACAGTGGACAAAACGTCTGCAACACAAATTCCCAGCCCGGCGAACAGAGCTACATTCACTTCTCTGTGGAATTACAACACTATACAAATTCATCAGAGTAAATTATTTTCTGAGTTCAATTGCACAACAATGCAAACCTGAGGTTGAACCAGGACCCTCTCTGTGACAAGGTGTTCCTCAGTTACAAAGTCCATCTCCGAGAAAACTCGCCATTCAGTAACTATGTAGCAATGCCTTAATATATCAAGACCAAGTTAATTCTCCTTGAACCAGTCCACGAAAACAAATCAAGATATCTGCACCTACACACAGTTATCTGATTCACTTCATCCATTTTTCCTGTCTTAACACAGTGCTAATCCAAATTATTATGGCTGACCACAAGCTACATCACTCGCTGGCCTGTAATTCCACTTATTATGAATTGGTGAAAACAATTTACTTTCAAGTATTGATGACTTCAAGATTTCCGAGGAAGGCAGCTGAACAAATCACAATGAAGACAAGTGTGACACAACGTGGCTCCTTACATGTCAGTGGGCCTGTTCCAGTACTTTGCTCGCAGCACCAAACTGTTGGAGCAGAATGATGAATGATTCACGTGACACTGATGAGTTCACTTCCAGGATCAAAGAATCTATTGAAATTAGACTGATGGGAATAAACCATCTGAAAAACAAGAGAGGGCTTCTTCGTACAAAAGAAAGCATAATTTTTTTACACATTTGTTTCCTTCCGACCGTTAATATTCAAAAACCAATTGTATTGCTTAATTAAATGGATTTCCAAATAGAAATACTCACATGGCTGAATGGTTAGAAATGCAAAGGCTTTCTGTCAACTTCGATCCTCCATGAGTCTCTTGATTTTTCCGAATTTTTTTTATTTCCCTTCTTGGAGCTGTTCATATTAGATACTGTATTCATGTAAACCCTTGCCAGTCCTTTTCCAGGCACATTATTTTTAAAAAAAATCACGCCATCTCCGTCTTTACCAATGTGTGTACTACAATGTGTTTATTGAATCTACATTCCAATTCTTCCTACAAGGTTTACGAGGCTGCTTTAAGCATTGAGATTGGTTTTCCCTCTTATTTTGCTATCATCTTTTCTTCTCGTGCCTTTCGTGTTTTTGTTTTGTAAAAAGGTGAATCTACATCTATTTCATAACCTTTATCTATGATTGTTGATGGATCCGAACTAATATCCAATATTAAATTTGTAAAAGTCAACAAAACGAAGTGAAACAAGATTCATTAATTAAATATAATCTGATTTAACAGTATTTTCATACTCAAGCTAAGTTTGATTACCTTTGGTCACAGAATCACTATAGTTCTACGTTTAAAGACTACATTTAGCAAGTAATGTACCAAGGTATTCCAACAGTGTAAGGCCTGATTTGCTGCCATTGCCATTGTCCATTTTATGCTGCTCATTCATGGGCAGCCACAACATGCTGAGTAATTGAATTGAATACATATAATAATAATTGATTTATTTGCATCTTCTTAGAACAAAAATAAACAATTCATCAATATATCTGAAAATGAAATATACTAGGCTTTGCACTGAATGCGGTACCCGAGCATTTGGTGACCTGTTCATTCAAGGAACTGTAGTATATGGAACAGATAGAAGCATTTGTTGTATTTTATATGGTATACGTGCATTTCATTAGCAATTTTGGAAACTTAAAAAAAGTTCAAAAATTATGTGCAAGTTCATATGCAATGATTTTCATTTAATGATTTGTAGAGAGAACAATCCAGCGAAAAAATCAAGGTAAGCGCAGTCGATCATTTTTGTTCCTCATCTAACTTGCTTCGTTTTCATAATTTCAGAAAGCATGAGCACTGTTCCTGTATTTCTTATTTTCCTTAGTTTTCTTAATGCATTGAAGTAGGAACTATTTTTTAAACCAAAACCTACGTTTATGCAAGGGTAGTGTCTTACCTTTAAAATAAGTCAGTTCTGAGTTTTGAGAAGATTTGTAGCTCAGGTTGAGGTTCGACTGTAAGTTTGCTCGCTGAGCTGCGCGGTTCATTTCTAGACGTTTCATTACCCTACTTTTTAACATCTTCAGTGGGCCTCGGGTGAAGAAATGCTGGTCATAGAGTCATAGAGATGTACAGCATGGAAACTGACCCTTCAGTCCAAAGAGACCATGCCGACCAGATATCCCAACCCAATCTCGTCCCACCTGCCAGAAGCCGGCCGATATCACTCCAAACCTTTACTATTCATATACCCACCCAAATGCCTCTTAAAAGTTGCAATTTTACAACCTCCACCACTTCATCTGGAAACTCATTCCATACAGAGTACCACCCTCTGTGTGAAAAAAATGCCCTTTAGGTCTCTTACAAATCTTTCCACTGTCACCCAAAATTTATGCCCTCTAGTTCTGGAATCCCTTACTCCAGGGAAAATATTTTGTCAATTTACCATAGGAGTGCCCCGCATAATTTTGTCACCCGCTTTCATATCACCCCTCAGCCTTCGACGTTCCAGGGAAATAGCCCCAACCTAATCAGCCTCTTCCTATAGCGCAGATCATCCAACCCTGGCAACACCCATGTAAATCTTTTCTGAACACTTCCAAGTTTCACAACAGAAATTCCGATAGGAAGGACACCAAATTGAAAGCAATATTCCACCAGTGGCCTAACCAATGTCCTGTACAGCTGCAAAATGAGCTCCCAACTCCTATACTCAAAACTCTGACCAATAAAAGAAAGCATACCAAACGCCTTCTTCACTATCCTATGTACCTGCGACTCCACTTTCAAAGAGCTAATAACCTGCCCTCCAAGGTCTCTTTATTCAGCAACATTCCCGAGAACCTTTTCCAAAAGCAGGATTTCTCAGCATTACTTCACCTGTGGCCCACTGAAGATGTCACCCAGTAGGGTAATGAAACATCTGGAATGGAACCTTGCAGCTCCGTGAATAAACCTACATCCTAAGTGAGTTGCGTACTGTTGTTCTCTGTCACCCTTGGAAGTGTTGAAATTTCAGCGAGCAGGGACTGTCTACATCACAAGGGATTAAATAATGGATGTTTATATATTTACCATTAAATGAATGTTAACGAACTTCTGATTGATCTGTGGATTTGACCAATTTCTCGTTGCAAAAGACTTCCTTCAAAACAAAGTGGTTGGCTTCCTGGGACCTGAACATGTTGTGGGAATTAACACAAGGTTCAGAGAATCTGACACCTCTGAAAACGGTGCATTTTTGTCCTTGGTGTAAAACTTAGGCGTGAAGAAAGCCACATTTTTTTTTCCATAAGCAAACGTCGGAAGCTGTTGCTTTTTACCATGATAAATAGACTGCATAATTAGTTTTCCAGTCTTTCTGAACTTTATGACAGGAAATAAAATGTGTTTGAGAGATTTGTTCACCTTACTGTAAATTCTGAAACAGAAACATGAGTTAAATGAATCTCGTGAACAGGGACCATTGAAATGTTTCTCTAATTTTTCTATTGATGACGTCTATGATGAGTTTTACTTGTGTTGCAGCGTGGAAAGGGACATTGTAGGCATTTGAAATATTATCCAAAAGAAAAACAAATCTCAACAGTGCAATTGTTAACCGACAATGACAATCCATTGAAAAGAAATAAGTAGTTATTCGTAAAAGAGGGCAGAATAGTTGTAATTCGCTTTTAAAGAACCAGGCAAAGTAGAATTTAATGAAAGTTGTAACATTTTAAGTTTGTGCACGTCTTGGAAACTGTAGGACTTGATTTCCTCAGTGGGATGCAAAACATGTTTTTTTTTTCCTATCATTGCTGCGACCTAAAAGCTTTGAGGTTTTGGTTCGATTCTACGAAATAAGGCAACGTGTGGTACATACATTGTTTCATGAAACATTTAAGTTGTGACTGTTAAATACAACAAGTTCATAGATTATTCACGTATTCCTATATTCCTGCTCCGTAACAGTAAAATACTTAATGTTTCTGCTAATGATAAGCTGACGACTTCATTCTGGAGGGAGAAGTTTCTTGTTAAAATTTCTATATGATGGAAACAATTTTGTTTCAGTCTTGTCTTTATGTATCTGTCCATTTCAACTTCAGTCTCCTGCTATTTAATTTGACCAAATTGTTTGGCAAATCTATTGATATGTGTTCGATATTCTACAAATTTAAGCATGATTGTGCCAAAAGCATTTTGACCACTGATGCACACATATCATTGTCTCGGGTTAGTATACATCTGTGTATGTCTTTCTGTCTTCTACTGACCAGAAACTGATATAAAAGTCTGGGACGTGGACAAGTCACAATTTATTTGCGAGTTCTATGGCCTCTGGAACGATTATGCTATCATAACAGGAATATCACGAATGGTAACATGCATTGTATCCATTGTAAGCTGACACAAAGTACAGCAAAATTCTGCATAACATATCAAGCTGAATCACAAGCAGTGACTCATATTTCATTGCATTCACCTTTCTTCCCATGCCATGGACCCATTGTTAAACGGAATCAGCAAGCACAGGAGGGAAATGTGAAGCAGAAGTTCTTTTCCCATTTTTCTACACAAGCAGGGAAAAGAATTCGATGTTCTTACATTGTAGCTTGTGAAAATTATCTAATCATCTTTCAAATTTAAATATTTGCCAGCCAATGAAGTTGGAGAAGGCTATATTCTAAAAGCCTATACTTTATTTGGAAATATCGAATGGTCAATCAAGGAAATGCCACATTTCACAGAGAATGCAAATAATTAAATATGCATTTGTCACAAGTATCTATGTATGTCTTTCAGGCATTACAAATCTTTGCAGCTCGATAAGACTTCTCAGAGACAACATTATTCAAAGGGAAATGCCCAATTAAATTTATCATTAAAAATCGGCTTTTAAATCGTTTGAGGAAATGAACTTATTTGGATCTTTCGGTACATCTGTCTTGCTGAAACAGCACCGACAAAAGCCTCACGTCAAACTAAAATGAGAAAAGAAATTCACCAATGCAAATCCAAACCGCACAGACGGTTCTGAATATCAATACAATCAAGAAAATATTCTCTGCTGAAACACGCATCACATGATGACTACAAAACTGTAAACAGTCTCATAAAAATCAATATTATTATTTTCAGCGATCGATCTATTGTGGAAGTTGAACTTCAAAAAGTGTGAGCAATAAAAAAAGGAAAAGTTTGCAACGCGTTTCCAATTTGAAATCAAAGGCAAATCTCTGACAATTTTATCAATTTGCATAAAGTTGTACTGATTGTGTGTGTGGAATAAAAAAGATAATTCCCACAATTTATAACTTTTTTTTGCTGTTTCCAATGTTAATGAACTGTCTTGTAGACAGTTTAATTAACTGCAGTTATTTGCATTTCTTTCAAATTGACACAATCAGCAATTGAAATTGTTGTTAGCGGCTGGTGACATTGTTTTCGAGATGATCAGTGAGTCTATTGCCAGGCCGTCTTTAAATGTGAAATGAACGCATGGACCTGTGCCCATCGTGATGAGGTTGCTCCTTTTACACGTTTAAATGATCCTTGATTTATTTTCAAGAGGTTGTAAAAATTCAAGTTGCAAAAAGTCTGGCATTCGATAGGTTTGACGATAGCTAACAGATACTTCCTCAGGCTTCCTTTTAAGATTAAAAAAATAATGCTTGCACATCAAAGAGGAGAGGCCAGACCTCCCATAAGACTATAAGACCATAAGACATAGGAGTGGAAGTAAGGCCATTCGGCCCATCGAGTCCACTCCGCCATTCGATCATGGCTGCTGGGCACTTCAACTCCACTTACACGCATTCTCCCCGTAGCCCTTAATTCCCCGAGACAACAAGAATCTATCATTTAGCGTCCCGGCCTCCGCTGCACTCTGCGGCAATGAATTCGACAGGCCCACCACTCTCTGGCTGAAGAAATGTCTCCGCATTCCTGTTCTGAATTTACCCCCTCTAATTCTAAGACTGTGTCCACGGGTTCTAGTCTCCTCACCTAATGAAAACAATTTCCTAGCATCCACCCTTTCCAAGCCATGTATTATCTTGTACGTCTCTATTAAGACTCCCCTTAATCTTCTAAACTGCAATGAATACAACCTCAAGATCCTCAGCTGTTCCTCAGATGTTAGGCCTACCATTCCAGGGATCATCCATGTGAATCTCCGCTGGACACGTTCCAGTGCCAGTATGTCCTTCCTGAGGTGTGGGGACCAAAACTAGACACAGTACTCCAAATGGGGCTTTACCAGAGCTTATAAAGTCTCAGTAGCACAATGGTGTTTTTATATTCCAACCCTCTTGAGATAAGTGACAACACTGCATTCGCTTTCTTAATCACAGACTCAACCTGCATGTTGATCTTTAGAGAATCCTCGACTAGCACTCCCAGATCCCTTTGTACTTTGGCTTTACGAATTTTCTCACCGTTTAGAAAGTAGTCTGTGTTTTTATTCATTTTGCCAAAGTGCAAGACCTCGCATTTGTTCACGTTGAATTCCATCAGCCATTTCCTGGACCACTCTCCCAAACTGTCGAGATCCGTCTGCAGCCTCCCCACTTCCTCAGTACTACCTGCCTGTCCACCTGTCTTCGTATCATCGGCAAACTTCGCTAGAATGCCCCCAGTCCCTTCATTCAAATCATTAATATATAATGCGAACAGCTGTGGCCCCAACACTGAACCCTGCGGGACACCGCTCGTCACCGGCTGCCATTCTGAAAAAGAACCTTTTATCCCAACTCTCTGCCTTCTGTCAGACAGCCAATCCTCAATCCATCCCAGTAGCTCACCTCGAACACCATGGGCCCTCACCTTGCTCAGCAGCCTCCCGTGTGGCACCTTATCAAATGCCTTTTGGAAGTCTAGATAGACCACATCCACTGGCTTTCCCTGATCTAACCTATTGTCACCTCTTCAAAGAATACCAACAGGTTTGTCAGGCATGACCTCCCCTTACTAAATCCATGTTACTTGTTCTAATCAGACTCTGCTCTTCTAAGAATTTAGAAACCTCTTCCTTAATGATGGATTCTAGAATTTTACCAACAACCGAGGTTAGGCTAATTGGCCTATAATTTTCCATCTTTTGTCTTGATCCGTTCTTGAACAATGGAGTTACTCTACTCCCGACTCAACTCTTCTCTGCTTTGATTTGGTTTTGGCAGTCTGGTTATTCACTGTAAGTACTCAGACAGTTTGTAGCTGCTACTCCGAGAGACAAATACACACAATCAGTAGGACCATACTCTGATTAGGTCTCTCTCTCTCTCTGTCTCTCTGTCTCTCTGTCTCTCTGTCTGTCTCTGTCTCTGTCTCTCTCTGTCTCTCTCTCTCTCTCTCTCTCTCTCTCTCTCCCCCCCCCCCCCCCTCTCTCTCTCACAAACACTTCTCTCCCGTAAGACCCATGGTTTGATATACCTTTTGTGGCATGGGGTGATTATGTGGATTGTTCCATTATGATTTTAGCAGCAACATTTGTTTGGTATAATGTGTTGGATTTCCGGATAGGTTAAATTACTCTGTATTCTGGTCTGTTTACTTTTTTTCATTTCGTAATCCTGTAAATAGACTCTGATTCATTTAAACTAAGTAGTTGACTAGTTCCATTCCAAATGGAATATCTGCGTTAAACCTGCTTAAAACAAATTCGTGTCTTGCCTACTTCCTTAGCATTTTCACCATCTTGAATAAATATTTGGTATTATGATCTCAATCGTAGTGTGAATACGTTGACATTCTGCCAACATATTTTGATATGCATGACGTGAAACTGTTGTATACTACTTCTTTGATCATATCTCAAGACAACCTGTTCAATGCACATTTTCAGGAATTTCGCACGCTGACAGTACGTCAACTGCCATTCTGTAGATGCAAACTGTACTGGTTTTGTGAGTTATCCAGTGCCTGTCATTCCGAAAAGAAAATTGATACTATAAGTGGCCATGATTTTCAAAATATCTGCATGCATGTGACCATTTCTCGGAAGAACTGATGAGAGGATACTAAAACAAAGTTTTTTTTTGTCACAGCACTCATGCACGAGACGATATATTGCACAATACTATAAAACCAATACAGTACCAATATGCAAATAAAACCATTGAACAGAAACAGTTACACAGAGGATCATAGCTTTTCTGATGTGATTTATTTGAAAGAATGTCACAGGAATTCAGTACCCTCCTATTAAATGTAACTCCAGGAGCATAAGTTTGCTGCCTTCACGTAGGAGTCGCAAATGTATTGCAAGGTACATGGACGAGTTGGATAAAATGATCTTTTTTTTTCCATGCTGTGTGACATTAAGACACTGAATGAGGTACCCAAGAGCTCTGGAGAAGAGGGCAGCTCATTAGATTAGAGAAAAAAAAGTGATGTTCAGGAATGTTGGAAAAATAATGTCACAGAAAATTCAATGTGGGAGATGGCGCCCTGATAAAAATAGTTGTGTGGGGCAATACAGCAAAAATATTCATATTTGGACTGCTTTCACGCTTGTTTATTGCAAACTTTAGGATTGTGAAAGTTTTGAGGGAAACTTGAGGAAATGAAAATGGACTTATACTTAACATAAGGAAATGATGTCATCCCTACAATACGGCCAAGATTAATGAATTCCATACTGTCAAAAAGTGTCATATTTATTAGATAATGGGCTGTTGTATTACTAGCTGGATAAATATAACAAGACACATCTCTTCTTGAGCAACACATCGATACATAATGCTGAATATCAGATCTGACCCCTTTATAATGATACAGAGCATCTCATTTACCTCTGCTTCCTGAAGTCATACACTGAACTTGGTACTTTCTCAACACATGTCAATAAATAATTGCTGAGGCTCGAATTAGATTACGAATTTAATCCTAGCCAGCAGACTTTAGAAAGTTAGAAAATATCCAGAAAACCAGTGTCAATTTTGAACTTAGATTATTTGTTTTGGCTCACAAACATTTTTGATTTGTGTAATGTGGTCTATTTCTGTCAGCATGTAACAGAAACGAGAACACCAACATTGAATTCTTATAACGTTGATTTGTTTTTCGATTATTTGTGAATCTATTATACAGTTCGGATGTGTTATTTTGTTGCTGTTATGAAGCGGAGGTGAACACACCTCCGTTTGTTATGCAAACACAATTATCTAGAAAAGTCTGCCTCCGCTTGCAGTCTGCTAAAATATGAATGATGGAGAACTCCTAAGTCCTACTATTTAAAGAAAGGCCATCAATTTATCTTTTGGTTCTAAAACTGAATATGAAACAACAATTATTTAGAACTTTAAGTTCCCTTCCTCTTGACCGCTTATCATCTGTTCCCAACTCTACAACAATATGCTTTTCGAATAAAAGACTTCGTAACATTACATTGAATTCATTTCAAAATCACACAGCCACAGTATTTTTCTCGTTTCCATTATCCAAGTGAGTAACGTCCTGGATAGTCTTCTTTCTTTTTGAAGCAAGTATGTTTCATATAAAGATATACTTTTCATAGAGCATATTTCCTGGTTCTTGGAGAGAAAGATGTTATCTCTCCTTGTGTTTCTGTGTCGAAGGCAGTATCTCTCTCTCTCTATCTATCATAGATTTTCAAAATGTTCACCTGTTTGTAGCTTCAACACCGGATAATGTAATTCGTTGCCTGTTGGAAAAGCAATAAATCCAAACTCCATTAGGTTTCAGTTTCCTGGGACACATATTAAACTGATTGGTTAAATTCTGAAGATCATGACTTCATCCAGATAAACTGCACTGTTTGTTAATCCTGCCACAACTCTGTTCAAATGTCTTTGGAGTGTGGCTGGTGCTGTCTTCTTTCCAATGGGCATCACATTGAATTGATATAGTCTATTTTATGTTAGAAACGCAGACATATCTTTTCCTTTCTCTGGTAATGTTTACCGCTAATAACCACACAGGGAGTCCAACATTGTAATGTAAGTGGCTTGTTAACTTTCCGTAAAAAGTCCTTCAATCTTGGGACTGGGTGTAATTTAGGTATTGTTACTGCGTTGACCTGCCTATAGTGCACACAAAACAACGAGTCTCGTCAATTTGGGAACTTACACTATTGGTGCATTCCAAATATTCTGACTCAGTTCGATGAAGTCTTTGTTGAGCATTGCATTCACATTCTTTTGGACTTGTGTGGCTTTGAAAGGTTTAAGCATGTAATGGCAATGTTTTGGTTGAAGCACATTCCCTTCTTCCAACTCATGCACAATAGTGTTAGCTCAACGCATCATATTCCTGCATATGTCTTCATACTGCCATAAGAAACTTATCAACTCAATTGTTTTCTTTGAGACATATAACTCACTGATGTATTACACTTCTCAAGAACGTCCTCATTATTTAAAATGTTTTGAGGTGCATTAATCTTCACAATATCTGGAATTGATTCCTCACTATGTTTCGCAGAATCTAACATCTCTTTCTCCAGTTCCCTGTCTCTATTTTAGTAAGGTCTCGACATATTCATATGACATACAACTCTTTCTTTTGCCTTCCGGCATCTTTATCACATAGTTTATCCGACTTTCGCTTCCGTAATTTGATAGTGATCACTAAACCTGGCTTTGAAGACATCTCTTGCCACTGATAACAATGCAACAGTTCATCCCTACAGAAATACATCCAAATTTGAGAGTTTCTATGTACTACATACTCTTTCTATGCTGGTCCCTTTACAGGTGCTCTTTAGCTAATTCACTTACCCGATTTAATCTCCTTCTGATCTAAGATACATAATTCATGATCACTGAATTCTGCCCTGTCAGCATTTCTTTAATTTATTTCAAAAGCCCTCTAACTTCATTGCAGAATAGTCAGTAAAAGGGCGTCAAATGAATAGGTTCATTTGGGGAGAGTACAATGTCAAACTAATCGTGTCGAATACCTTAGTCCCAATCATTTAGGTCAACCTAACGGTACTGTCTTAACATGGTCTTTCGGCTCTGATGCAACTTTTCCATAGATGCCTACGATTCCGGATGATACACGCTTGATTTAAAGTGGTATATGTCTCAGCTATGCATGACTTCCTTAAAGAGCCTACAAGTAAAATTACACCCTTAGATCTGAAGAAATCTCTCTGGGTAGCCTGTACTACGTAACAAAATCTACCAACCCCACAGCACCATTTTTGACTTAAAATTCTGTCATGAAATTTCTTCCAGAAATATGACAGAGACGTCGATTATAGTTAGCAAGTACTGTTTCCCAATTTTAGTTTTAGGAAGGGGAACTTCAATATCAATCAGAACCCGTGTCGAATGTTTTTGTTTTCAAGTGTAGCGATCAGCAATAAAGACGCTGGCTTAATTGTTGCTTGTGGCGAAATTAAATTTTGCACATATGACATGTAGGGCGAAATGTTACCACATCTTTCTGCAGTGCAGGCCAAAGTGTTTCTTTTTTTATTATTTTAGCTTGAGTTTTTCTCATATCGACATGACCTCCTGCTGGTAATTCATGTTCTAAGTATAATGCTTCCTTTCTGCATGTCATTGGCAACACAACCTGATGCACTTCCGACCGTGTCTTGTCTGCACTAATTTCTGTTATCTCCGTTTTCGTCGTAGCATTCTATTTCAGGTAATAACCTTCAGTCACACATTCTAATTTTCTTTCCAAGTATCCTCCAACATATAACTATATATGTATGCATGCATATGTGTGTGGATTCGACCTTCCAGAGTAAACCCTCGACCAGTTCTGTTTTTTTTCCTGCACAATTACATCAGACAGGTTGTAAGTTAACTGAATATCAACTCTTTCATCATTCTCTTCAGCTTTTGTTCCCTTCTGTGACCTTTGACTAGGATCATGTGACTATGCAGTCTGGAATCCTTGCAGTTTTTTTTCTTTTAACTAATCTAGCCCCTGGTCTTCCTTTGTCTTCTACTCAAAAGTGGGCGTCACTCACATCTTCCATATTGCAAAATCGTTGCCCAGAATAGACTGCATTCCTGGAAATGACATTTTGCTAATCACTCCATTTGTTATTTCTCCAGTCTGGATTTGGCTCTCCAAAATGCTCTTTAGTTAGTTAAATAAAAAGTGGGGGAAGGAGCTCTTAAGATTGTTAAATATGTTTTGGGCATTGACGATGCTTTCTATATTTGTGGAGGAAATTTAGAAAGACAGATAAAGGACATACTTTTAGAATTACAAAATAGGTTGGAAATTCGTTTAGCCAGGGAAAAACGGAAAGCTGAAATTGTAATAACTTTGGAAGTTTAACAAACATGAGGAAGCTCAAATTGTAAGGATTAGCAGAAAAGCTGGAATTCGAACTGCCTGTTTCAGTGAGGAAAAGAGAGATAATTAAGACAACAGCTAGGCATTTAAACTTGCTACAGAAATATCTAGAGCATATAGAGTTGGCAAGACTTCAATTGCAAATGAAATAGTGTGAGTTACAGGTGAACGATAAGGAAGGGGCAGCAGAATTGAAACGGTTTGAGTTACGATTAAATGCAGACCAGAGATAAAAAGAGAGAGCAACAGAACAGAGAGAAAAAGAAGAGAAGAAAAAAGAGAGCAGCAGAAGAGAGAGAAACAGAGAGAGCAGCATTAGAGAGGGGAAAAAAAGAGCAGAGAAAGATAAAGAGAGTTTTGAACTTCAAAAACTGACACTTAAAATGATCAGTCCATATTAAAGGATGGAGGTGAAGGCTGAGAGTTGGCTCAGTGAGGAAAGGTGTGATGAAAAGCAAACACCTGATAATCAGAAGCCCATCAAGAAACTTTTTAAGTATGTTCAAGCATTTCCTAAGTTTGATGAGAAAGGTGTGGTAGTTTTTTTTCATCTCGTTTAAAACGTTGGCTAGGAAAATGCAGTGGCCAGTGGACATTTGTGCTTTGATGATCCAAACTAAAGTTGTAGGTAGGGCGAGTGATGTATTCACATCAATATCAAAGAGGTACCTGGGGACTATGAGGTGAAAAAAATATTTTAAATTCAAATGAGTTTGTAACAAAGGCTTTAAGACAACTTTTCACCCATCTAAGGAGGGATGATCGTGAGAACTTATATTGAGTTTGAAAGGATAAAACAGAGCAATTTCGAGAGATAAATGAGAGATTTAAAAACCCTGCAAACATATGATGCCCGAAGGGAGTTAATTACTTTGAAGGAATTCGAAAAATCACTGTCTGAAGTAAAGCAAATTCATTTGAAAGAGCAGAGACTTAAAACAGCAATGATGGGAGCTGAAGTGTCTTTTGATTTTTAGCTGGTTTGTGAAACTCGGTTTGGCTTTCAGCTTCAATTTCAGTCCACAGGGCTAGAAACGGGGGCAAAGATAAATCTTCACATGAAAAGAGAAAAGTAGATCTTAGTGATGATTATAAGGATAGCTTACCACCGGTTTAGGAAAAAAAAAACCCGTGAGGGGAACAAAGTTAAAAAACGTTTTGGTGTTGTCATTTTCATAAAGAGCGTCACACAAAATCACGATGTTGGTGGGCTAGGAGATAGCCAGATGAAGGAAAACCGACCAAGTCTGGAAGATTGGCGGACAAGTAACAAAAAGCCCAAGTGTTAAAGATGGTGAGAGTTTGATTAAGTAGAAAGTTACAAATCTGTTAAAAATATACAGGGTAGGATAAAGTTGATTCATATTGGCGAGGAGTAATAGGTAAGAAGGTCAGAATATTAAGGGCAACAGGATCGTCTCATTTAGTAATGCGGAAGGATGACGAGATATGCACTGCAGAAGGACTCTTGCCAGAAAAAAAAAAGTTTCTGGTAATATGATTTTATGGTTGGCAAATTGTGCTCAGTTAAATAAAATGGGGCTGGAGAGTCCAGAGTAGAGTGGAATATTTGTGGCAGGTGTAATAGGCAAACTCTCAGCTCCAGCAAACAACTTTTCCTTGCAAATGATTTAGATGATGCAATGGTATGTGTGCTGCCCACTAGAGTTGAAAATCCAGTGGCGATGAAAGCAACTGAGGACACGGAGAATGTTTATCCAGACATTTCCCCTGATTGTGTGATCACATGATCACAAAGGCAGAAGTTTAAACAGGAGAGATTAAACGGTACAGATAAGGATGCTGACATAATATTATCCGAAACTTCCATTGATCAGATAAATAGAACAGAGAAGAATCAAATAGGTATACATGCCAGTAGCTTTGGCTCGAATAAGCTGATTGAATTACGGCAGAAAGATGAGTTAAAATGGTTATAAAAGCATATACAGAGAATGAAAGTGAATGACTGCCTGTGTGTTACTCAGGAAAAAATGATGTATGAATGAGAAAATGGAGACCATCACACATTCCAGCAGATGTGAATTTGGCAGAGGTTCAACAAATTATTTTGCCAATAGCATATATAAAGAAGCTACTGCGAGTGACGCATCCACTACTGCTTGGAGGTAATTTAGGGGTGAGGAAAACGCAGGCTAAAATACAAAGTCTTTTTTTCCTGGCCTGGATTGCACGAAGATGCAGTTTAATTTTGCAAGACGTGGCATACATGTCAGTTAATCGGAAATCTGCAGGCCCTAATAAAAACTGCACCTCTACTAACGCTTCCAGCATTTCGGAAACCGTTCACAAGAGTTTTTAATTAATTGTGTAGGTACACTTGCTCAAACAAAAATTGGGAATACGTATTCAGTAACAATAATTGATGTGTGGACGAGATTTCCAGAGGCAATTCCATGACAAAACAGTACAGATAAAATGTTTGCAGAAGATTTACTTAATTTGTTTTATGATGTACGGACGACCAATAGAGATCCAGTCAGATTAAGGATCAAACTTCACATTCAAACAATTCAATCAGCTCATGGATAACTTGAGAATAAAGCAATCCACATGAACTGCATACCATGCGGAATTGCACTGAGCGTGAGAGGAATGGCATCAAACACTAAAGACCATGTTGAGGGCTGATGGTCAGGATTATCCGGATGATTTGGGTAACAGACTTCCATATTTACTTTGCGATCAGAGATGCACCGAATGAATCGAACAAATTCAGTTCATTTGATTTATTTTTGAGGGGATGATGTAAGAGGATCATTAAAATCGATTAAGGAGAAATTAACAAATCAGTATTGGAGAGACCACACATTTGGACTACAGTCTACATTCCTAAGAAAGATTAAAAATAAGTGGAGTGATGGATAAAGAGCATTTAATACTAACACATCAGACAATGAAACAAGAAGCCAATATGAATTCAGAAATTCCTAATTTTGCATTTAGTGATAAGGTATTTGTGTTAATTCAAGTCACAAGTGAGCATTCAAAAGCAAAGTTTACTCGAGCTTATCAAATTGAAAAAAGAAATGGGTGAGGTGAACGACTTGATAAGGTCTCCTGAGGGAATCGAACCTCACAGCATGTATCGTGCAAATATGCTCAAAGGATATCTAGTTTAGGAAGTAAAGCAAAATGAGACGATGTCACTCATTACACATCAGAAGGAATATCCATATTCAGAGGATTATGCATTGGGCATTCCTCAAATCGAATTGAACAATGAGGAAATAGTCGAAAATTGGAATAGATTATTGTGTTACCTTCCACATCAAAATCGAAATGACCTGAAAGAGTTATTACTATCACATGGGGAGGTATGCAGAAATAATCTGGGAAGTACTAACCCAACTGTGCATGATACATTTACCGGAGATACTGTTCCGTTTAAGCAACATCCTTCTAGGCATAACCCACTACAGTTGACACAGGTTCACAAGGAGATAGAACTCATCCTCCAAGATAGCAGAAGCAACGTCATTTGAAGTGACTGGAACACACCCATAGTCAATGTGACAAAGTCAGATGGAGCCTTTTGCTTATGTTTGGAAGATTGAAAAGTCACTGCAATTACAAAGACTGATGCATATCCAATTCCACGGTAGGAGGATTGTTTTGGAAAAGGTGATGCAACAAACTTACATTTCTAATTTTGGCTTCTTTGAACGTAACTGTCAGAGAGAGCAAAGATAATTTCTGCTTTCCTAATGCGAAATGCACTGCATCAGTCCAAAGGCATGCCATTTGTTATGAAAAAAACCCGTCCCAGCCACGTTCCAGAAACTGACGAATAAGGCAATTGCCCTAATACCCAACAGTGTGGTAGATATTGATGATTTGGTGATTTTTAATCACACATGGAACGAATATTTTCAGCATTTATCAAACATGCTCAATTGAATTCAGAAGGCAGGCTTGCTGGTAAAACCTAGCATAAAGTGAATTTGCCAAAGCCCATGTCATCTTTCTAGGTCGTGTTTTTTTGGATATGGACATATCGCTCCATGAGATACAAAAACGAAAGTAATTCGGGAATTTTCCACACCATCGAGTTAAAAAAAAATCAGTGCGATTTTCCAGGGACTTGAGTGGATTTTATTGAAAGTTTGTGTCGAACTTTAGCACTGTGGCTACTCCATTCACTGAATTGAAAATTCTTCAGTGGACAGTGGACTATCAAAAGGCATTTGACAACCGAAAAACTGTGTTAACCATTGCTCTAGTATTAGACACACCGGATTACACAAAGGTTTTGAAGGTGGCTATTGATGCCAGTGATGTGGGCGTCTGTGTAATGCTACTGCAGGAGGATGATGAAGGAATGGATAGACCCATTGGATCTTTTTCCACGAAGTTAAACGTTCATTAACAGAAATATCAATGGTGGAGGAAGTGACTTTAAGTTTGTTTGCATTATGACATTTTAATGTTTATATTAGCAGCAATGCATCTGAGACAATCGTATTCACTGATCACAACCCATTAACATTTGTCGAAAACATTTAGGAAAAAAATGCCAAACTGTTTCGTTGAAGCTTGTTATTGAAGCCATTGAATTTGACAACTGTGCATGTGACAGTTCAGGAAAATCTGACTCTGAATGCGTTATCCAGACTCAAATGAGACATGGATGTGTTCGGTGGTGGCTGTATGGAAACTCTGTCTCTCTCTTATGACTCTCCACTTCAACCTGTAAGCACGTGTCATATTTATACAGTGCTTTAAAGGGTGCTTGCTAATTGAGGCTATCGTGTATATTCAGAACAACATAATCAAGTTTAGTTGGGATAGGTAAAGCTCTGTAGCGATTCTTTCGACTGTTCTTCTTGTTTCATTGTGTACATTTGTGAATTTTTTTATCTGTTTTATAATCTAGCAGTTAACCCAGCTCCCTGACAGAGGGTGATTTTAACTGTCCACTTATCGAAACAAATTGCAAAATTATCTCCTGGGGATGCATGCTCAAAAATACTTTGAGTCTTCTGGCCTAGTCCATAACAAAAGCAATTTCTCTCTGTCCAATTTTCAAAATGTCTTCATTTTATACTCCTAATATAGGGTTGATGCATGGATTGGTTGTTGGCAAATGAATAAATTCAAACTTGATTGGGTTTTATTATCCTGGGGCGTAATTTAAACTGTAATTTAAACAGCAAATAAAACTCAGGCATTCCTTATTTTTAGTTTTCCCGTATACTCTGGGACAGCCATCATGCCATACAGCTGATTGTAATCTCTCAGTTCAGAACAACATTCTCGTTCTCTTAAATATACAGTGCATGCCTTAAACTTCTTAACACTATCAGTAACAACTTGCCTCTAATTCATTAATGATTCTTCCAGTATAGTAGAATGGGAAATGTGAATAAATTTGGATACATACCGACAAGCATCATGATCACTCCGAGCACACGAGATGCAATCATCTTCATAAATTAGGTAAATTCAGTTATATTTCGAAATCGGATGGAACAAAAAAGTGGCTACATTGTGTCGATCGAATTTTGCCTGCATCCATATCGCCAGATTCTTAAAGACATTTGACATGAAACTCACTAGTTTTGCCAGCGTCCATGGAGAGAAAGTAAAGTCAATGTTCATCCAATGACACTTCTTCTGTACTGAAACATTTTTTTCCCGCTACTGATGCTGTTACAACTGTTAATGCCATTCAATAGTTGGTTTCCTTTTAAAATTCATTTGCTCCATTAGTTTCAATAACCTTCCTGACATTATTTTTCTAACCATCATTTTAAATTACTTGAGAAAATTTAAAAAAAAAGAAAGCCATAACCTTGCACGAACTGTCCTTCCTAATGCCAGCGAATAATACATTCATAGGTACACCTGTTTATCTATCTATCTATAAATCTATCTATCTATCTATCTGTCAATCTATCTGTCTGTCAATCTATCTATCTATCTATCTATCTATCTATCTATCTATCTATCTATCTATCTATCTATCTATCTATCTATCTATCTATCTATCTATCTATCTATCTATCTATCTATCTATCTATCTATCTATCTATCTATCTATCTATCTATCTATCTATCTATCTAACTATCTATCTATCTATCTATCTGTCTTTCTATCTATCTATAATTTTTTTTATTTATTGACTCACCTATTTGATTCTATGTTTATTTATTTTGTTTACACATCCTATAGTTCAGAAATAACAGCACTGTATACAAAACACCCGATCACACTCACCGCTTTCAGTACTCTATAAATGGATGCACTTTGAACATTTGCAGATTTTCAATGGTTGTCAGCAACCAGAATGAGAAACCATATTTAGTTTCACCAAGGACAATCTTGTGTTCTGCAAAGGTTTGATAATTGCATTAACGAGTGCATTTTTTTTGGTATAGAATCCTATTGGCAGAATATCAAGGCCTCAGTCAGAATTTAATGTAACACGATAAATAGTTCACCAGACGTTTTGTGCTTTGAAAACGAAGTTACAGTTTTCAATGTTAGAACATTCCGCTTTGGTTAACACACTGATGGGGCAGAAAATCTGGCATCTAGAATGACACAAAATGAACTTTATGCTTTGTCTTCATAATGTTTCTTAAGTCATGGTTTAGCTTCCATTTGTTAAGATGCACATTTAAACTTTTGAGCTAACTCCAACAAAACAAAAAAAAACTTAAAACTGTTTCTGTTATAAAAATGCAATTAACAACATGAAAAGTTCCAGTTGTGTAGCAGGAGAGATGTATTCATGAAATAAGGTTTTGATACATGAACAGATACTTGAATGTTATTGAATGTTATTATCGTAATATTCAATCAGGCCCACACTATTCACCATATTGAATGAACGTAACTTCGTAGTTAATTTATGATATTAAGGACAGGCAGGAAGGGATTAGTCAAGTCTAGTTGTTAAAAATGCCAAATGAAATTCTGTATTCCAAATGTGGGTCGATTCGTTTGGATAAGACACACATGGGTACGTGAAATTGCTACAAAAGACATGAGAGAAAAGCTGACGAATATGCATACAAATCATAACTTGCACCCTTAACGTCTGGAACATAGAAAATGCACACTTGAAGTACAAATTATAATAGTTTTAGCACTCTAAATCGACATGCAATGAAACTTCGGACTGACATTTCAAAACGCATTCAATTTTCAGATTTCTGATGCTTCAAAGAGCTAATTCATGACTTTGCTAAGACACACATGCGCCGACAAATTTCACTGTTTCTTAAGTGAACGACTCATGTCATCTCATAATCAAATGATTAGTGGGTACGCTGATGCAGATTTGTCTGGCAAAACCATTAAATACATTGATGAATTTGAAAACTGTGCCTTACGAATAAATGAAACAATTATCTTCAGAAGTTTTTCATGCTTCAGAAAATGCATGACACAAAAAGAAAGTGGATAAGCGTCTGAGCAATATACCTTCATCTGAGATCGACCAATCAATGATGAGGCAACACTGAATTCATTAAGCTTCACATTGAAAAGTAAGTAGGAAATCATGAAAGAGTGAAAAATCCTAATTTCTCTTCTATTTTGGATTGTGTAATGCCAAGTATAATAATGTTTAATTTCGTAACAATATACTTATTGGAAGTAATGGAATTAAAAAACAACACAAAACAAGGCAGACCTCCTCCTCAAATGCAAAGCTTTGCAGATAGCTACTTGTCGTTAATGCAATGCACATCACAGAAGAAAAGAAATAATTTCAAAGCATTGGAAATCCATGCATTCAGACCCATTCCCATCACGAGTATTGCATTGCTCCTTTCCATGTTTAGAAAAAACACACTGCCAAGCTTGTCAAATATAGGAAAAAAAATGGCACCATCTCATTGTCATTTATTGTGCAGCAGTGTTTCCTTGGAAGATGTTGATGATTGCTCCGGTGAGTGATGTCGTCTCATCTCAATGTTTGTTTAAAATAACTGAATTTGCAATTATTCAGAGAGGACAATGCATAATAAGCTTACTAATTCGTCACTTCAATTAATTCACAAATTCTGAAAAGTGATTAAAAAACTGCCACTTGCAGGGATTTCCTTGTCATTCACGAATTATCCCCAAATGAATGATCTCCTGTATGTGCATTTGTGTATGTGTGTGCACGCGCGCGCGCGTGTGTGTTTGTGCATATGCTCTGCATGCGGACAAACTACTGGTGAGGATTTAAAGTAATCCGAATAATCAGAATTGAATGAAGCAACTTTTTGCTCCTTTTTAAAGCAGAAATGTACAGTGGAAAAACGTGGTATTATAAACCCTGACAAATACGTGTTCACATAGAGACAAACAATAATTGGTCATCCTCAATCTTTGGCGACCCTACATATTTTTATACCATTTCATCCACTAAGGTCTTTATGTCGTCATTGGCTACAGTAACAATGCCAGAAGACTGGAGAATACCAAATATTGTTCCCTTGTTCAAGAAGGGGAGAAGAGATAACTTTAGAAATTATAGACTTGTGAGCCTTAGTTGGTTGTGGTTAAAGTACTGCAAAGAGCTACAAGAGATCAGACTTCTAATCACTTACAGAGGAATAAGTTGATCAGTGATGGTCAATATGGTTTCATATTGGTTAGTTCATGCCTCACAAACGTTATCGAGTTGTTTGAAAAGGGGGATGAAGATAAAGGAGTTGAAGTGCTGTATATGGATGTCAGTAAGGTGATTAATAAGTTTCCCCACGGTAGGCAATCGCACGAAAATACCTATCCATGGGATTGAGTGTGATTTAGCGAACTAGATCAGAATTGGCTAGCTGAGGAAAGACACAATATGGAGTTTGACGGGAAATATTCATCCTGTTGTTTAGTTACTAGTGGGGTAGCGCAAGGATATGTTTTGGGTGCATTGTTGTTTGTAATTTATACAAATGATCCGGATAAGTGGATTGAATGAGGGGTTAGTAAAATTTGCGGATAACATTATGGTCAGCAGAGCAGTAGATAGTGATGAAGAATTTTGGAGGTTAGAGGGAGACATAGATAAGCTGTAGAATTTGGCTGTGAGATAGAAAATAGTGTTTAAGGCGGAAAAGTGAGATATGATTCACTTTGAATGAAGTAACAGGAATACAGAGTGCTGTACTCATAGGAAATTATTTGATAGTGCAGATGAGCAGAGAGATCTCGGTGTCCAGGTATATAGATCATTGTAATTTGCCAACCGATTAAAAAAAAAAGGTTTGTTAAGAAGGAATACTGTGTTTTAACTTTTATTGGTAGAGGGATAGAGTTTTGGAACAATGAGATCATGATGCAATTGTACAAAACTCTGGTGCGGCCACATTTGGAGGATTGCTGACAGTTCTAGTCATCGCGTTATCGGAAGGAAAGCATTGGAAAGGGTTCAGAGGAGATTAACGAGGATGTTGCCTGGTATGGAGGTAAGATCTTACAATAAACGCTGAGGAACTTGATGCTGTTTTCGTTTTCATTCAAGAAGAAAATGTTGAAAGGCGAACTAATCGAAACATATAAGATAATCAGAGGGTTCGACAGGTTTCTAGTGAGAGCCTTTGCCCTTGGTTGGCGATGGGTAGTACGAGTGCACATGGCTTTAAATTGAGGGGTGATAGATATAGGCCAGATGTCAGGCGTAATTTCTTTGCTCTGAGAGGAGTAGGAACGTGGAATGCACTGCCTGCCACAGTAGCAGATTCGCCAACTTTAAGGGCAGTTAAATAGTCATTGGATAGTCATGTGGATGAGATTGGAATAGTGTCGATTAGATGGGCTTTAGTTTGCTTCCATAGGCTGGTGCAATGTCAAGGGCCAAAGGGCCTGTACTGAGCTGCAATGTTCTATGTTCTAAAACAAGACTGAATTATCTTCATCAGCATCAGTATTATGTCGTTGTCTTCTAAGTGTCACTCGTTGATATTGTTTATTTTGGAACAATGTTAAGGATGATTTGACATTGATTTGCTGTTAACGTTCCGTGTCCACAAAAAAAACAAGACATGAGTATCTGTCGGCTTGACATGATAACTATCAATTATATGCCTTCGAAATAATGAAACGAGAGCAGAATTTTAATACTTCATTTTACAGAATATGCTAATGCTATTTTTAGAGTTCCTTGCATCATCATAATTGATTTTCTACCTTTGACCTCAGAAATACTTTGAATTCTCTTTCAAAATTAGATCCATATTTATGCCAAAATCTTCATTTAGCATGATTGCACTGTTTATCCCCCAGTATAATCAGGAATACTTATGACACTTTTGCTCTTTTGATTATGAATACATTGTTCGATGATTAGAAGCATTGTATCTCAAAAACAAGGCCATGTTTCTTTAAGCGAAGTTCACATTAGAACACTTACCTTTTCTTTATCTGCATGGTAAGTGGATTAATTTGGCAAGAAGCACTGCAGGTGAAGTATGCTGGATGGACAGCTTAGTATTATTGTTACAGGAATAGTAAGCCAAATGTCCGGCAATGTTATGGAGATCTGTACTGAAAACATATGAAGGCTGTGTTTACAATTTGAACTCAAACAAATAGTTCTGTGATTAAGTTCTTACTAACGAATAGGTAGGCTTTCCTGGTTATCTGAAAATATATCTGATTCCATTATGGCCTTTAAGAAATGCAAGCTAACATCGTCATTTGGTCTGGTGAACATTTGACTGCAGACCCACCATAAACAGATGGACTGTCATCTATAGCTTGGCAGGTTAGGTATGCAAAATAAATATTGATTATGCTGGCTAGACGCATATTGTGTGAATGTTATTTGTTTTTTTAAAGCCAAGGTGTTATTGAGAGCTTTGCTCATACCATATTGAAATCTAAGTGAGTATTTCCTGTACGCCTGTTGAATGTTTTAGATTTTGATTAATCAAGATATAAACGAGATCCACGGAATACAGAGGCAGAATTCCTGTGATTTTGAATTACGTTCTGGAAAATGGTGCCTTTCTTATTGTGCACGTGTCCTTGAATGTATTTCTGTTCCCGTATTTTGAATTCACTGTTTGCTATATTCACTTCATCATGCATGGATGACATAGGGTGCTGTGTAACATAACCATCGTTGAGAATTAAATGAAAAAAAAAATCAGGAACGGTACTGGTCAGTCATGCTTGTGATCTGACTTCAAAGGTGGTATTTATCCACAGTTTAGACTTTTAGAAGTCTAGGCTACAAAGGGGTTAAATGGATTTACTTTTCTTTTTCATACCAAATACCGATGAATACCAAACGTCGGATATTCTGTGCAATGCAGATGTGTTGTTTAATTTTGGGATGGTAGATGCATGTCTTTAACTGTCAAGTATTCGAACTTTTGTCGCTTCTGTTACCGAAAAATGCCCAGTGACATATCAGAACTTTAAGAAATTCGTGCAGTTTTGCACCCTGCCTGTTGCAATTACTTATCAAGCAACACTACCTGTTGTAAAAGTACAATTTGAAATGTGTTATAATAATATGTTATATCAATACTTCAACGACAAATCGTGATGAAGAGACAACAAACATCCAACAATCAGTTCTGCATTTTTACACGTGGAGGAATCGCCATTGTTTTTAATTTGACAAAAGCAAATTTCCATGCGTCCATCAGGATTTTGGCACTCTTCCAATTGTGATTCCAATATCTTTTTTTATCTCACGTTCGCCTGTTCAGTTCTTGACGCATCCATTCTTGTTATTGATTAGTATGTTTACATTCTGTCGACTTTCCAACAATACCATGACAAAGATATTGGCTTCCACCTTTATATTATCTGCAATTCGACAGATCTTTTTTTTCAGTGAGGACTCTGTTGCAATTTGTCTGTTGGTTATTTCCTTTTCATCATGTCTTTTTACAACAACATTGTGTCGTTCTTTTGACATCCCCTCATGCTCTTTCTCTTTTTATCTGCCTTTCTCTTTCTTTGTCTCTCTCTCTCGGTTATCTGTCTGGTTGTCTCTTTGATGTAGAATGCCTATCAACGAATCTAACAGTTATTTGTGTTCGTTTACTTTCATTCAAGTAATTTCTATTCATTAAACATCCGGTCAGATTTGTAGAATGACTCACGTGAACCTTAACATTACTTGATATCAAAAACAGTTCATGCTGATTATGAAAACTGATTTACAATGCAACAGATTTTGAGGTATTGAATACGTAGAATTACTATTGTTACATGTCTCGATTACCTGTAGATTCATATAGCAACGAAAAATATTATGAGCACTTTTATTTATTTACTTGTTATTTGTCTGCTGGAACGTAAGATTTATGTTGGCCAGAAGCAAATGTGGTCAACTCAGTCATCAAAAGGCGAATACATACATATGCTGCTGCTCCTTGCGATAATTTCAAACTGTTTTAATAGCCCATGATATGAATTGAACCGACTCTATTAGATCTGACTTTGCATATCTTGGAAATAATGGATCTAAAAACAATGCAACTTTTGGAAGCCACTTTTGAAAACACAAATGTTGTGCGATCGATGTTGCTCGATCTTGTCTGATTGATTCTAAGCACAATTTTATCCCTGCAGTTCTGAGTAATGTGCATATATTAAAATCTAAATGGCACAGCATGGCTTTGAAAGGCAGTTTTCAATATCAATCCAAGAGAAATCACAGGCAATGGACAAAACAGTGTTAGTGGCATTAAGTTTACATATGCAAACACCTAAGCCTTGGACATTTCAGTCAAAAAGCTTTCTGTTGGTAAATAACGCTTTTACTTTGCAGTTCGCATTGTAGGTAATCCTAGTTAGTCAGTAATTAGTTCTCGTCATTATATTGATAAAATTACTGGACTCTCGAAACTAAAGACAGCATTCAACACAGCTTTACCTACGAAAGAACTTGGCCAATTAAGAATAGACTGATTTTTTTTCCAGTTATGTATTCGGGAACTGAGACATAATCTTCTAGGAGAAAGTGAGGACTGTAGATGCTGGAGATCAGAGCTGAAAATGTGTTGATGGAAAAACGCAGCCGGTCAGGCAGCATCCAAGGAGCAGGAGAATCGACGTTTCGGGAATGATCCTTTCTTAAGGAATGAGGAAAGTGTGCCCAGCAGGCAAAGATAAAAGGTAGGGAGGAGGGACTGGGGAGGGGCGTTAGAAATGCGATAGGTGGAAGGAGGTTAAGGTGAGGGTGATAAGGTGAAGGTGATAGGCCGGAGTGGGGGTGGGGGCGGTGAGGTCAGGAAGAAGATTGCAGGTTAGGAAAGTGGTGCTGAGATCGAGGGTTGGTACTGAGACAAGGTGGGACTGGGGTAATTGAGGAAACTGGAGAAATCTGAGTTCATCCCTTGAGGTTGGAGCGTTCCTAAGCAGAAAATAAGGCGCTCTTCCTCCAGCCGTCGTGTCGCTATTGTCTGGTGGTGGAGGAGTCCAAGGACCTGCATGGCCTTGTTGGAATGGGAGGGAGAGTTGAAGTGTTGAGCCATGGGGTGGTTGGGTTGGTTGGTCTGGGTGTCCCAGAGGTGTTCTCTGAAACGTTCTGTAAGTAGGCGGCCTGTCACCCTGCCCCCTGTAAAAACACCATCCCATTTTCCCAATTCCTTTGTCTCTGGGTGGAGAGGCGGCTTTAAGGCTTGTTAGAATCAGTTCTGTTCTCCCAATTGTAGGGAGGATGTTATTAAGCTAGAGGGGTTTCAGAAAGGGTTTTCCAGGATGGTTCCACATTTTGGACGCCTTAATAATAAAGGAATGTTGGGGAGGTGGCTGAGAGATTTTAGAAAGCGGTATAGGTTGGGCGGAGATCTGAACGAAGCTTATCAGATAATGGGAGGAACAGATAGAGCCAATGATAGTTCTATTTTGCTCCGCCTGCGGGATTTCAAGGTTAGGGGCACCCTGTGACGGCGAGAGGACAAAGGTTTATAAAATAAATGAGGGGCAATTTTTGACATCGAATTTCTCATGTGAAATTATGTGGATACAATTGCAACGCGTAAAAGACATTTGGACAACACTTGAATAGGAAAAGTGTGGAGTGAAATGTGTGAGCAGGCAGGTATGTCAAATTTGGAATCAAATTCTGGTCGGTATGGACTTATTCCAATGGGTGTGTAGAATGTCCCATCACTCTAAAATAAAACTATATGCACTGCCCAGAATTGCTTTATTAAAATGTTGTTCCTCACGTTTATCTAAAGTAAACTCCACTTACCACTTCTTGGCCCATTGCCCGAAACATATCAAGATGTTCAACTTGATAAAAAGTCGAGAGAGTTTTGAGTACCGAAGCAGAAGCTGAGTTTGTGCAGCTTCAACTTGCACTGAACTTCGTTGGTGCAGGCCAGCACGCTGAGATAGAGGTGCTGTCCAGCGAAACAATCCCTGAATTTAACGACCAATACCAATTGGAATTCGGTCAGATGAATATAATAGTTCATATAATGGAATTAGAAGTCATTTTTTTCTCCTTGTGTACAAACACATGATGCAGAATATTAACAAAAGAATGCTCAACCTGTTCTGGAATCATTTTCCAGAAGTAAAAATTAAAGATGCAGTTCTAAAAATCTTTGAACAATGTAATATTAATTGATTTCATGGAATAATGAAGTGACGTCAAGATTTAGGACAGTACTTCGATAAGCAACGCATTATCATTCCACCAAAAAAAATTGATGGTTAGTTGCAAAATTGTCAGTGATAAACATGAAGAAAACCTCATTTACAAATACCTTGCAAGAATTGTAACAAACACATGATTGGACAAAAAGGCACAAAATTAGCCATCAGTATACATGGACATCAACTTGCCACAAATAGATATAACTCATAATCGCTAGTATTCTTACATACAGATAAGAAAAAACACTGCTTCGACTGGGACAACGCATCCATCAGAGGACAAGTAAAACAGAATCTCGCATGAGATTTCCTCGAAGCATGGCACCACAAATGGAACTCTATGAACAACCCATCCACTTGGACCCCATTTGCCAGACTTGGAGTAAAAGCACAGGAAATGACATCGTCATAGGTAATGAAATCACCACAAGAAATGACATCACTCATCCAAGGAAGCGTCAACACATATATCGGAAGCTTTTCATAGCACCAGTGTTTGAGCCGTGGCTCATTAACTATTTTGCCTATTATGGTGTCGAAATGTCCCTAAACGAATCTTCTAAATTCGTGAGAAAACCTATCCCCAGAATCTCAACTTGAGCTGCAAATTTTCTTAAAACGCGCTAATGAAGATACTCTTAGAACCAGAGACATCGTCAAGATTGGTGGCTTCACGTGGATTACAAAAAAGACATTGAAATTTTATATGAAATAAATGCAGTATAAACGCCACGGGCTTACTAGGTTATCAATGCATGTTAATAAACTAAAAGAAAGGTGATGTAAAATAAAATCAAGTTTATGAGTTAGAAAAATTGATTTTGTTTTTCAATGGAGCGAATTCCAAAGATTATAACTGCAAGCTATTCAGAAAATGAGCATATAAGTAGTGTAATGAAAGCACAAGGCAACAGTTGAAGTAACTGTTGCTATTATAAAATAGTGCAGTCAACTTCTTCTAACAAAAAAAAGTTCTTTTGAACAGCTTCATTTTGCAATTGTTACGTTGTGGAATAATCTTGCATGCAGGTCAGTTTCTACTCAAAATATAGATGAATTTAGGCATTTTTTTGGTAACTTTGAAGTGTATTGTTTCGCAAAGAAAACAAAGTTAAACAAATGTTAGCCAATGTGCAAGCAAATTCTTAACAATGCAACTGCAATCCTGTGGCACTGACTAAAACAATTAAGAAGGCGCTGACGCGACGATGACAAATTTATTTTGAAGATGATGAATGTATTTCAAATGTCCATTGTATGATCAATTTAGAAAACAATTGTATTCGTCGAATTCAATCACGTAGCCATATTAACTTTTACTTAGCATTGATCGTTTCAAAAGTTTGTAGTTGAAGTGAGCAAATTGAAGAAATTTAAAGAAAAAACTGACAAGTTATATCGACATTGATGTGCTAGAGCAAAAGAAAAAAAAATACTGTGTGGGTACATCAGCAGCGGGAAGATTTCCGCTTATTTGGAAGATTTCCGCTTCTGTTTTATTAGTACTGTTGCCAACTTGTAACTTAGAATCACAGAATCTGATGGGTATGTAGTGTGCACTTTTTAATCTAATCATTGAGAATTTGAAGCCCTGAAACATTTTTGCCCAAGCTTCAATTACTAGGAATGGGAAAGTGTAAGAGATTTCTGATCTGCATGTACTGGAGTATAAATTTGTGAAACCAAGTTTTCTTTTCCCAACATCCATGACATTGTGCAGTCTTTTAGAACCCAGTGTAATGCACTTAGCTGGCAGTGGAGAATATCAGCTTTCCAGGAATTCATCGTTGAACTACATCGTGTTAGAACATGACTTAGCATATTGGGCAAGAAAATTAGCAAACAAACAAACAAGCAAGACTTTAACATTTTATCAGGAGACAGTAACAGGATGAAATGGTTGTTTGAATTTTATTCCAACGTCGAAAGATCTAAAAATCTAAAATTAAAACAACGATATATACTTACAGCAAATTAAAAATCACAATTAAACATTTATGATGTACTTTGTTATTATATTTGATATAATATAATAAACATAACGTCCTGTATATGGGAATGACGCTTTATTTTCTGATAATGTGAAAATCACCCTGCTTCCGTTGGTTGTCAATGCCCAAGTACAACTTTTATTAGCTCACAGAAATCCAGAAATAAGTTGATAAGCTTTCCTGTCTATAAACCGAATTTTTATTCTGATAATAGAGTGCTGTATGCATTAATGGGAGATACTTTTTTTCGACAGTTTTAATAATTTATGAGTTGTAATTTTACACTCAATGATATGATTGCAGAAGGATATAGTCGGAATTTTGCTTCAGAGATTCAAAGTATGTGTAGAGTAAACAGAGCCTTTCTTTGTATCTATTACATACATACATACAAATTAAGTTCACTTTCTAAAATTACAAATTTATATTATCTTCCCTATATTATACAATAATCCTCGCCACGCACATCACTATCCCTTTGAAATCATTCCCTTCTACCAAGTTAGATTTCAGAATGCTTTGGTGTTATGAGTAGAATTCTGTTCTCTTCTTTCCAAATTCATTTAAAATTGTATTCTTGTTTGTAATTCGAGTCAGTCGTCGCGTTCAGTGACAAAAAAATCTAAATTTTGTGTAAAATTGGTCCTTGAGAGAATGGTTGAAACTGCTCTCGGAGTTTATCTGACAATAGTACAAAGAAGCAGTAAGACCAGTTTTCTTTTCTTACGTATATAAACGTTTAAAGCTTAAAGCTGAATTCTTTCGAATTGTTATTCTCTTTTACTTGCAATTTTCTGGCAATGATTTATGTCACTATACGTAAACTAATCCGCCCACTTACCAATAGTGTACGAGTCTTTATAGAAAATGGTATGCAGTTGCCATAATTGCTTTAAAGAAACATATTGCAACTGAAGAGTCTGAGCTATGAGGAAACGTTGGACAAGCTGTCAGAGAATGTATACAAACAAGGTGGCAGCAGAAGGGGACGTTTCAGATATGTGTCTGCTTGCTCTGACCTTTCCTTTTCGTGCTTCTCCCTTGTGACTTGTCTTCTTGTGTTTAATTTTCTTAACCTATCTGCTTTGTTCTTCGGCCACAGACTCACGGCTTCATGTTTCAGGGTACGACCATACTAGTGTGGTTCCCTTCTGGACCAGCCTGACAGACTTTCGACCCGTCATATTGGATTCTCAGCTCAGCGTGGTGTACTCTTGGTCCAGCATGGGATTCCTACTGTTCAGCATGTCGGAATCTCAGGCTGGCATTTTCTTATCGCAGTTTCCCAGCGTGACTGTCTCTTTGGTTGTCATGGTTGTATTTTGGTGGTATTTGAACGACTGTCCGCTCAGCGTGGCCTCAATGCTGACTTGAGCTGATCCATGAAAGTGTGTCCACAAAGTGACTAAGCACTGAAGAAAGTCTATAATAATTAAACTGTTAGCTTTATTACTTATTTCATACTTAACCCTAGGAGTTTCGTCAATGTGCAACTTATAATCTTATTTCATGTTTTGAACGCTGTATTTACGGTCACTACCGTGTGCAACCTTTAGCTTTGATCTTTCCTTCTTCCTTGTTCTGAATATTCCATACATATGCACCAATACCTGCGGTGGCACGTTGCATGGTGACTTTATGCAATTTTCACTGGACTCCTATATTTTTCAATTTAAGTACGTGCAACAATATAATCAAAATCAAATTCAAAATGTACTATCTTTCACTATATCTCCCACTATGAATGTCTGACTCATAAAAAAAAGCGCAGAACTGTGGTATTTTGACACAATGATTTAGACTCGATCTGATTGAGATGTTGCAGACGATGCGGATTCACGTCGGGAAAATGTCATCTCACATGCTATTCACGAGTAGGTGCAGCAATAAATAGGGGTATGGATTGAAGTGAAGACGTACAAATCTTTCTATAACGTTTGGAATAGTAATTTATTTGATTGAGAGTTCCTGTATATCAGTTTCTTAAAGGATGTTTGATTAATAATCCGTTCAAATGAAAGAAAGCTCCGAGCTGGAACTGCATGATCGAATTTTGTTTGAGAGAAATGAAAGCTATATCATTATTTTTTTGCTTTCATCATACAATATTCTAATTACATATGGAATATAACATTTTATTTTGTGTTTGAATTGGCATTTTCGTACAGTTTTAAACATTAGAAAATATGGATACAATATTTCATAAATGCTGATAAACATTGTTCCTTGGGCAAATTTAGGAACTGTATTACCAAAAAAAAATTCCATCTTCTATCCTTGTTGTTGCATCATTATGACATTCATAGAGGGAGGCATGGAAAAAAGATATATTTTCATCCATGCAGTTTGAGCGTGCTTTTGCGTCTGCAAGTGTTTGTCGTGTATATCTTGCGTCGGCAGCGATATCCTCTCCATGTGTGGATTATTATATGTGCCTGGATTAATTTTCATGAAGCTGCATGGTTTACAAACACAGCGAGACAGTCCTTTACTGTATATATCCTTCATGTATTTTTTTTTATTTTGAAGCTCATCACGAATTAATGCTCCAACCTGTCTCATGCATGCGAGTTGTACTACTTGTTCCATTACTCTACAGCACGAACACATTTTTGAGAAATAGAAATGTACTTGGACAAGAGAGTTATGTTTTTCTGCTGACTATGCTGAAACATGGATCAGGAATGATTGACAATGAACTTCTACTTCAATGGACACTAAAATTTGATGTGTTCATATTTTAATATGATCTGAATTTCCTTTCAACCATTTGCCCTTCTCGAGGAAGTCCTCTGTTCTCTTTCGTAAGAATATCAAAATAGCTGATGCAATAGCTTTGTGCATGTATTGCCTTCTTCGTGTCAAAGTTTACTATACTGTATAAGACCATAAGACATCGGAGCTGAAATTAGGCTATTCAGCCAATCGAGTCTGCTCTGCCATTCAATCAAGGCTGATACGTTTTTCATCCCCATTCACTTGCCTTCTCCCTTTAACCTTTGATCTTCTTGACATTCCAGAACTTATCTGTCTCATTCATAAATACTTCCTACAGAAATAATGAACCGATTCACAATATGATTTTTCCGTTTTCTCCAGGAATGCCTCTACTATTTCGTTTCCTTATTTAAAAAAATGCAAAGCGGTTCCATCCACACCAGAGACTTTACAGTTGTTCACTTGGAATAGTACTATTCAATTGCGACTTGTCAGAAGATTTCTTCTGCTAGGTATGTTTCTGTGTAACAGAGGTAGATAATCTTACTTGCTTCAATGCCATTTTTATACCGACTTGAAAGTAGTTGACTTTAGTTGTTCCATTTCAAACAGAGTAAAGTGTTCCACAATCTGTTTACATAGTACTTGTCTTCAACAGAACTGGAGCAAAGACACCGGAGATCCATAGAAGGATTGAACGACAATGGTTCGTAGCTTCCAAACTATTTCATACAAATGTTCTAATATTAGTTCAATTGATCACATCGGCGACTATATTCATCATCATCTAATTTAAAATGTAAATGTCATTTTATACTAATTGACAAATTATCAAAAGACACTAACCATTATTAGAACTAGTACGACTGCCTGTCATACACTAAATCCTTCTTGCTAAACACGTATCTGTACTTCAGCTGAGATTTTCTTAAATAATATTCATGTTCTATCCACCATACTTAACAATTTAAAAGCCGAATTTCTGTTTTCCTTATACTTGGAATGTCAAGTGCAAAAGGATGCCTTACCCAAAAAAAAACCACTGTGAACAAACAGAATATAAATACTAAGTTTTCCTACTTTGCATAGCACGATAAAACTACTGATATCTTATTTAAAACAACTAAAAAGTCATACTCATAATGATTGGCTTGATTTCAAGATGAACGGGACTAAGCTTGGACAAAACTAAACAGAACAAACAATATGATGACCAGAGCTACACCAATGTGAATAACAGTCGTTCCTGATTCGAATTATGTTTTCTTCTTCAATCCTTACAAAATAAAAAAAAAATCTTGGTTATCGCCATATCATAGGCTGGGTGTTGAGGGAGCGGAGGGATGTGAATGCTCTGGGATGTAATGTGAAATACATGAGATGCATAATGCAATTTAATTTTGAAAAACGAATGAGAACAAACAATGTTGTTAGCCCATCACAGTATTAAGGAAGGGATGCTGAAGGATTATCTGGGACAGTGACAATAGTTTTACAGATTTGAAGTAATCGAAATTAATAACAGATATGCAGCAAAATTTATTTACTGTACATATGTGTGTTGATGATTAGCTTAGCGCGAGCTTGAGTTGGCAAAAACAATTGATCTGTCTAACTGGGCAAGGAGCTATGAAAAATCAAAGCACATTGAGAGCTGCAAGAAGATAGAACAAAAACGTCTTCACTTCGAAACTAGAAAATCTACGTTATATCCTTATTTTCCATAAATGATCTGTCGTTAGGTAAATAAAAAGACAGCTCTCTGATTTCATTCTTAATTAGCTATCCAAATTACAAATGCAGCTGGGGAACAACCGAAAGAAAATATGAGGTGGATTGGAATCCTTGTGTTACTGCACAGTTAGATTTGAACAGAAATCCTATACATCCATATCTCAAAACGTATTATAGTGCATAGGTAGTGGAAGTAGACGTTTGCATAACATTGTAGAATTGATACATTGGTGTAAGAACGAATACAAACTTATTTTACAAGAATACTACGTGAGCTTCAGGGATGAAGGTATAGACAGAGATTATACATATAAGATCACTTTTCCTCCAGAACTTCGGAGGTTAAGTTGGTATCTGATTGAGGCCTTAAAGATATTGACTGGAAAAGAACTGCTAATTAAAGCAAAAAAAAATTTAAAAAACAATCGATTTGTTGGTGATTTGAAAACCGAGAAGCACCTAATATTGTCTAAGACGTTGGGCTAAGCCGGTCAGAACAGTTCATAGGAAACAATTCATCTGAAAATTGGTGGTAGATGTTTGGACTAATCTTTGATAAACATGCATGCATGCTGAGTCAGTTGTTTTACTTTAAATCTGAGGAACATAATTCATCATTAACCAAAAGTTTTAATGTGATTGCATTAAACGATTAGGCAAAGATGCAGGCATTGGATTAAATCGCAATCTCTGTGAATGGTCGAACAGCCTTCAGGGATTAAATGATCTACCACTGTTTCTACGATGTATGTTGAATTTGAAACGGAAGGAGCTATCCTGAGAGCAAGCCCCCTGGTTACAGAAAGCGTATTTCGTCTACATCAAGTGAAATTCTATACATAACATGCACTCTCCTCCTTTACAGAAATGTAAAATGCAGATTGCTTACTGCTGAGGGATCGAATCTGCAGCTTCCAGCCGACTCTGAGTTAAAGCATGTAAATGAATGCAACATTTAAATGGCATGTATAAAGTGGAATTTAGAAAAATTCGAAGTTGAAATAAAGAATGGATTTTCTGTCATTCGGTGGTGTCACTTGGCCAGAAGCACGGGTCGTTGTTACTTTTCTTTGTTGCTTTTCTCTCACCACGTCTCAAAGCTGGTGAGCAAGAGAAACATGACTTTCTTTTTTTCTTGACTTATAGCTAATCTTAACGGTTCCCTTAGAGTTGTGAAGTTAAGCAATTATTTTCGGCGACATAAGATTGCATATATCAATATAAATGCTAATGAACATGGTACTTGCTCACATAACCACACCATGTTCTGAATCGATGGTAGATCATTCTCTTCCTACCCAAACACTGCAGAGTAGAGCTACGAATGCCAGTGATACATAAATGTGAATAGGATGCATTAAAACAAAACAAATTAGCGATGGAAAGAAACATTACAAAGGAAGTGGAGGAAATAAATTGGTACACCGAATGAAATGCTCCGTTGAGAAAGAAGCAAGTAATAATCACTTAAGCCTATGAACTGTGAGTATGGGGATCCAGATACACAAAATAAATGCTTAAAATATTACTAAAATCAAATAAAACTTCAAACGGGCTAGACTAAACTCCATCAAAGTACATCAAGTTCTGAGTGTAGATCATAAGTTGTACTTGATTTAGAGGCAAGTGGAATGTCCTGTCTTTCACATACAATTCGCTTGCTCGATTGCTAAACATTTGAATAAATCATTTGTATTTCCCTGACCACACAGTTAAAACATAAACAGAAAATAGAAGAGTTGGCATAATTCTAAATCAGTTTAAATACTTACTAAATGAACACTAATTGATTTCTAATTACACCTGTTTCAATAAAACTGCATTAAATAAACGTTGGCAACGGAAAATTCAGCGAAACACGTTTTCCTGCTATCTGCCTTCCAGGCCAATCGCAAGAAACGTCGAAAGAAGCAATCCAGCAGCTGAAGGAGAACTCACCTTGTGGTTGTAGCATGTAAACAGCTGTATCTCTGAACTTCAATGGCTAAAATCCGGACTAAAATCAAAATTAATGGCATTGATCGATATGAGCCTAACTCCACCCATTTGTAATTATTTTGTTCAATTAAAATAAAAGACAGTCTGGAAGCTACAACCTGTTTAGCTCCAGTATCTCGGAGAAAATGGGGATGTAGATACCGGAGATCAGAGTCAAAAAGTATGCTGCTGGAAAAGTTGAGCCAATCAGGCAGCAGCGGAAGGGGCAGCAGAATTGTCGCTTCTAGCATAAGCCTTCATCAGGAACATATCATGAAGAGCTTATGCTCGTCGACTCTACTTCTCTCTGACCAGCTGTGCTTTTCTCGTGGCACACTTTTCACTTACGGTATCTAATGAACATTGTGCAATTGAAACAAACAGCACTGGGGACGATATTTGCAAGTGATTGAGTCTATTAAATTGGTTGTTGTGAAAAAAAGTTGTGGTGACCAAGAATAGCAGAGAGGTAATTTAAGCGAGAAACAGTGAACACAGAAGCCAAGCTCTGTACAACCAGACACAGCACGAACTTTTAGAATTCAGTATAACTCCACTTCAGACGTATACACTGAATATGCCGAAATGATAAGTCAAGGATTTGCATACATTCATAGACAAAACAAAAGTATAATCATATTACAGTAAGAAAGAAACACATTCATTCGCATTCACTTTTCATCTGCCACTTAAGGTATTTTGTTTTCTCTTCGAGCTTTTGGACAATTTGTTTTAGCAATTCTCTCTGATTTGGTGGATGCCAGTCATCTTAATGGTTAAATTTATAATTAAGCGGTTTTCCTATTATTCTGCAGGGAAGAAATGTTAACATATACTTACCTAAATATGATGTCAATTGGCATTGTCAGTAATACTTGCGAACTTTGTTTTGGTTATTCCATTTTCCTGTTTGTTACCAGTCCACGATGTTACAATATTTACCTTCACATGGATTTCCTGTAATTTATTATTTAATCGAAGTATTGAAGTGTGATTGTGGAAACACCCTCCGTCACAAGTCCAGAAACCTATGGGTGTTTAATTAATCAAGAGGAGCATGGTATGTAAAGAGGCAATGTCTTTGACCTGTTTTGGGGGTGTTCAGACAAAGGCGCAAGCTTTAAGGTGAGAGGGGATATAATTGAAACTCACCTGATGACAGCTTTTTCATGCAAAGTGTGGCACGAGTATGGAATGAGATGTCTGAAGAAGTGTTGGAGGTTAGTAAAATGCCAACATTTAAAAGGCATCTGGGTGTGTTTATGAATTTGAGGGATTTAGAGGGATTTGTGCAATTTGTTAGCAAAGAGGAGGAAGTTAATTAAAGATACCTGATTAATATGGACAAGTTGGACCAAAAGATCTGTGTCCCTGCTGCACATGTCAATGACTATCAACTAATGCTACCACCCGTGATTTCCACCATGGCAGATTGTGTAACTTGAATTAAATCTAAATCTGTAATGGATACGACATGAATGACCAACCTGGTTCATTAATTCCCTTTAAAGAAGGCGTGATGTCACAGTTAGCTGACATGCATTAAATGGTCTTAATTCATTACCGAATTAAGCCCGGGAATAAACTTAACTAGAGGGTTACTCAACGACTGGTACTATATTATAGCTGGCTGACGAATGGCTACGCAATTAAAAGTTGCATAAAAAAAGCTATGTTCCAAGTTCCCTTCTTCCCAAAAGGTCTGAGAGAAGAACAAGAGGGTAAGAATAAAAAAAAGCTTTCATCGCATTTTTATGAGACATGACGAATAATTTAGTGAAACTGATGATAAGAAGAATGATTCGCAGCAAACGTTCATAAAGACTAACTAAAAACACGTACTCTGGGATGGAGAAAAAAAAACAATTGGAGAGATGCATTTCTAAATTAATTATTTGAGGAATGATAACAGATGCAGTTCGTTGATTTTACATTCGTTATACATTGTGATTAATGCAATCATATTGCCGAAGTAACCGTGTTCAAAATATTTTCATGTTGACATTAAGAACAGGAGAAAACAAAGAGGAAAAACCGTTTCGAGTGCGAGCCCACGAAGACCAATATCAAAATCAAGATTTATTATTGAGATTTTTACTTCGACACAGATCGAGATTTTATTTTCTGAACTATGTGTGGTCAGACACACGACTTTCCTGGAATTTTAACAGGAAAGAATGTATTGTATTTTAACTCCATGTGGGCAATATAGTTTTCTCAAACTTTCTGAAAAACAAATGCTTGCACAATGCCTTTGTCATGCTCCACTTATAACTGCTTCCCAACTAAAAACGATATTTGCATTGAATGATGAAGAGATTATTTCCGAAATTTTTTGTATGTTTGAGAATCGTAAAATGATTCTGAAAAATCATTTTGTTTTCACCGCAAACGGTAATGCAAATCGTAACGTTAGGAAATCTAAATATTTCGAGCTTTATTGCCGCAGGATTGTTTCTCGGGAAACACAAAACAAATCAATTCCTATAATGTGAAATGTCACACAACAGCAGATTAGAGAACATCATGCTTATTTGAAATGCTTCCAAATAAGCTTGTGATACTATAACCTGCTGTTGAGTGAATTTTAACTTCCTACACACCAGTCCAACGCCAGAACCTCCATAATCAATTCCACCATGCGAGTTTGTTACCGAAGTCATTTTGCAGGATTGTTTCTCCAAAGCCTATGAAAAAGAAAACACTTCAAAATAATAAATAGGCAAGGTCTTTTCCCTGGGTATAGGGAGTCCAGTCGCGACGGCATGGGCTTAGAACAGGTGGGAGAACACTTAAAAGGCAACAATGTGGTAAGTTTTACATTCAAAGACTATGTGTGCATAGAATGATCTTCTGGAGGAAGTAGTGGGGATTGGTAAAGCTATGATATTTAAAAGACATCTGCCATGTTTATAATGATGCCCATTATTGATGCTTTCTATTTCAAGAAATTCACTTTAGGAAGTCAATTGATGTCAATACTTCGATAAAAAAAACTGTACAGGAACAATGTGGTTAGTTTATTTTGAAATAGACTCTAATGTTGCTCACCAAACCAGAAGTAAAGTGAACGAGCATGTTCGGGTCTAAATGGCCCTGAAAACTTCTTCTTTTTTCTTTCTGACTTTCGCCAAAGACTAATAACATGTCACACCTTGTCACCACTGTAAGATATAACATGAAGATAGCAATGCGATGTGTGATGATGCTGCTATTTGTAAAGGTTTGTTTGTCCTGTTCTTGTTTTTTGTTGACAAATTGTAAATGCAGAAATAACTACCGAAAACGGCTTAAGTAAATAAAAGTTGCGGCCTTTAGGATAAAAAAAATACAATTTGACCAATGGAAGCAGAGTGGCCATCAATCACAGACCAGACCTTCTACTTTTATTTTTATTTGTAGCAATCTGAAGCTGTTTGCCGTCCCAGAAGAGGTGAAAGCTTCAGCACACAATTCCTAGCTTTCTCTGCATTCTCTCTTTATGTTGTTACCTCCCAGATTGGAGAAATACATGCAAGAATAAATGGTGATTTTACCTTTCTGCAAAGGAGTGTGTTTTTCATATTTGACCATGTTGCTGAAAAAAAAATGCGTTCTTCAGAAAGTCGAGATGTTTGACAGACACATCGGATCTGGAATGGAAACTTCACATCTCCATTTAAAATAAGAAAACAATAGGGTCTACGCAGCATTCTTAAGATGTTTTGAAGTTGTTTGTTCTCGTTCATAACAAATTCAATAATGACATGTTTGTCCTCTCTTCTTGGACACGTCGTTCCTTGAATCTAATCTACAAGAAGGAAGCTGGAAGCGCGCAGCAAGACAGGTTGCATCAGTAGCCGGAGAAGTTAAAACTTCAGCTGTCACCGCTGTCCAGAATTTTTGAATCTGTTCGCTGACTTGAAAGACTTGTGTTTGCACTGAATTCTGACTGAATTGGAAATCAGTCAGCGGCTTTTCTGTCTTAGTTTGTAGAATATGTACATTCTAAAAAAAGGTGTTTTAATTGTTTCCATTCTGATCCTTCAGATTTGAAGATTTGCAAGGAAGGTAAGGATTTTAAAACTATTACGTATTTCTACGTGAAGATCAGCTACTTTGTGCGAGGGTGCAGAAGAAAGGGATTTAATTATCCTTCAATACTGGAAACCAAAATCTATTTTATTGTGTGTGTCACAATTGGCAACAAAAGTTTCACCTCATTTTCTGATTGCCAAATGCACGCTAGTTTGGCAATGGCAGTGTGTTCACAATAGTTCTCAGCGAAATGGTTTAGAAGTGATTGGGTCACAAAACATAATGGCTCAACATAATTGAGCCCAGAATAAATTCACTTATAGAATCATATTGTATCTGTCAGCGAGACTGCAGACTGACTAAAATATGGAGAGAGTGTCACTAATTTTGTCATTGTTTGTATGATTAGCAGTAACAAATGAAGAGAGGCAGAGGCAAAGTTAAAGAAAAATAGATTTGATAAGACAGTGTTGATGTGTAATACAGTTAAGAATGAGGTGAAGGTGGTTGTGAGGTAGAGGCAGGAAATGAAGAAGACTTGGGAAGATGGAAAGAGACAGAGAGATAATGGATGGTGTAAGACCTTTCATATTCTAACGAACAAACAAAATAAGAATAGTGAGTGACACGTCAGTCCCTTGCCTCAAGAATTTACTCTTCTATGACGTATATTTGGTAATTTTACTTGGCAATAAATATAAGAGAAACTTCGATAATTTCTGTTTGCATAATCAACAAACATTTTAAATGGAAATAGTAACACATCGATCAAATGTAAATTTCTGAAGGCACTATTGTTATGTTGTTTGCATGTCTTTTTTGCCTCTCTAAACTTGCCTTGGACTTTCATTGTTTTTAAAAGTTTGCTTACATTAGACAACTTACCACTTTGCGAGTGATCCTTTTGATATGCTGGAAGATTTAATTAATATACGAAACGAACATAGCCTATATGAGTTTGCAAACACTGTAACCTCCCTTGAAGGCTTGAGCCATGAGATGAGCCAGTCATTGGAAATAGTCTTGTCATATTTCACTTCCTCCAGAGTGACAGTTTAACTTCCATACAGAAAATAATAGAGATTTTTTTCACATAATTTCGACGTCTATTTGCAATCACGATGAACCACAGGCATTGAGGTTTATCTAGAAAATGACCCATTAACTATGAAACTGCGAGAGGTAATATGTGATCTCCAATTTGGTCAGCACTGAAGCATTTTTTGAGGAAATGATGAGTATTGGTGGTACCATTTCACTTCAACTTTGAAAGAAATACCAGAATTTGCAAATAACTAATTGATACAGAGTCGACCAATTTCGTGGTGCTCCTCCAATGGCCACAGAATAATGACAGAAGTGCATCTACATTGATGAATGTGTCTTGATGAAGATAAACAAACAGATGGATCAACCTGTTGAGCTAAAATTTTGCTGTTCCATGAAACAGTGAACAAAATGATAAATTAAATGCCAAATAAAATCATATTTGCATATACTGGTTGAACGATTTATGGCAGTAATCAACAAATTCTCAAATTCACTTTTGCAAAAAGTAAGACACAAAAATTGTTTTGCAGGGATGATCGTTTCTATTATGAAAATGCGATACACTACTCGTTTTTTGATAGCACATCACGAATGATCACATATTCCTGTACATATTCCAATACGTGAAGGAATAGGTAAATAAGCAAGATAAACGTGTAATGCTCCATGGGGTTTGCCACCAAGGTTTCAGTTTGGTCAGTTTTCTTGTGAGTAAGCAATACTAAAATCTTGGAATCCTCACTCAGTACTCCCACGAAAAAAGGAATCCAAAGTGTATGGTTAATTAGTTATATTTTGAGTAAATACCAAATTCTATTTTGAAATAACAAGGATGAGTTAATATAATGGCTGCTGCATTGTCGTGAAATAATTAGTCATCGCCTCGAATTGGAATCAAATAAGTAATCTCATATTGCAACGAGTTGAAATTTTGCCAAAGTTAAATATTGTAAGATTCCAATATACCATCCAACAGAACCCACTGCAAGTTTCAGTTTTTTGCTCTTAAACACTGGTGATTTCTGGCAATCAATGCGATTTGTTATATTGATGCACCGCTCAGTTACAGTTAGTTTAGCCTTTCAAGGTGATTAAAGAAATACACAGGCTGTAGGATTGTGCAAGAGATCAGGTAAATGAACAATTTTTATTCACATCTAACTTAAAAATCTGTATATTCGGGAACAAAACTTGACGTTTGAAGAAATTATGAGCGGAAAGGTACTTTCTTTTCATTTTAATGATCAGAAATCCACAATGCTCTTGACAAACCTGACAACGCTCAGCAGAATTGAAAGGAGACAGGATGTATTGGTGTAAAGCCAAGTGTTCAGTCTAATTTAAAGTGTACTAAGCGCTGATCAATTTGTAATTCGAAAATTGTACTTTTGATGGACAATTATGATTTATGAGTAATCTTCTAATCAGCAAAATAATAATGCAAAGCATTGCCACATTGGCAGTCTTCTTTGGAAAAAAAAAGCATTTTAATGCAAGTCAACCTTGTAGAAGTGTTAAATAATCCTCTGGATTAATTATTGCATAAAAGCATGTTAGTCTTTCCCTCCATCTTCTGAGAGGAAAATAAGTGTTCTTCGGTTAAATCATTGTTTGCCTTCGATGAATGTATGCGCATTTCTTTATTTACTTGTTGCATTTATTTATGCACAAAACATATTTCTTCAAATTTAGCCAAATCCAGTCTTTCAGCACCGCACTTTTGTGTGGTTATGTCACTTTTGAAAGTTTATTAAATGCCAGATGTCCGAATAATTGCGAACAGTCTCTGCAATAACTTTTGGAGATCCCTGTCTAATACATCAAAAATTGTCTTGCCTCAGTTTAGAATGTTAACATGTGGAAAAGAATTATCATTTCCTATTGTTTTATTTACAACTTTAACATTATACCCATTATGCCCAAAGTGATCCACTACTAACACCAAAGCCACCTGCCTGTCTTATTTCCAAGAAGCGGGTGGAAATTTGCCACTGAACTGCTAAGGCAATGTTAACATTGATTTAAAATGTTTTCTGGAACACAATAAACAAATTTCCTTACGTACAGGTCCTTAGAAAGGTGGCAGTCCGAGATTACGTTTGGAGATGTGTAAACTCATACTATTACAAACCCGACACTTCTTTTACAGTATCTGTGCACCCCCGACGTATTTCCTCCTGTATTTCCCGCTGATAATTAGAATAATCGAATACCTGCAAGAGTCTTATTAATAGATATTACTAGTTATTTTTAAAAATCAAGTGTTTCACTCAGATTAATGCAAAAAAAATTAGAATCTGGTGTGTGCAGTTGCCTTTAGAAAGCAATTTTGACCACAACACATAAACCATAAAGGAGGTTCAGATGTGATGGATAAAAGAAAAACAAAAGCCTACAAGGAACATAGAACATATAAAGTTACAACACAAAACAGGTCCTATGGCCCACGATGTTGTGACGAATTTAACATAGAAAATATAATAACGTAACCGACTCACCCTCAACTCATTGCTATCCATGTGCCTGTCCAGCAGTCGCTTCAATGTCCCTAATGACTCTGCTAACACCACTACCGCTGACAATGCATCCCGTGCATTCCCAACTCTCTGTAGAAAGAACCTGCCCCTGACGTCTCCTCTATACCTTTCCCCGAATATCTTAAAACTATGACCCCTCGTATCAGTCAATCCGTGCCCCGGGGAAAAGTCTCTGACTATTGACTCTATCTATTCGTCTCATTATCTTGTAGAACTCGAACAGGTCATCTCTCTTCCTCCTTCACTCCAG
This sequence comes from Chiloscyllium punctatum, assembly GCF_047496795.1. Taxonomy (NCBI): domain Eukaryota; kingdom Metazoa; phylum Chordata; class Chondrichthyes; order Orectolobiformes; family Hemiscylliidae; genus Chiloscyllium; species Chiloscyllium punctatum. The sequence goes on from NC_092772.1 coordinate 35,183,506, forward strand.
AGAAAAAAAAAAGTGAGATTTTTAAAACTTTCTTCATAATGCAAGCCCTCCAGTCCAGACAGCATCCTAGTAAACCTTCTTTGCACCCTCTCCAAAGCCTCTGTATCCTGTCTATAGTAGGACGATCAGAACTGGACGCAATCTTCCAAGTGTGGTCTAAGCAGGCCTGCAAGAGATGTAGCAATCCTCACGGCTTTTAAGGTCTAATCCCATGTTAATGAAAACCAAAACACCATATGCTTTCTTAACAACCCTATCCACCTGGGCGGCAACATTGATGGAACTATGTACTTGCACACTCACATTCCTCTGTTCCTCCACACTCTCAAGAATCCCATCTTTAATTATATATTCAGCAATCGAGTTCGAACTTTCAAAATGCATCACTTCGCATTTATCTAGGTTGAACACCATCTGCAATTTCGCAGCCCAGCTCTGCATCATGTCTACGTCGCACTGCAGACTGCAATAGCCCTCGATACTATCAACAACATTTGCTAACTTTGTGTCATCTGCAAATGTACTAACCCACCGCTCCACCTCCTCCTCCATGTCTTTTATAAAAAAACTAGTAAGAGCAGAGGGCAAAGAACAGAGCCCTTCGGGCCAAACTGAACACTGACCTTCAGGCAGGATACTTTCCATTTACAACCACTGTCTGCCTTCTGTCATTCAACCAGTTCTGAATCCAGGCAGCCAAATCTCTCCGTATCCCATACAGCCTGACGTTATAAAAGAGCCTGTCCTGGGGAACATTATCAAATGCCTTGCTCAAGTCTATATACACTACATCCACTGCTCGAACTTAGTCATGTTGTCTTGAAGGAACACAACAAGATTCTTGAAGAATGACCTACCCTCACAAAGCCATGCTGACTGTCTTTAATCACGCTATGTTTTGCCAAATAGTCAAAGAACCTATCCCTCAGAATTCTTTCCAAAGATCTGCTGACCACAGACATAAGACTGACTGATCTGTCATTGCCTGGGATTTGCCTATTAGTCTTCTTGAAAAGAGAAGCATCATTTTCCTCCTTCCTATCCTCCGGTACAACACCCGTGGAGAGTGAGGAGGCAAAGATCTTCGACAGCGGCGTAATAACCTCCTTTCCCACTTCCTGGAGAAGCCTAGGACAAGTCTGGTCTGGGCCTGGGGAGTTATCAATCTTAAAGTTTTCCAAAGTGTCCAGCACATAAACTTCATCAATCTTGATCTTTTCAAACCTACATCCCAGCTCCTCAAAGTTCTCATTCACAAAATGGTCCCTTTCCTTCAAGAAAGCTGAAGCAATAAACTAATTTAGGGCTTCACCTAGCTGCTCAGACTCCACGCACAAGTTTCCTACGCTATCCTCATCGACCCTACCTTCTCCCCTATCATTGTCTTATTCCTCACAAAGGAGTAAAATGGCTTTACGTTCTGCCTAATCCTATTTGTCGACCCTTTTTCGTGCCCCCTTCTGGCTCTCCTGTGTCCATTTCTGAGCTCTTTTCTAGCAAGCCTGTAATCCTCTTAAGCAATACTAAATCTTTGATTCCATCACCAAACGTAGGCTGCCTTCTTCCTTTTGACGAGAAGCTCCTCTTTTCTCGTCATCCAAGGTTCCCTCATCTTACACTTCATTACTTGTCTCAGAGGAATAAATGCGTACAACACTCGCAACAACTACTTCTTAAACAGTCTCCACATGTCTGCTGTGCCCTTTCTATGGACCAATTTCTCCCAGTCTGTACTTCCCAACTCCTGTCTGATAGCGATAACTCCCTTTTCCACAATTAAATATCTTCGGTCGGTAACTGCCCGTTTCCCTCTCGCAGGCTATATTAAATTTTAGGTAGTCGTGATCACCGTCACCAAAGTGTTCTCCCAGCACGAGATCTGAAACCTGCCCTGGTTTATTTCTGAGCACCAATCCTAAATGACCTCTCCCCTCGTCGGTCTGTCTACATATTAAGTCAGGAAACTCTCCTGAACACACCTGCCAAACAACGGCTCCATCCAAACCATCGGCACCTTGGAGGTTCCAGTCGATATTGGGAAAGTTGAAATCACTCATAACTCCAACCATGCTCCCTCTGCATTTTTGCAGAATCTGCCCGCCTCTGCATTCTTCAATCACTCTACTGCTTTTAGGTGGTTTGTAGAAAACCCCCAATGCGGTGGCTGCTCCCTTGCTTTTCCTGACATCCACCCAGCAGACAGACTTTCCTCAAAAACCTTCGTTGATGTATTTATGATGTACACTCTGATTAGCAATGTTGCACACCCTCCTCATTTTCCATCCTCTCTGTTCTTTTTAAACTTTAGATACCCTGGAACATCAAGCAACCATTCCTGCTCCTGTCAAACCCATCTCTCCGTTATGACCACAATGTCGTATCCCCAAATATTGATCCATGGTCTAAGTACGTTCACTCATGTTTTCGACACTTCTTGCATTGGAGGAGACACAGTTTAACCAATCCCTTTGTTTAATCACATGAGAAACGTTCCAGATAGATTCACTACATTCTGCCACTGCCTGTGGCTCTGATTCCCACTCCTTGCCAATGTAGTTTAAAGACTCTGGAATTAGACAAGTAAGTCTCCCAGTCAGGACATTTGTGCTCCTCGAGTTTAGGTGCAACATGCCCTTCATGTACAGGCCCCACCTTCCTCAGAAGTTATCCCAATGGTCCAGGTATCTGAAGCCCTCCATTCTGCACCAGCCTCGCAGCCACGTGTTAAACTGCATGAGCTGACTGTTTCTGTCCTCACTATCTAGATCACACCCACTTAAAATCTTCCCAGCTGTCCGTCCTTTGCTCCTCCCTGGCACCTCTTGGCAAATGGAGTCCCCTTGAGGTCTGAGGTTTGAAACAGTTAGACTCACCTTCCCAGCAGTCCTTCGCTCCTCCCTCGCAACTCTAAGCAAAAAAAAACAAATATTCATTGCAACACAGCTCAGTGTCTAAAGCGAGAATGTGAAATGAAACAGAAAGAAACGTGGTAAGTAAAGTTGCGATTATATTCAAATTTTAAGAAGTTGGATGTTGCAATTTGTTTTGTATCATTTTGAAATGTATGAGTGTATTTCAGAATGACCGCTTTGCCCTACAGATCTTGCACTTAACAACAAAATAAGGATAGTGTTTCTGCGTTCTGATTTCGACATTTTATGTGCTCATTGATATTTATCCTCGAATTTATCACACAATAGTTTGTACTTTCATTCATTATCTTCTGCACATGAAACATTAGACATAAGTTTAATCCCTATTTTGATTACAAATCAAATCTACTTCTGCCTTTTCGGGAAATGAGGGATTCCTCGGCCGATCGGCAGCTCAGAAAGAAAAATACATCTGATAATTTTACTTGGAAATCTGTCTAATGCACAACTAGTTGGGAGGAAACGAAATTGCAGTCTGCAAGATAGGGGAAGGTCATATATTTAACTCTTGACAGAAGAAATGACACTAAGCCATATCCCTATCTGAGAGATATGTGCAATATATAGAACCAATCAACGTAAAACATTCCTATTCTAAAACAGAACGTCGGTACTGCGAAAAAAAACACGGTTTCATTTCATACTTCACTCCATAGGGCATTTCTTGAACATAACAATCCATGAGATGAAGAAACACAATTTGTGTACGATAACACTCATTTGATTAGCAAGTAGAAATAGTAACCTGGCAATCGGTTGATTTTGAACGTATTCACTAGCTTGAATTCTTTTACCATTTTGCATTGACTTTATTACCACTGTGTCGTCAAGATATAGCTTCTCTATTCAACACACTCACCTCCACCCCGGCCCAAAAAAGAAAACAAGCAGTGATTTTGATGATGCAATAAATTTTCAATGCATGTAAGAAGAAATAGGTGAATAAAATG